>NC_140183.1:8403644-8793644 GCF_963971535.1 Notolepis coatsorum | reverse complement strand
TCCCCTGCTAATAAAGGGGAACGATATCTTTCACATGCCATGGTCACCTCTAGACATCGATGGCATAATAGCAAGACTACCGGACCTTTCAGAAGGAGCCTCCAGGTGGATCACGCAGTTTGAGGAAAATACGTCATCTTTTCTGCTAGCAGTGGGTGACGTCAAATCCCTGTTGACGCGCTTGCTAGGAATTGGTGCCTGCTGGGACATCATGGGTGATACATCGATGCGAGTGGCATGCGACACGCAGGCCCATGATGGAGACATATTCAACGCGCATAGAGCGGCGTTGTGGTACAAACTCAGGAATCAATATCCATCACGTATTAATCCGGCAAAACTGGCGGGCAACCCCATAATGGAGACGGAAGGGCCTGGCACCTATGTGAACAAAATACTGAAGGAGTGGAGAGGTGAGCTAGGACACAACCCAGAAATAGACCCGTTGCAGAGGGCGATGTTTAGAGAAAGTGTGATGAGAGGGCTTCCAGAGGTGGTTAAGAATAGACTGGAAGACGTGGTGGGGTTAATGGACATGACTTATCCTTTGTTCTGTGCACATGTAACACATAGTGTGGAGAAGCAAAGGGCTCAGGAGCAGAAAGTCAGGGATCAGGATAGAAATGACTCAAGGAAGTTAACTCAGCAACAACTGCAGCCCCAAAGGAGGTTGCAGGCAGTAATGGTGTCATCTGCTACCTCTCCACCCATGCAGGACCAGGGACCCCCGCCTGCACCTCAGGTAGTGAGAAGCTATGGCTATAGTTCACAGAACCAGGCGTCCAGGCGGCAGGCAGGGAATGGGCAATCAGGCCCACGGTTTACACAGGGACCGGGGAACGAACAACAGTTTCCCCGTTTCCACTGTTGGAACTGCGGCATGCAGGGACACAGGGAAATGAGATGTAGGCAACCATACCGTCCCGGCTCGGAGTATGGAAGACCCGTGCGCCAGGGGGAGTCACAAGGGCCTCACGACCAGGGGGAGACAGGAGGGCCCCGAAACCAGGGGGGTAATCACTAGGGGTGCCCAGAGAATGCGACGGGGGGAAATCAAATGATTGTGGTTTCCAAGGGAGCTGAGCAAGAACCTATTCTGCAGGTCCTAGTGGAGGGCAAATTAACAGAGATGATGGCAGACACTGGAGCAGGTTTTTCCTGCATAAAGCAAAAATACGCCGCTCACTTACCCCAGTCTGGACAGTATGTTCGGACGGTCGGATTCTCGGGAAAAACACAATTAATACCCACATCAGATCCAATCTCTATGACGTATAACAACAAGACCATAACAATACCTGTATTAATTTCGGACAGCACCCCGCGCAATCTCTTGGGACGAGATGCAATGTGTAAACTAGGCTGTAAAATCCTATGTACGCCTGAGGGGATTCAAATTGAACAAGACGTGTACCAAATGATGCTACAAGGGACGGGGGAGAAAGAGGCCACTGTGTTCTGGCTGGGCAACATAGATGCAGAGCTGCAAAGGGTCTGTGACCCCTGGGAGCCATTTCTGAAAACCCAACTGCCTCAGTCTAGACAAACAAACATGGAGGCACATTGCACACTACAATATTTGACGAATAGTGACCTAGTTAGGAACAAGGCATGGTTGCAGGGACAGCCCGAGCAGGTGCAGATTGACTCATCTACGATAATTGTAGGGAGACAGGGCGCGGCGTTGAGGGTTAACACGGGTAAGTATCTACGGGAACAACATAGACTAAGAGACGCCGCCCCACACATCACTCTGAGAATAAATCCTGGTTACGAATCCGAACATCTAGGTTCAATGATACAGGAATCCGAGACTCAAAGGTGGGTCTCCACGGAATCTCCGCTAATTTGGAACAGCGCAGATGGGAGTTTCATAAAAATAATGATTTCCTTTTCAGTTTTGGCAAAACCGCAAGTAATCAGATTACCAGGAGACCCTTGCGTTATTCCAGAGGCGGATGCTTTGCTGGAACAGGACATGTTGGCGCGCACCCCGGAACGGTTGTGGTCAAAACACGACACAGATGTGGGTCTAATATTGTCGGCACAGCCAGTGAAGGTCAGGTTAAAGAAGGGTTGTAGACCACCCTTTATCAGACAGTATACAATGAAGCCAGAGTCGGAGGAAGCTATATCACATCAGATTGAGGGACTGTTAAAGGGGGGAGTGCTCGTCCCTTTCAAATCCAGATGTAATACACCTATCCACCCAGTGCTAAAGGCGGACAGGGCTAGGTACAGACTGGTACACGATTTGAGGGCGGTGAACGACGTGGTGTCTGGACCAGAGGCGGAAGTCGCTAATCCACACACCCTCCTGACAAACATCCCGAGTAGCTCGCAGTACTATACGGTCATTGATCTCACGCAGGCATTCTTCAGTGTTCCATTGGAAAAAGAGTCTCAGTATCTGTTTGCTTTTACCCACAGGGGGAAACAATACTCTTACACCCGGTTGCCACAAGGGTTTGCGCACTCGCCGCATTACTTCTCGAAGGCGCTCAAGGAAGACTTGCAAGGAGTGTGCGACACACTACTCAGCACGGTTTTACTGTATGCAGATGACATTCTAATCTGCTCGGATACACGTCAGCAGTGCCATGAGGACTCCATCAAAGTTTTGAGTGGATTAGCCGTGGGAGGCCACAAGGCATCCCGTTCAAAACTGCAGTACTGCCAGCCAAAAGTTGAGTACTTGTCTCGCGTCATTCAAAAGGGCATAAAAAACATCTCACCCACGCAACTCGAAGCTGTATCCAAGGCACCTAGGCCATTGACGGTCCGACAGATGATGACGTTTTTAGGGATGACTGGGTACAGCTCTGAGTGGGTGGAGGACTATACGATAGCGACAGCGCCGTTGAGGATGATGATAAAAGAGGCGGGTACAGACAAGCTTCGCGCTCCCTTGACATGGACCGAGGAGGGGGAGGACGCGTTCATAAACATTAAGCGTCTGTTGTTACAGGCCCCTGCCCTGGCGCTGCCGGATTATGAGAAGTGTTTCCACCTATTCGTCTCACATAGAGCGCAGCATGCGACAGCTGTCCTGACTCAAACACAGGGGGGGAGTGGGAAAAAACAACCGATAGCATATTACTCTAGAGCTCTTTCGCCGGTGGAGCAGGGTCTGCCACCTTGTTATCAGGCCCTGGCCGCAGCACATTTGATGTATGAGAAGGCAACGGCCGTGACAATGGGATATGACATTTGCATTTGGACACATCACAAATTGGCAAACTTGATTGAAAGAGGCAAATTTGTTCTGACCAGCCAACGGCAACAGGCTTACATGAGGCTCCTGCAGTACTCGGACGTTACGATAAAAACATGCCACGGCAGTAACCCGGCGGATCTGGTACCACTCCCGAGCGAGGGTCAACCGCATGAGTGTGAGGTGGAGGTACAGGCTTTCGTGAAACTCCGTCCTGATTTGGGAGTCGACCCGCTCGCGATAGCAGAACTCTCACTTTTTGTGGATGGGTCCTGCTATCGGGAGGGGGAAAATTTAAGGTCAGGATACGCCGTCGTACAGTGCAAACCTAACGGAGAAACACTAACAAGAAAGGCCGGACAATGCATGCAACCATGTTCGGCCCAGCTTGCAGAACTAATAGCACTAACAGAAGCATGCATAATAGCTAAAGATCGCACGGTTAACATCTTTACAGACTCTGCGTATGCGCATGGCGTATGCCACCTATTCGCGGCCATTTGGAAGGCAAGAGGCTTTAAGAAATCGGACGGCTCACCGATCCTTCACCACAAGCAGGTTGTGGCGCTTATTCAGGCTGTAAAGTTGCCCAAAAGCATTGCTATCGTAAAGTGCCAGGCACACAGAAAAGACCTGTCCTTTGTGACGACGGGAAACAACGCGGCGGACGAGGCCGCGAAGGCGGCGGCTGCGGTGCCGTCCACGGCTGTTCTGATGTTTGCGGCCGAACTGACGACTGAGGTAACTGAGGATAATTTGAGTGATCTTCAGGACTCAGCCACGCAGGCCGAGAAACAGTCGTGGACGGAGAGGGGGGCTGTAAGGGGGGCAGATGGTCTGTGGAGGAGTCATAACGGTTTGATAGTCGCCTCCATCGATCTTCTGTCCTTAGTGATACCTGAGGCTCATGGTGTTGATCACTGTGGAAGAGCAGAGACCCTGAAACGAATCACGAAAATGGGATTTTGGTCCCCAAAGCTTCAGGCACAAATTGACGTTACACTAGCCAGGTGTTTAACATGCTTACAGGGCAATGTGCGCAAAGGAGTACCGACAGTGGCGGCTTACACACCCCTCCCTGAGGGACCATTCAGACATCTGATTATGGACTATACAGACATGATAACGCCAGTGCAGGGCAAACGATACCTCCTGGTAGTAGAGGACTGCTTTAGTCGCTGGATTGAGGCCATTCCATCTAAACACAAGAACGCGGACACAGTGATCAAGTTCCTGTGTCGCGAGGTCATTCCGAGATTTGGAATTCCCACGATATTACAAAGCGATAATGGCCGCGAGTTCATCGACAAGGTGGTTAAAGGGCTGATGCAGAAATTAGGTATAAGACAGCGCCTTTCCTGTGTCTATAGTCCCGGGTCGCAGGGGAAGGTGGAAAGGGCCAATCTGGTCATTAAAAACAAACTGTTGAAAATCTGTATGCAAACTAAGCTTAACTGGATTGATGCTTTGCCACTTGCTCTGATGGCTATTAGAAGCAGCGTAAACCGCCAAACACAGCTAACACCGCATGAAATGCTTACAGGCCGCAGCATGCCAGCACCGCCATTTAGACACCTGGCTAGGGGCCCGGCATTAGATATTTTTGAGCAAGATCTGAAAAAATATCTTCAGCAAGTGACTAAAATACATGAAGCTGTGTTTCGACAGGAGCAGAGAAAGGAGAGAAAGGGGGTGAAGGAGGCGGAGAAGGAAGCCACCAAACCGAGACTGATCCCTGGGGACTTGGTCTTCGTAAAGGTCCACAAGAGAAAGTGGTCATCACCCCGGAGAGAGGGCCCGTACGAGGTGATCCGATCGACTGGAACGGCAGTCCAAGTCAAAGGATCAGCGACCTGGTTCCACTTCAATCACTGCATAAAGGCCAGCGGCGATCTCTTGGGGGATACAATCGATCGCAGTTATGCAGAACCCGACATGGAGGGTCCGAGACGGCAACTGGAAGGTGCAGTGCCTGCTGATGCTCCCGCAGATGTTGGCAGCAGTGTGCGGACGGTCGGCCAGGCACAACGACGTCATTGAGAACCGTCACGGTCGACCCGTCCTTGAGGATGACGGGTTTGAGTGGGTAGGAGTCCCACGGGGTCCCGCTCAGGCTCAAGTACCAGCAGGCTTTCATGACCAGGCTCAGAATCAGGCGCCCCCTCTTCCCTCCATCGAGGAAGGGGGGGAGAAGATAAGACTACAACCAAAAGGGGTGTTTCCCGTAGGACCGCAAGGGCATGTTTTTGATTTTGACCATTCCCCCGTTACAGGCGGGGATACTTACCATTATACTAACGAGGATCGGGTTGTGGGGGTAGATAGGAGGGTTGAGCCTGTCCCGAACCAATCACAGGGGACAGGGGTGAGGGGAAAAAGGGAGGTCAAGGACACTGAGTCGGAAGAGGTGGGGGGACAGGATATGTTCCAGAGGACAGCCGGAACGTTGAGGGACTCAGTGGGCTCACTCTGGGCCAGGTTGAGGGGTTTGCTTCCTTCCGGGGAACAAGATGGGGGCGACTATGACTATGACGAGGAAGACCCGGAGGCTGACCCGATGTATAGGGCGGCTTTAGGGAATGAGTGGTTTAAGTGGGTCCAGTACACGAGCGCGCAGAATCAGATAGAGGATTGTTATGTCTGCTCCAAGGCACGTCCGGATAGGCTGCTGGTGAAGGGCACGAAGTTCAGTTGGGCTCAGTGTGACAGGGACGCAGAGGCATGGGAGGGGCCCCATAATAGTCGCCCTTGGTGCGAGGCAGAGTGTTTGGGGTTTCTCGGCTCTAGTCGTTTTAAGGCGGCAGGAAACGTCACGGATTTCAAGGATGTCACTATGCGGGAACGTTGTAGGAAATTGGATGTACGTGTGCAGGGGGTAGCGACGGGGTTGCCAATACCCAGAGGTGTCAAACTATGGCTGACCAAGGATTTCGAGTGCTTGCATAAGGAGGGGACCCGGGATGTAGGGGAGGTGGCAGAGGGGCGGTGCACTACTATTTGGAGCATCACGACTAACTGCACGAAAGAAGGAAAGTGTGGACACGGGGTCGTGTTAAAGGGAGTGGATACCAACCCACGGCCTGTAGCTTGCCCTTTTCATGTCCAGGATATGGCACTGGCGGACCAATACTGGCTCTGCGGCGGTAGGAGGTTGAGGAATACACTTCCTTTAGATTGGTCAGGTAGATGTGCCCGGGTTCAGGCGATCATGCCAATGGTGGTCCTACCATTATCAGTGACGGAAGGACCTTCTGAGTCTCCTATCTCTCGAACGAAGCGTAGCTACAAGGCAGACCCAAGGGTGTATCTGGACAGCATAGGACAGCCAAGGGGCATTCCAGCCGAGTTCATGGCTAAGAATGAGATTGCGGCAGGGTTTGAGTCTATTCTGCCATGGATATCGGTCAATAAGAACACCGGGTGGATCAACTATTTGTTTTACAATCAGCAGCGGTATCTCAACTACACCGAGGAGGCGTTGGATGCAATGGGGGACCAGATGCACGCGACCAGTACGGTGGCGTGGCAGAATAGACAGGCTCTGAACTGGTTAATGGCGGAGAAGGGTGGAGTCTGTTCCATGTTTGGACAGTACTGCTGCACATTCATTCCGACGAATGTGGGGCCAGGGGGAAAGTTCTCCGAGGCCATGGCTAAGCTGAAGGATTTGAGGGAGGAGTTGAGGGGGAATTCTGGCCGGAATGAAGAATGGTGGGGGAGTGGGGTGTTGGAAAGATTGGGACAGTGGGGAAGCATAGTGATGCAGACGGGGATATCCATTGGGGTGGCAGGGTTGATATTGGTTCTCCTTTTCTGTTGTGGTATGCCTCTCTTGGGTAGGCTGGTAACTTCACACGTAACGAGCCAAATGCTGATGGTGGGACAGAAAGAGATTGAGCCACAAATCGGGCCATATCCTCAGCTTTATGCTGCCTTAGAGGGAGACGAGGGGATAGAGGATTAGGGGTATGGTGAGGTAGGGACATTTTCTTTTTGTTGGTTCTTTCCTTTAAGAGTGACAGGGGATGGTCTGAGTGCAGTTTTGTTGGTTTATTCCTTTAACTAGGAATTTTAGTCTGATTTTCTAATGATCCTTCGGCATAGAGATTGCAACCATTGAAAATCATTGCATTATTTTTTATTTTTTTATTATTATTTTTTGTTTATTTTACTCGTGGTCCTGGTCAAACCGGAATGGGAAGGGGCATCGGCAGAGTGTCGGTTCTGAGCCTGAGGAAGCATTGAGAAGAAGTGGTCTGGGGATCGGTTCTGGGGACTGGAGGGACAAAGGGGGGGGCTAATGCAGTGGGCAAGATGGGCACCTCCCGTCGAAGATGGGGGGACACGTGGTGAGGTCGGTACCAGCGCCTCCCGTCCAGGCATGGGGACATGCTTCTACGAGGACTGGAGGTGTGGCGTGGTGGTTGCTGTATTGGCAAAATGTGACTTTTGGCAATACGGTGAGGAGACTATGGCGTGGGCATGGAAGGGGGGCTGAGCGATGGACACTGGGACTCAATGTTATGGAAGAGACAATGTCATTTTTTTTGGGAGGGATGTTCTATGTTTAGTTCTGACGGTCAACTTCTCCTTTCCCTGATGAGAGTCGCGGTTTCCGGCCGGAACTGTGGCTCATTTGGTAAGCGGTGGAGGTTGGGGGGATTTGTCTGTCAGGTTAGGATTATAAATTGGGGTATTTTTTTTGATGTTTTATTATTGCTCTTGTTTTGAGCGGTTTTGTGTTTATTGTGAGAACGGTAGTCAGCCTTTGTTGGTCCGTTAGGGGTCCAGTGAATGAAGTAAGGTTTCTTGTTTAGTTAGACATTTAAAATTTATTATATGGCTAGGTTTCTTGTTTAGATCAGCCATTTAAACTTTTATTATATAAATATGGTTTCTCGTTTAGTTAGACGTTCACATTTTCTTGGTTATATGATTTGGGTGGGACTAGGGATAGCCCCAAATGGGGGAATGTTGTGGAAAATGTGTATGGGGTGGACTAGTTTAATATAGGTCAACTAGCAGTGCTGAAAGACGGTCTGGCTGACGTTCTTAAAACAACTTGGACAGATGGACATTTCAGTACGGCACGTTGTGTGCTTGTAATCTCGTACATCGTATCGCTTTCATATCTTGTTCTTTTCTCTCTTTCATACATACACAGCACACACACACAGACACACGGACACACACATACACAGCACACACACACAGACACAGCACACACACACAGACACACAGACACACACATACACAGCACACACACACAGACACAGCACACACACACAGACACACAGACACACACAGTCACACAGACACACACACACACACACACACACAGCACAGACATACACACCGACACACACACACACACACACACATTCCCTGTGACACAATACACACACGTCTGTACACAGACGCACACACACACAGACACACACACACATACACACACACACACACACACACACATCTCACTCTCTCTTCAATGTTCTTAATGTTTTACATCATATCGTGTGTGTACATCATATCTTGTTTATCTCTCTTCGATGTTCTTAATGTGTTTATCTAAATCTATGTTCTTCTTAAAGTCTTTATCTCTCTTCATGTTCTTAAATGTTTTTATCTCTCTCCGATGTTAAATCTACGTATCATCTTAATGTACGTCATGTCAGATCTGACATGATATGATACGTCATCATATCTGTCATGGGGGGGCAGGACTGAGAGGGGATTTAGGGGACAAGCAGAGGGATTGGGAGTTAGAGTGTTTTTTGTTCAAGCTGTGGTGATCCTCTGCTCGATCCATAGCTTTTGCTGTTAAGAACTTCTTTTCCTAAATAAATTACCTACTTGTTACAATTGGAAATATCGTCTCCTGCTGTGTTAAACAACCATCAGCCACAACAGGGTCTTAACCACTACACCCTAATTAGTATACATTATATTATTAGTGTTCTTGAAGCTACTAGGGACAAACTATGCATCTGACATTAGACATGGTCTGTGTGTACTTGTGGCTACACTGGTCACACTTACAGCATTTGTAGAGCTTGTTGAGCTTGAGAATGTCGAGGTCAAACAAGCTCCTCCTCTGTCCAATGGGAACGGTGGCGTCAGGGATGGGCGTTATGGTTTCCTCTCTGTGCTTGTTGGTGAAGGCGGCCCTGCAGAGATAGAGACCAAGATGATTGGAGAAGAACAGACATTCCTTTCTTATGTGAATTGAGATTGAGAAACATGTAGATTGTTCTTTAGCCTAGCGGTAGGCTTTTCTCTACCTTTCTCCTCATCTTACCTTCCATAGTGCATGATGGAGGAGTAGTCATACGGAAAGTCCAGGTTATTAGTGTCCTGCTTTTGGAAGTTATTATCTGATGAATGAAAATAACACGTGAGTATGTACTATAAAGCGATAGACAGCAACAGATGTTGCCTGATTGGCTTTCCCTTATGATATAGATATTATAGACAATTTCTAGGCAGCAGCTGTATGACTGCATCTAATTTCCTCTGGTTTGCTGTTAATATCAAAACATGGTGACAGTGGCTCAGGAGGTAGAGCGGTCGTCTGGTAATCAGAAGGTTCCTGGTTTTACTCAATTAAAGTAAGTCATTTTACACAATTGATAAGGAGACACACACATACAGAAATAAACATGGGGTTACATTCTCTGCTTAAATATTTTCGACAAATGTCAAGAAAGGTTGCCAAATTGCATAAAATCTCAAAACAGACCCTTCTGTATCTTCTGTAGCTTGATATATTGCATAATCTCTTTAATCCAGTGTATTGCTCTATTTGATTAGACTTTGATCTGAGAAGATCTTTGTTGTTTGATGTGATTTAGTCCAGAGATGAGCTTCTATAGCTGAGATAACAGTAGTAATTGAAACCTATGATCAGGATAATCAGAATATACTGTATTCTCTCATTGGACTATTGGCCCCATTTTTCTGGGGACCCTCTGGAACTACCGGAAGGACTCCTGGTTTAAGAACCACTGGCTTAATACACGACAGCTGCTCCAAATCCTCTGAGTCTGGCTCTGGTGATAGTTACCTCATAATCGTCCTGTGCCCCGCAGTGGTGTGGAGCAACTTAAAACAAAGTACATGGGGATCCTATTAAGTATACTGTTTAGTATGAGTACATGGGGATCCTATTGAGTATATGATTTAGTATGAGTACATGGGGATCCTATTGAGTATACGGTTTAGTATGAGTACATGGGGATCCTATTGAGTAACGGAACATAAGCCAATCAGTCACTCTCTTTGTCTGGGAATACCCATTTCAGCTGGACTCCAACACATTTATAACTGAGACGAGACAGGGTTTCAGCTGGACTCCAACACATTTATAACTGAGACGAGACAGGGTTTCAGCTGGACTCCAACACATTTATAACTGAGACGAGACAGGGTTTCAGCTGGACTCCAACACATTTATAACTGAGACGAGACAGAGTTTCAGCTGGACTCCAACACATTTATAACTGAGACGAGACAGGGTTTCAGCTGGACTCCAACACATTTATAACTGAGACGAGACAGGGTTTCAGCTGGACTCCAGCCGGAGGAAGGTCGTCGTACCCCGTGGGACGAAGCACGCATACAGTACAGGCCCAGGGAACCAGGGAGTACATCGCGGTCCTAGCCTGCCTCAACACGGCTGGGGAGGACGTCCCCCCTTTTATTATTTATAAGGGGGGCTACCCGGGAGGGCCCTACAATAGGGAGGGAGGGAGGGAGTCCCCAATGCCCTCTACGGGAAGTTGCCAGCGGGGTACATTGACTCAGAGCTTTTTAGGAAGTGGTTCACCAACCAACCTGTGCCTACCGCCACACACCTCTCACATCCTTCAGCCTCTGGATGGGAGTTGTTTTGCACCCTTGAAGGCAGATTTCTCCGGGTTTGTGGGAGATCTGTTGGCAGTTAGCCACTCCTTCATGATTTCTAAGGAGTTGTCAAGGGTGTTCAGAGACTCCTACCAGAGGCAGAAGGATCGGAGGGTGGTGGTGGGCTGGTGGCTGGATTCAGGAGGTGTGGCCTCTACCCTCTGGACCCTGCGGCTATTGATTGGTCACGGGTCATGCCCCTCCATCTCCTGGTGCCAACCCCTGGACTCACCCCCCAACCACCCCCTTGTAACAGCAGGGAGGATCACGGCAGACCTGGGACAACTCCTGGCCCAGATAGAGTTCACAAGATCTGGAAAGGTCAGGAGGAACACCACCAAGGCCCGCCTGCTCACCGCCTGGCTCTGGCCAGGGCAGACCGACAGCGGCAGCGGGCTGAAAACCCAAGAACCCGGACTCCCACAGCCTCCTCCCGTACCCCGCATGGCGGCTCTCTCCCCAGCCGCATCAGAGGAGTGTCCCCCAGGGCCGCTCCCACCACCAGCTCCGGTCTTGCCATCGCCGGTCACTCAGCCTCCATGCCCCCCTCTTCTGCCTCCAGTCTGCTGCCCGCCTGTAGCCTCCACACCAGCACTCGCCTGCCTGCTTTGAGAGGGGAAGACCACCACCCCTCCACCTCTTCCTCCTCAACAGCCATAATGGATGCTATTTATTTATTTGTTTTCACTTAACAGTTATTTGGGAGACAGAATTAGTTAGCAAAAAAGTGTTAATTTTCATATGAATAAATAATCATGTTTTATTGTCATGTAGTGATGTTAATCGTCTTAACTATTTCTCAGAGCCTGCAGTCCTACCGCCGAGGGTCCCAGCCAACTCCCTCTCACCGTACGCTTTTCAAACATGCTGTAACTGTGGGGGACACTATAATTTTAAATATGTTGTGCATTTTGTCATTTTAAATGTATATATGCTAAATCAAATGTACTTATCTCTATTCAGAGCCGTGCCCACTGCACCCTGGCTGCCCCGCTCTCTCACCATGGTATGTGTGGTGATATTTTGTGTAGAATAAGCTATTAATGTCACTTAATTATTTTATGGAAGGCTTCAGTTATCCGTTTTATGAATCCAAATTACACAGATATGTCACAAACAAGGTAGCGGGGAACTACGCCTAATTTCAGAATTCATACATGTTATTCCTCTGGTCTAAGACAGTACAAAAATATTAGTGCAAATGAACAACTCTCTCTAAAATAATTTTTTTTGGCCAAATAGCAAACATTCTACATACTTTAAACACAACGTTGCCTAACCTAGCAAAGAAAATCTTGTTCTGTTGTAACTAAGATTAGCTGAAGAAGATAGTTGATTTCATAGAAGACTAGATTTCTCCAAGGACAATTGGCCATATAGCAAACATTAATAAATACTTAACCTATAAACATGAAATGGTTCCGACAGCTCAATATTGATGTAACTATGAGAATCGTTGGGATCTGGGCCCTCATTTATCAACAATTCTTAGAAAGTGTTCTATTTTTGTACTTAAGCACAGAATGTGTGTACGCACAGAAATATTGGGATTTATCAACCGTGCGTACACGGGTCCTACGCTCCTCCGTGTTGATAAATACCATTTGTTCTTACCGTCAATGCTCGTGCATGATTATCCATATATGGTAATGAAACACCCCCATGGGAAGTGAAATAATGGACTAACCCGAGCGAACTATGAGAAACTCCACGAGCGAGATTGTTCACTGATGCGCTGTCGAACCAAGAAGACACAACCCGTGTTATGGGATAAATAAAAGGCTGGCGGACTTGTACACAGTGATGTCAGATATCAACGACTCCCTAAGACCATTGCTGCAATTCTGCCTGGACAGCTCAAAATACTAATAAAGACCGTTAACCACTGTTTGGAGTTGGTGTGTCATTATAACCATGTTGGAATATGAATGCCTTTATTAGTTTTGTTCGATTGGCTACCGGGTATAATATGATTTGTAGAGGCATACTATCTATTTTGTTGTCGGTATTAGGTAGCCTATATGAATTACATATAATAGCAGCCATAGCCTACATTATGCAACAGTAACTTGCGCATAATATATCATATCATATTCCTATATGTCTCCCAGGAATCGTGGGGCTCTGGGGAATAAAGGTTGGGAAGACCCTGCTATCATAGCCTATCCTTTATAATGTTATAGGCTATTTCATTTACAGTTTACTCTATCAGCCTACCCAGCATGTAATACATTCTTTGTTAGAACCCAACTCGTTATTATTTTGCGCATAGATTGCAGAAATACGGGAACATGTTCATTTATATTTAAAAGGCTTTGACACAAAACTAAATAAGTGGAATTTTGAAGCTGCAAGCAGAATACAAGTCATATCACCCACACGATATATGCTACCTGTATCCAGAGCATGTATGCTTTTCATTAATTTAAGACACATTTATTGCAAGGGTTTTGTATACACATAAACTCAACAAATAACCTCTGTTCTCGTTGCAATGCGTTTTTAATTCTTTCTTATACAGTAGGAAGCGGGAAGAACACTATATAGTGCGTGTTCATATGACTTGTATTCTGCTTACAGCTTTGAAATTCCACTTGTTTCGTTTAACAATGGCAAAGCCTCTTAAATATAATCAAAACGTTCCCGTATTTCTGCAATCTATGCGCAAAATAATAACGAGTTGAGTTACGCGGAGCGCAGTCAGTACACCCCGTATATTCCGATAACGCTATATATAAACCATGCTGCATTCATTCAGAAGGAAAGACCTATTATTCCAAATGCTATTTATAGGGTTTTGACCATAATTACACTACTGTTGCTATTTTACAATTAACTATAATGAATTACGGGGGTCATACAGAACACGTCAGTCAAACTAATGAACAAAAGCTTATTTCCGCGTTGAAACTAATGCATGAAACTGATGAAAGCATATGCCGTCCGTCTGCAGTATCCATATTCTACTGCCGGGCGCCAGGTACGCCCTGAGCTGAGCGTAAATATACGCACAAAGTCAAGTTCACGTTCAAATTGATGTCACACACTTTGCTTAGAAATTATCGTACGCACGGGTTACGGACATATCTGTGCGTACGCAACGTTGATAAATGAGGGCCCTGGTCCCTCTTTTGGCCAGTACGTGAAATATCCGAGCCCTTGCTCAGTGGCTGTCACGATACAGTGCTCCGTGGGAGAGAGCAGCTTGTGGAGCAGCAACCTGTGTCGTATCGCCATCTTGTGTTCAAAAGGTGGAACTTCATACTGTATCCATTCAATGGACAATAATGGAAATTAATTCAAATAAAATGCTTGTCATTGAAGGATTTGAAAAATATTCTGGAATTCGGGTCCTTGGCCTGGACGATGTTTCATCCAAATCAGACCAGAACCTTAGAAGTTATGGCTGATGCAGACAGAATGATACAGGAGTGATTGCCATACCCTC
Source organism: Notolepis coatsorum (assembly GCF_963971535.1). Taxonomy (NCBI): domain Eukaryota; kingdom Metazoa; phylum Chordata; class Actinopteri; order Aulopiformes; family Paralepididae; genus Notolepis; species Notolepis coatsorum. The sequence goes on along the minus strand of NC_140183.1, from coordinate 8,779,080 downwards.
CAGGCATCACTGTAATCCAAAACTGCCAAGAAAATGGCTTCAATGATCCTCTTCCAGGTTTTCATCATGTGGCTCTGATTCTGTATAAGAGGCCATTTTTGCTGCAATTTATATTCTGTAATGCTGTTGTTGTAGAAAATGTCATGTTTCTCTGTTTAAATACATATTCTCGGTACAAGCCTTAACTAGTTAATATAGTGTAACTAGTATACAGACAGGACACTAGGACGGCAGTCTAACACAGTGTTCTTAAAACAACAACCCAAGGCCCAGGACAGTTAGTCTTCCAGAAAATCACCTCTTGTCTTTTTCTTGTTGTCTTTTGTTTCATATCAATCTTGTGTCAGATATGAAAAAAAAAACGAAAAAGTTTTTTCATTTGTCATCTTTGTTTTCATTTGTCACTCCTAGCTTGTGTATTTGATTGTAAGTGTGACCCAACCTCGATCTCACTTTCTGGTCAGACGCTTGTGCATACTTGTCTCTGATTGTAAACTGAGGACTCTTCTGTGATCACAGAAATAAACGATTTTCTTTTTAAATAGTTTGACTCGATCTGAATTTCTACAATTCACTGTCTTGGCTAATTTTAAATATTCCACAACACTACAATGTTAGATCCATTCACCATTCAGTGATCTAGAAAACAGCTGGAATTTTATTAATAATAATAATACATCCGACTTATATATCACTTCTCTTGGTACCCAAAGACGCTTAAAACACATTTGCATTCAGTACCAGTTTAACATTAATACATACTCTTACTCAGCACTAAAGTGGCAGATTCTCAACAGCTAATTCTACAGAGTCTGTAAACAATACAGTACAGCATTATCTGCATGAAAATAAGATGAGACAATATCAATAATAGAAATAGTGAACAGGACAGGACCCAACATTGATCCCTCTGGAACACATTTAGTTACCGGTAAGAACTCGGATAGGGTTCAATTGATCCCTGTTGAATCAAAACCAATCCTACGTAATCTCTCTAAAAGCAGTGAATTGTATCAAATGCAGAACAGCACAATGTTTTCTGTTGCCCATAGCAGATACACTAAGACTAAATAACAACAGAGATGGTGCTTAACTCTGAAACTAACTGTCGAGAGCTCAATACAGACTACATTGGGTTGATTATTCATTACAGGATTTTTGTTAGACAGTAGTTTGGAAATTGGCTTTAAAGTTTTTTTCATGTACGAAGGTCTAAGGACCACACAGGATAACAACTGGAGCTGGCTGCACATGAGCAAAAGCAGTCTCTCTCAGTAAATGCGTTCAAAACAATGTCCCAGGTAGGTAAAAAAGACACAACACAAGACGTTTTCCAAATAGTAAATCATGTATTGAATGGAGGTAAAGATTTAAACCTCCTCCATGGTGCACAGGGAAAAAGGTAGGGGAGGACAAACAAGATATACATATAATACAAACAAACACTTAATAACTAATACAACCACCTGCCACGTGGTTGGCAATCTGGGAACAAAGGAACACCACTCTAACCATGTAGCTCACAGTGTAGGATGAATCTAAAATGGCCAACAATATACCTACCCCACACAGGGTTTGGTCCACGCAGGCAGCACATAATCAATAGTCCATACACAGTGGCAATTGGCATAAGCAAGCACAATAATAGTAACTACACAATAGTGGCAAACAGAGGCAACCTCACTCCACTGGGTCACTGGCAAAATGACACAGTGAGGCGCCCCGACGTGTGTGTCCTGTCAGCTACTTGTCCACCCGTCCCCCTCGAAGTGATTGCCCTCAGCTGTCACTCATTAGGCAATCAGCACTCTTCAGTGTAGGGACGGGCAGCACATGACAGGAAGAGAAGAAGAGACAGCATCAGCTCTCATGTTCACACACACACACACATACAAAACATAACATAACACTAATTATACTAACCTGATGTTCACATGGTCTTCCAAATACAGTAATAATGATAATGACCAACCAACGTACGTCACAACTTGCCATCCAAAATGTGTTATAGGTAGATAGATGATAGTACCCAGATTTAACATGTATTAATGAAGTAATCTTTAGGCATGCAAAAATATCATGTAATTATTTTAATTAACCCCAAAAAATCAGATACTGCACTCTGCTGCACAATTTCCTTAAATAATTATAAAGGTAATGTACAGGCAAAGTGCAGTAACTTCAAATACAATGTTGTTTTCCCTCCAGCTTTCATAACTTAACCTAGCCATTTTGAAAATGAAATTTAACACCTGACTATATTGGAGTGATGATGATCCAAATAAAATGGCTAGGTTAAGTTATGAAAGCTGGAGGGAAAACAACATTGTATTTGAAGTTACTGCACTTTGCCTGTACATTACCTGTATAATTATTTAAGGAAATCATGCAGCAGAGTGCAGTATCAGATTTTGTGGAGTTAATTAAAATAATTACGTCATATTTTTGTATGCCTAAAGATTACTTCATTAATACATGTTAAATCTGGGTACTATCATCTATCTACCTATAACACATTTTGGATGGCAAGTCAGAAAACTTTAAAGCAATTTTTCTCAGTTTCACTGTTTGGAAGTTACTGCGGTCTGCCTTGACAGGGCAGTATGGATCTCTGGAGTTTTTTAAGCCATACCACCTTCTGGGGAAATACTACCTCTGGACAACTAACTACTACAGAAAAACTTGAGTAACAAGTTGTTCTACAATTCAAGTTCAGACCTATGTTACTCTATTTCATTAGCACTAAAAGTGATCTTTCTTTTTGTATCATAAACTTCAGAATGTTATCTTTCAAAAGAGACCAGGCTCATGCATGTGCTATAAGTATAAAGTATAGTATATTGGTTTGCAAAAAAAGTATGCAGTCCTCAAAAACGAAAACTAAAATGGCCACTTTTGGGGACGCAGGTTAGAAGGGACCCTGTGTTTTCATGTTCAAATACATGACCAGCAGACCAGCAGCAAAATGTGTATTAAAGGTAGGGCTGGGCGATATGGCCTAAATATGATATCACGATATTTTCTGACCTTTCGGCGATACACGATACACATCACGATGTTTTTCTTTTTTTCCCCAAACAATTCATTATGAGGCTTACCAAGACAGTATTTGAGTTTGCAAGCTAACATTAAAGACAAAATAAAATACCCATGCATTTAGCATTTTTATATTATATATTAGATTTAGATTATTGGATTATTAGATTATATATTGCATATATTTAGCAATGAGATATTATATGATTTAGATATGAAATATGATTAATTGAAAATGGGGGACCCTGATGTAAACAAGACGAAAGTCTTTCTCTGGTCTGCATCCCCTTAACAATTGTATGTATTGAGCTGTACTGTACCCATTCTGCAATATGTTAATACAGTTTTAAATCAATCAATCAATCAATCAATCAATCAATCAATCAATAGCATTTTTATGAAACTACTGTATATTTGTATGTCTCTAAATGTTTTGATGAATTGAAAATGGAGGACCCTTATGTAAAAAAGCCGAAAGTCTTTTTCTGGTCTTCATCCTCCAGTCCACTGTTGTTGTATTGAGCTGTACTGTACCCATTCTGCAATCGTTAATAACGTTTTCAGTCATTCAATCCTTCAGCCGGCAACAGAATATTTTTGATTGTAAAACAGAATATTTTTGATTGACAGTCGAGTCTGCCAATTACGTCACACCGCTTGCACCCGCCCTGCTGTTCTTAGCACCAATCGGCAAGCGCTATGCGTTTTTATTTTCCTGAACCTGATTTTGACGAGAGCTCAGCTCAACGACAACAACAGCTCCCCGCGGCCGACGAGTGATTACCAGCGCACCGCAGCATGACTAAAACGAGGCAAAATGATTTTACTGCAACAAATGTTATAATAAAAGCCTTTCCATACATCTGTCTGATTGAAAACTTTATTAACAGACCGCAGAATGGGCACGCACAACTCAGCACGGGCTGAGATATGAACAGTAACGCTTGCTATCTATGTCGTCATCGGACGTTGCTATGTTTGGGTAAATACACTGATGTTATTGAACGTGTAACTATATAACGGTAATGCCACAAAACGAATGCCTTTGTTAATAATAAGTAGTAACTTTGATGCAGTAGTGTGTGTGGGGGCGGCGTTGTTCAAAAGTTTGAACGGGCGTGGACCAGATTGACGAGACACAATCCTCTTGGGCAAAACATCACGATATCCACGATACGTTAAAAAAGTGTATCGTTAATGAACTGTACCCGATATTTATATAATATCGTCATATCGCCCAGCCCTAATTAAAGGCTAATCTCTCTCAGATATTAAACAGTCAACCTCACACCAGCAATAACGACCATCTATGACTGAAATTGTTTCAATACTCTGGCTAGTGGCTACCGACTGTAGATCTGAGATAAAGGATCAACCACAAGGGGGAGCCAGTTTACTTGACATATTCTGCTCTTCTGTGTAGGAGAATGATGTTACTGCATCAAGTCATGGGCTTTTAAAGACATCTGTTATAAACTAGAAGACTAAGAAAATAGTAATTGGTGTGACCAATGTGAAAATAGTTACCACAAGCAGGGTTTATCACTCAAAAAGTAATTTTATAGGTACCTTTCTGATTAAATATTTTGCCACAAACTGGACAGCTAAATGGTCTAATATGACTTCTTGTACATTTTCACATTCCCTTTATCTCTGAACCCGTTCCAACTAATTTAACAACTAGAGTTTCTCTCCAGTATGACTTCCCATGTCTTTTCAGAACCCCTTTATCACTGAACCATTTCCGCTGTATGAGTTCTCATGTGTCTCTTCAAATGTCCTGTATCACTGAAACCTTTTGCACAAACTGAACAACTAAATGGTTTCTCTCCTGTATGAGTCATCATGTGTCTCTTCAAATGTCCTGTATCACTGAAACCTTTTGCACAAACTGAACAACTAAATGGTTTCTCTCCTGTATGCATTCTCATGTGGATCTTCAGATCTCCCTTCACACTGAACCCTTTTGCACAAACTGAACAACTAAATGGTTTCTCTCCTGTATGAGTTATCATGTGTCTCTTCAGATAGTCTTTCCTATTGAACCCTTTTGCACAAACTGAACAACTAAATGGTTTCTCTCCTGTATGAGTTCTCGTGTGGATCTTCAAATGTCCTGTATCACTGAACCCTCTTGCACAAACTGAACAACTAAATGGTTTCTCTCCTGTATGCGTTCTCATGTGGATCTTCAGATCTCCCTTCACACTGAACCCTTTTGCACAAACCAAACAACTAAATGGTTTCTCTCCTGTATGAGTCATCATGTGTCTCTTCAAACGTCCTTTCTCACTGAACCCTTTTGCACAAACTGAACAACTAAATGGTTTCTCTCCTGTATGCGTTCTCATGTGGATCTTCAGATCTCCCTTCACACTGAACCCTTTTGCACAAACTGAACAACTAAATGGTTTCTCTCCTGTATGAGTTATCATGTGTCTCTTCAGATAGTCTTTCCTATTGAACCCTTTTGCACAAACTAAACAACTAAATGGTTTCTCTCCTGTATGAGTTCTCGTGTGGATCTTCAAATGGCCTGTATCACTGAAACCTTTTGAACAAACTGAACAACTAAATGGTTTCTCTCCTGTATGCGTTCTCATGTGGATCTTCAAACTTCCTTTCTCACTGAACCCTTTCCCACAAACCGAACAACTAAATGGTTTCTCTCCTGTATGAGTTATCATGTGTGTCTTAAGATTTGCTTTCATACTGAACCCTTTCCCACAAACCGAACAACTAAATGGTTTCTCTCCTGTATGAGTTATTGTGTGTCTCTTCAGATCTGCCTTCATACTGAACCCTTTCCCACAAACTAAACAACCAAATGGCTTATCTCCAATATGCTTATTCATGCGTCTCTTCAGAGCTCCCTTCTTTCTGAACCCAGGACTGTCATCATCGCTGTCATCAGTCTCAGTTTCAGAACTGTCGTCAGTCTCATTTCCTGAACAGTCTGAAGAGAGAAGCTGGCCATCTCCAATTGGTTCTAAATCACCAGCTGGATCTAGGTTACTGGCTGGTTCTGATACTCCACAGTCCTCAGCATCAGGTTCTGTTTTCATCTGTTCAGTTGAAGTGCTGGGTAAAGAGTATGCTTCTCCGTTTCTCTCCGTTTGGGTTTGAAGAGGCTGATCATTCTTTTCACCATCTTCACATTTCACTGGGTCTACTGTGATCTTGGAGTGATCAGCTTCTTCCAGCCCTTGATGTAGTTCAACTTTAATCTGTAGGAGCTCTGGGTCCTGGGTTTGGCTGAGTTGTGAGTACAGAGTATTCTCACTATATTCTTCATATTTTACAGGATGTAAGATCATCTTGGACCCATCAGACTCCTCTAGATCTTGTAATCGTTCCTCCTGTTCCTCTTTAATCTGTAGGGGCTCTGTGTCCTTGATTTGGTTAAACCACGAGGACTGAGGTTTCTCTTCATCATGTTCACTCTTCACAGAGACAGGATTGAATGTGACCTTCATGATATCAGCCTCCTGCAGACCTTGGAGCTGCTCTCCCTCCTGACTGATCCAGAGTTCCTCCTGTTCCTCTTTCATCTGTAGGGGCTCATCATGTTCACTCTTCACAGAGACAGGATTGAATGTGACCTTCATGATATCAGCTTCCTGCAGACCTTGGAGGTGCTCTCCCTCCTGACTGGTCCAGACTTCCTCCTGTTCCTCTTTCATCTGTAGGGGCTCTGGCTCCTCCTGGTCCAGACTGGGGCTCCTCTCCTGCTGCTCAGGGGGAACCTCCTCTTCACAGATAAACAGTTGTAAGGCAAGCGAGTCTAGAAAGAAGAAGAATTTAAATGTAATTTGTTGTAACAATTACTTTAGAAAGTAACAAACACTACACTCTTGCAAGGAAAGTAACATGTTGAACGAATAGGCCTATATAGGGATGCACAGATCATATAGGCAATATCGCTATCAGGGTGATATCTACTACAGTTGGTCAGTTGTCATAAAGCTTCCTCCTCCAGTAACATCAGAGGAGAAGGAAAAGGTTCCCAGCTTTCCTCCAGAATGGATCTGATTCCGCTTCATGAGATATTGGCCAAAGGTTTGACATTTCTATCACATAAGGCTATAAAGTAAGACATGTACATGAGTATCTCGTCTTTTACAGTCTATGCTTGTTATGTTTCCAGTCTATGCTAGCTTGCCAGCAGTCTGAGCTGACCAAAGATTCTTCTTAACTTTTTAATTGGTTAAGTAATGCCTACAACTACTTTGAGGTTAGTGGTAATTTATATCTTCCCCAGCTGGTTACTGAACCCACCAGGCCAAACCTGAAAAACATGGCTAAATCCACCTCAATTGATTTGATTTTCTCAAATAGATGTAATAATAATTCAGCTTGCAGAGTATTTGAGTTGGGAATCAGAGATCACTGCCCACAGCATGTATCAAAAACTCCAGAAAACAAAATCTCACACTATTTCCAAAAGACACCCCTGATGTTGTTCTCTCTCTCTCTCAGTCATCAATAAACATGCTCCTTTTAAATACATTATGATAAAAGATAGATTAACCCTGTGGTTCTCACCTGAGCTATGTGATTTATTTAGAGAAAAGAACACATTTGGAGACCCTTCCCATCTGTTATTATTTAGGCAATTTAGAAATAAATGTGCATCTGAGGTAGTGAATGCCAAATCAAACTACTATTTGAATTTGATCACCAGCTCATATTTAGATCCCTTTATACGGCCAGAATTTTTTTTGAAGTGGTGAATTCAATTTAATCGTCTAATATCAGAGCAGAAAGAGATTTGTCTGGCCTTTAATAGGCACATTTTCTGAAGCCGGTCATTTGTTTGATAATAATTATACGAAGCCCCCTCTTGGTGATCATGAGCTGGTGCACGCTATGAGGCATGCCTCAGTTTACCTTGCAGCCCTTCTCTCCCTGTGTTGTTTTTGAAGTATTACAGACCATTGATACCAGGAAATCAACTGGAGAGGTTAAGCTAGACTCCTTTTTTCTCCTCAGGTTAGCTGCTCCAGTAATTACAAAACTAACATATATTTATTTTTTCATTGCCATCATGTATAGTTCCTAGTAGCTGGAAAATAGCTCATGTTGTTCCATTACATAAAGGTGGAGATAGAAGTAATCTGAATAGCTATCTACCAATATCCAAGCTATCCTGTCTTGCAAAGATCTGTTTCTCTCAGATCACTCTATATTAAGACCACATGAATGTGAGTTTAGAGCAACAGCCACTACTCTAGTTGTAAATGGTATAGTATCTGACCTTGACAGAAGTAAACACTGTGCTGCCTTTTTTGTAGATCTGTCAAAAGCATTTGACACAGTTCATCACCCTCTTCTATTGCAAAGGTTAATGAATGTTGGCTTTGACACATCTGCTTACAAATGGTTTCAGAGCTATTTATCCAAAAGGCATACTTTTACATTTACTAGTTTAGTTTCAAGTGTTGTTTTATTTGTCACATCTAAATTGTACAGTACATTACATTAAAATGCTTGCTTCTGTATGAGCCCCCTAATAATATGCTTCATATACAGTAAAAAGGTAAAAAGAATAGGATCCAAACAATATACAACCTAAAGTACAACCTAAAGTAGGGATGCACCGAATGGGAAATTCTTGGCCGAAACCGATACCGAAAATAGGAAACAGTTGGCCGAAAACCGAAAGCCGAAAGGCCGAAAATGATTCATAGAATAGAATTTTTTTTTACCAATGTTGTTCAGCTACCTGATTATGGAAAAATATATGATTATGGCTAAACTTAACTTAAATAATAAATAATCACTATTATGGGTCTTTTTGTATCACAAACAGTACTGTATTTGCAAATCTGGTATGTCATAAATGTATAGATGTAGCAGTACTGTCTATCTGTATGTCATGTATGTCATATATGTCCTGATGAATTGAAAATGGGTGACCCTGATGTAAACAAGACGAAAGTCTTTCTCTGGTCTGCATCCCCTTAACAATTGTGTGTATTGAGCTGTACTGTATTGTACCTAGGGATGGGTATCGTTAGGATTTTATCGATACTACTACTCTTATCGATACTGCTTAACGGTTCGGTACTTTATCGATACTCTTATCGGTTCTTTTAGATTATTATTTAAATATATTTAAATTTAAAAAAAAATTATAAATTATTATTTGAACGGCTTAAGGCTATATCTGTACTTGATATTTGTTTGTTGTGTTGCATATTTGAAATAAACTTCAATCAAATCAAACCCCCCCCCCCTCTTAAAAAACAAAAACCTGTGTTTAACCTGGCCATCTATAAAACATCATGCTAAAACTGTGAAACAAATGTCCTACTCCCCTAAAGAAAGAAATACATAGCAAACATGACTCAGTTATGCAATAGTGCTGCTGCTTTTTATTTTGTTAAAATATTTTAGTTAATAAGACTACAAAATGACTACAACGATTTCACGACGTTTTCCTGTCCACGCCGGAAGTGCATCGGATACCTACCTTAACGTTAAATTTTCAACAACGGAACAGATTGTTGCTAATTAAACACTTCATGGAAACGGAGTAACGTTAACGCTATGTCGAGTTCATACGTGTAGTGTAGTATGAACTCGGCGAGTCGGCATAACGTTAACGTTAGTCAGTTTCAGTGTTGCTGGATGTACACTCTATTAGCTCCGTAGCTAACGTAGCTAGCCACGTTAACGTTAAATGTTCAACAACAGAACAGATTGCTGCTAATTAAACACTTCATGGAAACGGATTAACGTTATCGCTATGTCGAGTTCATAAGTGTAGTGTAGTATGAACTCGGCGAGTCGGCATAACGTTAACGTTGTTGCTGGATGGTACACTCTATTAGCTCCATAGCTAACGTAGCTAGCCACGTTAACGTTACATTTTCAACAACAGATTGCTGCTAATTAAACACTTCATGGAAACGGAGTAACCTTAAAGGACGACTCCACTTTTTTTGGAAATTAGCTTATTTAACATCTTCCCTGGAGTTAGACAAGAAGATGCATACCTTTTTTGTCTCTGTGCGTGCATTTTAGCTTTGGGAATAGACGCTCCGTTAGCATAGCTTAGCTTCATCACTGGAAGTGGGGGAGGACAGTAGCCTTACAGTGCCTTACAGTGTATTGCAAGGTCTGACATTGACCAAACTTGATATGCATGACCTTGGTGGGCTCTAGGTCAACTCCTGAAAAGGGGGTCAATGTCAGACTTTGCAATCAAAGTTAGGGGGCTAATAACCCTTGCCATAATTTCAGTGCGCCCCCTAACTTTTGATTGCAAGGTCTGACATTGACCCCCTTTTCAGGAGTTGACCTAGAGCCCACCAAGGTCATGCATATCAAGTTTGGTCAATGTCAGACCTTGCAATACACTGTAAGGCACTGTAAGGCTACTGTCCTCCCCCACTTCCAGTGATGAAGCTAAGCTATGCTAACGGAGCGTCTATTCCCAAAGCTAAAATGCACGCACAGAGACAAAAAAGGTATGCATCTTCTTGTCTAACTCCAGGGAAGATGTTAAATAAGCGAATTTCCAAAAAAAGTGGAGTCGTCCTTTAACGCTATGTCGAGTTCATACGTGTAGTGTAGTATGAACTCGGCATAACGTTAACGTTAGAGTGTACCATCCAGCAACACTGAAACTGACTATTAGCTCCGTAGCTAACGTAGCTAGCCACGGACAGGCACCTCCAGTCCCTACCCGTGTATGTGTGAGTGTGAGCGGCTCGCGACAAGTGTGTGTAATGGCTTGCTGCAGCTCGCTTCTCGTGCAGAGACAGAGAGAGGAGAGATAGTTTGCAACGTTTAAATTCCTGGAAAAAAAACCTCATAATAATAATACTTTCTCGAGTATCGATAGCAGTACCGATAACGTCGGAGCTTATTAATACTCCGGTTTTTTCTAATTCAGTACCGGTTCCCGTTTAGAACCGGGGTCCGGGGGGCATCCCTAATTGTACCCATTCTGCAATCTGTTAATAAAGTTTTCAATCAATCAGAGAGAGAGAGAGAGAGAGAGAGAGAGAGAGAGAGAGAGAGAGAGAGAGAGAGAGAGAGAGAGGCGGACATCTGTGCTCTACTGAGCGCACCTTTCTAGTCCCCAGATGACTTTGGCACAGTAGACGCGCGACAGACAGCGTCAATGTGAGAAACACAATCCCTCCCCCTCTCGCTCTGAATAATATGCATATTAGATCACTCAGTGATTAACCGCGACGGGCATATAGTAAATAAGGATAAAGTATGTTAAAGACGCATTTATTGGACTCGTTGCGCGCAGAGTTTACATAAAAACAGCGCGACTCCCGAGGAGATGCATTGCTCCCGAGTCCCAAGAGGAGTATCACGCAGGACTGAAGAGCTCACAGCGCGGATGTAATGACTGAATCCGCGTTTTGATGACATCATCACAACAACACGCGTTAGGTTACAGGTTGCTTCTGTTTCGGTGATATATTTTCAGTGAAAAAACTCTTTCGGCCGAAAGCCGAAAGGCAATTTTTGGCCATTTTCGGCCGAAAACTTTCGGTGGCCGAATTTTCGGTGCATCCCTAACCTAAAGTACAAAATTTAAACAATCTTTTAGTAATAAATAGATTAAAATATGGCGTTAAAAGTGTCTAAAGTGAATGTTAAAGGTGAGTGTTTGTTTAAAGTGAGTGTGTGCATGTGGATGTGTGTGCAATGAATGTAGATGGATCGATTAGTGTTGCATAGAGTCATTGAGCACCCTGATGGCCTGGGGATAGAAGCTCCTTTTGAGTCTCTCTTACTGGCCATGAGACTCCGATAGCGCTTGCCTGACTGCAGCAGTGCAAAGAGGCAGTTGTTTGGGTGGCTAGAGTCTTTGACTATTATCTTAGCCTTGGCGCTGCAACGCCTGGTGTAAATGTCCTGGAGAGTGGGAAGCCCACGTCCAATTGTGCGTTTGGCTGATCGAGCCAATCTCTGCAGTCTGCTGCGGTCATGTGTGGTGCTATTCCCAAACCAGGAGGTGATGTTACCAGTCAGGATGCTCTCTATTGTGCATGAGTAGAAGTTCTGCAAGATCTTCGGACTCACTTTGAACCTCCTTATGCCTACTCTCCCTATATATGTTTCCCCTAAGCCAGATTATTAAACGTTTTAATGGAATATTTTATCAATTTTATGCGGATGACATCCATTTGTATTGTTCTTTTAAGCCCAGTGAGTGTAATCGTTTTTGCATTATTAATGAATGCATCGATGCCATCAAGAGCTGGATGGCTGATAATTTCCTTCAGCTTAATGCAAGTAAGACAGAGGGCTGGGCGATATGTAAAAAAATCATATCGCGATAACGATATGATAATTTTATTTTATTTCTCGATATCGATAATTATCGAATTGTTATAAGTATTAAATTGTTTTTTTTTTTAAATTTAACAACAGATGTATGTTTATTTTGCAGCAATTCTTTGTCGTTGCCGCCATCTTTAGTGTTACATCCCCTCACACTCCAGTTCTCAGGCTGCAGCTGGTTTAAAAGCTAAAGTAAACCGGCTTCTCTGCTGGCTGTGGCTCCAGAGGAGTTGAACAGTTCTGGCTCTGTTCGTTTATTTTCTATCTTTTGGCGCTTTTTTGGTGGACAAACCACCGCACATGTGCACTGTGACTCGTGACTGGAGTCTAGTTCTGCTAGCACACATAGCCTACTGTGTACAGACGGTTTCAAAATGTATTTTAAATTAGAAAGCAAACAAAATAAATGGACAAGAGAAAAATAAATCTCAATTTGGTCAGTATTGTCATTTGGACAAGCAAAGCCATTACTTTAAGTTGCAGGCAAGAAAGACAAGTCTGTCCACTGCCCTGTTGCAGGTCACAAAAAATAATAATAATAATATTAAAAAAAAGAAAAAAAAAAAAAAAAAAAAAACGTTTTTTTTTTTAAATTTCGATATTCGATATCGATTATTAAAATATATCGCGATATTTATCATTATCGTTATATCGCAAAGCCCTACTATATCGCAAACATCGAGTATGGCGCCGCAGCCGAGAGGACACTCGCAGTGCTTTCCTCGAGAAGCGCTGCAGCGTGCAGACTGCTGCTTTCTTCTCTCTCACACACCCGCGTCCCGCCCACTCTACGTCACATACACACACACACACAGAGAGGCGGTGCCAAGTCAGTGCACATGTTGTTTGGAGGAGACGGGGAAAGAGGATAGCGTGAAAGAAGAGTTTAGCGAGTTATTTATTTTATTTATTCTGAAACTAATAATATCTGTGTATGCCCGCCACCAGTTCCCCATCGGAACGATTATTTAGTACTAGGGATGGGTATCGTTAGGATTTTATGGTTCGGTACTTTATCGATACTCTTATCGGTTCTTTTTTATTTAGCAAAAAAAAATTATTAAGAACAGAATCGACATTGCTTTATTATTCTTTTATATAACTATATTACTGCACATGGCTACTTTTTTATCAATTAATACAAGCAGTCAGATAAATTAACAATTTTGGGACTTTCTATTTTATTTAGAAAGTTCTTAAATCAGAATGTCCCACCTCATACCCAGCTGTTAAAAACGGTTCAATACTCCATGTTATTAGTAGAGGCTGTGTGTCCTGGTGGCGTCTATTCGAAAGGCAACCGGTTCATGCATTTTGCGAATCTGATTGGCCACTGACGTTTCTGTCATGTGACATGTGCGCCCAATCCGGGTTCTGTTTACGGTTTGCGACGGCAAGCTTGTAAGCTTGCCGTAGGCGAGGATGTCACGCTCGAATGTAAACACAGGAAGAGTTTAACACACGGTGATGGAAACTGGATGGCCGATATAAAGAAACAAATAACCAATAAATATGAAGTTATATTTGAACCTCTGTTGTCAAGCCTTGTCAATATAACCCACCCCCTTTTCTCACGAATGGAACTGGTGTCGTTTGAGCGTTTTCCATGGTTAACGCTAAGCTAAGCTAACGGCTAACGCTAGTTAGCTTAGCCTATTTATTACTAGTTAGCAGCTAACATTGCTCACATCAATTATATTGCATGTCATTGATCTACCGGTCGATCACGGCCGACTGGTTGGGCACCACTGGTCTATAGAAATAAATGCATTCGAACAAGAAACCAATGTATAATAAGTATAAGTATAAGTATATATAAGTATATATGTAACTGAGGGGTACAATTCCCTGACTGTATTGTTAGATATGGTATTTAATACCACTACCTCTTGTACTTTAACTTCTGGCCATCCAGTACATGATATAAGTATGATGAACACTTTCCCACCTGATGAAACGAATCCACACAAATGTACAAATCGAATATTTAATATAGCAAAAGGTATATACAACGTTCACTTGTTTACACTTATGATTTGAAATATGCACTTGTATGGCAAATGAGTATTCGTAGGTAAATCAACATTGAATGTCCAATCTCTGGTTACGCAGGGAGTAAGTATACAACCTGGATATTTAGGAACTATAGCGATGGTACTTAAATGATTATAGCTGGATACACTAAAGGGGGGGGGGGGTCCCGCTGGTTGTAAGACAGTAGGAGGGGGGGGTTAGAGAAGCCGCTGGCGGTATCCCATCTGGCCGACGGTTTCTTGGGAGAATTCAAAGTCTTGAACACGGTGCCCACAGAACCTCGGTCCGCAGACGAATACAGCTGGACCCTCTGGTGGACGGTAGCTGCCGGTCCACAACGGAGAGACGTGAGGCGACCTCACTGGTGTAGAGCGCCGTCTCACCTGGAGTCCTCTCCGGGGGGTAGTTCCAACACTCCGCAGTGTTGGCCGTTATCCATGGAATAATCAAAGCACCCAAAGCATAATCCAAGCCGTGGAAGGCTCGCCGTCGTCCGGGTAGAGTAATCCAATATACAGGTCCAGTCGCCCTGGCCCGGAGCTCCTCGGATGCAAGCACCACTAGGGGTCTGCCCTGCCTGGTTAAGCGTCCAGATAACGTCAGGAACGATGGGGGTACTGATAACTTTAGAACTCTAACCGAGCGATGCACCATACATAAATAGACTATTATTAGCTTAATAGAATACGTCCAACTCGACGGTATAGTGCCAAACTATGACTATTCAACTATTAATCAACACGATATCTCAATGCCTATTCTGAGGCCAAGTAGGCCTTACTACACCACACGTGCGTCGTGGGTGAGGCTTCGCGTCTGTCACTCTGTTGGAGGGTAAAGAACTGGACTAAAAAGGAAGTTCTACTTTACTTGCGCCATATATATATGCGCTATGAACAAATAGTACCATTCGTATTTCGCCAGACGTATTCCTGCACGGAACCGGGGCTTGCCACGACATGTTGGGCGGCACGATTGAACTTGAACCTAGGGGTATGGCAACCTGGCGCCAGGTTCTCGTCCAATGGTAGAATGAAACTATTATGGGCTGTTTAGTAGACTAAAGGGATATTCAGTGCATATTGTACAAAGAATATACAGGGGATATCAAACGATATACAAATACAATTAAATATATATATATAAATAAATATATATATTCGGTTTAATCTGATCCTTCACAACAATATATAAGTATAATATAAGTGTGAGTAATAATGGCTCGCTGCGGCTGGCTTCTCGTGCAGAGACAGAGAGGAGAGATAGTTTGCAACGTTTAAATTCCTCGAAAAAAACATCATAGTAATAATAATTTCTAGAGTATCGATAGCAGTACCGATAACGTCGGAGCTTATCAATACTCAGTTTTTTTTCTAATTTAGTACCGGTTCCCATTTAGAACCGTGGTCCGGGGGGCATTCCTATTTAGTACCTGTGGGAACATAGTTACATGCCACCGGGCAGCCCTCAAGCCAGATGCCGTTGATACTGATAGTCTCTAGGAGCGGATTAGCCACGGAGCTAACAGTGTACCATCCATCTGCGACGCAACGGTGGCAGCAACACTTGAAACGGAGTAACGTTAACGGTATGTCGAGTTCATACTACACTACATGTATGAACTCGACATGACTTTAACGTTACTCCGTTTCCATGAAGTGTTTAATTAGCAGCAATCTGTTGTTGGAAATTTAACGTTAAACCGGAAATGGAAATGCGAGGACAGGAAGCCGTCATGAAAGATTTTAACAAAATAAAAAGCAGTAGCACTATTGCATAACTGTGTCATGTTTGCTATGTATTTCTTTCATTAGGGGAGTAGGACATTTATTTCACAGTCTTAGCATGATGTTTTATAGATGGCTAGGTTAAACACAGGTTTTTGTTTTTAAGAGGGGGGGTTTGATTTGATTGAAGTTTATTTCAAATGCAACACAACAAACAAACATCAAGTACATCAACATAGAGATGTTCCGATACCATTTTTTCCTTTCCGATCCGATTCCGATACCTAAGCTTTGGGTATCGGCCGATACCGATACTTATCCGATACCAGTGCATACATAAAAAAAAAAAAAAAAAAAAAAAAAAAAACGATATTATATAAATTTTTTATAAATATAATTTTTTTTTTTTTTCTAACAAATACTGTTTTATATATACTGTTTTTTAGTAATAACTAAAAAGTAATGGTATTTATTCAACAACAGATGATTGTATAGATTTGTATTATCATTAATCAATGAGTATGGGGCTTCAGCACTGCAGATATACCCTACTCCAATGATCCACACGGACATTATACGTTGCTGCACTCGCTACCCACTGGCTCTGCAGATATACCCTACTCAGTCTGTCTACAAGGCTCCGTTTCAGTAGCAGTCGGATCTGTTGTGATTTTTGCACAATAAATATTCAACATTCTCTTTTGAGACTCCGCCTCAGACTCTTATCATTTGGCACTAAAAGCTAAACATTGTCACCGATATGGCTGTCCGCAACATGTCATTAATTGTGTACGCGAGGTGGTCTCAATGACGACGTCAACGTGAGCTAAGTTAGCATAGCATGAGCTGCCGGTATATGAAAAGACTGTAACGTTACTGGTGACATTGTGATTTAACGAATACTCCTTTGCCAACTTGCTGTACTTTGCTTGCAGGTCTGCAGCCATTATTGCTGGATTATATGAATAGCCCCAACTTTAGCCAAGGTAATGTTAAAGCTAGCTTTCGGTTAGCTGTTCAATGCTAATAACACCAGCCACCAAGCGAACCCATGAGCTCCCCGTCAACACCGCTCTGTCGGGACGATGACATTTAAGAAAGTATCTGCTGTTAAAATGACAAATGGCATTGACACTTTAATCGAGTAAGCACCCGTTTGTTTTATAATGCTTACTCAACAGACCACAGTGTTGTTGATAAATTACGTCATATGGTATCGGAGCGCAGCATTAGAGGGTACTCGCAGATACCGATACCAGCATTTTAGCCAGTATCGGCGGCTTTTCCGATACTGGTATCGGTATCGGAACAACTCTACATCAACACCTCTTGTGTGTGTGTGTGTCTTTAAGCAGATCTGTATGCAGTTTTAAAGCACCTTGGCTTTGTTCTGAATGCACTTTGTTGTAGTTATCCTACAGAGAAAAGAAAATGCACTTGACTTTAATGCACATTTTGTTGTATGCAAAGAGAAAATGTTTAAATTGTACAATCTTTCAGCAGTCAGTCTGGAATTAATGTATGCATTCAAAAGTGCTGAATAAATGTTTTATGGGCCCATAAGTGATTATTAATATTATTAAGTTAAGTTTTGCCATAATCATGTCTTTTGCCATAATCAGGTAGCCAAAAAAAAATTTAAAATACATTATATATATTCATATTAATAATTTTCGGCATTCAGTTTTCGGCCAACTGTTTCCTATTTTCGGTATCGGTTTCGGCCAAGCATTTCCCATTCGCGCATCCCTAATTGATAGGCTTGTGTTTTTGGCACAAAACCTCTAGATACCTGTTGGTACTTACTGGTTGTCACAAACACACAGGACACAACCATACACAAAATGCAGCAATTTTTTGTTTACGGTTTTTGACCAGACCTGTTGTTTGACATTATGCACAAAAAGTGTACTTTCATTTAAAATGTCTAGTGGCATGGACAAAGACTAAGAGTGCAATTTAATTTATGTTATTTTAAAATGCCTACTGGTATGGACAAAGAGTACACTTTCATTTATGTTATTTTAAAATGTCTAGTGGCATGGACAAAGAGTGGAATTTAATTTATGTTATTTTAAAATGCCTAGTCTAGTGGTATGGACAAAGAGTGCACTTTCATTTATGTTATTTTAAAATGTCTAGTGGCATGGACAAAAAGTGCACTTTCATTTATGTTATTTTCAAATGTAATGGGGTTTCTGCACTTTTTCATTGAGCTCTGTTTTTGTTACGGCTCATTGAGCTTGAACTCTACAGAAATAAGCTACAGTATGTGTAGGCCTACATCATGTGGCACTTTATTTTCATTTATCAGCTGCTAAAAGCTTATGTGCATTTTGCAATTGCCTTGAATAAAAACTGTTTTGTTAAATTTGTTTGTTGTGATTTACCCCTTTTGCAAAAAAAAAAGTCTAATAGAAACCATTAATGACTACAGTATAAATAGGAATGGTTTAATGCAGACATATGTTGCTAGAATCATCATGTTGGCGTGACTGTATGCATCAAAGGGTTAAATCAAGCATTTTTAAGTGCTTTAGAGCAGTGTTTCTCAACTGGTGGGTTGTGACCCAAAAGTGGGTCGCGGGGCCATTTTGAGTGTGTGTGTAAAAAAAAAAAAAAAAAAAACATTTAAAAAAAAAAAGAAAAAAATTATAATTCGTTTTTTGCACTACCTATCTTTGTGAAAGTGGCTTCTCAGCTCTGGTCCAGCTGAAGACAAAGCAGAGGAACAGATTGGACATTGAGCATAGCCTCAGAGTTGCTTTGTCTACCATCACCCCAGACTTTGAGACTCTTGTCAGGAGCAAACAACATCCCCAGTTATCCCATTAGTTCCCTGGGATGTTAAGCTAAGAAGTCTGCTAAGAAGGATATTATTTATTATTATTATTTTATTTCATTGTGTTTTTAGCCCTAGTTTCACTTTTGTTGCAACCCCAGTTATCCCATTAGTTCCCCTAAACTTACTGTAGGTCTGTTATGTTAACACTTTGGATGCCACGGACGAATATTCTCATGTTTACCCCCCGCGGGTTGAATGCCCACCCACGAGAATATTCGTTTTATTCGTTTTTATTTTTTTTATTAGCGATCTGAAATCATATTGCATCAAGTGAGCCTACCGTTGGAGATCCAGTCACCCCAGGCGCTCAGATGTGAAAAAAGCGCCCCCTATCGTCTCCCAGATGGTAAATCACCCTTTTGGATTGGACTCAATGAAAGTGAATGGGAGAAAGGATTTCTGACTCCACATTTTACGTCTCACTCACCGGCATCACTCCGGAGCCTGAAGAGCAGCGGGGATTATGTGTTCTACTGTATACACGGTTGATCAATACAATGATCGATTTTTTCGAATGGGGAATAATCAGGAATATCAGGAATTGGAATAATCCATTTGGATACCATCTGATCTCAGGTAAGGAATCTATGTTATCAGTCTTAGGATAATCAGACTCGTTTTCACGAATATATAAGCGTTTCCCCTATATGTGATATGTAAAAGCCATCAGGAAATAAGAGCAGCGATTATCAGCGCGCGGCACGAGCGTGCGTGCGCACACATATACTATCGATTATCTAGCGTTTATTTGAAAACGATTTATAAATAGGCCGACAAATGACAACGTTCTAGAATATTCCAGTAAAAGGCGATTATCATAGAATGTGTTGTTTTTTCCGCGAAAACGAGTGATTTTCAAAATGCTATCAAACTGAAATGAAGCGATAAAAAAACAATCTGCTTTGACAATGTTGACTGGAAAATGAGTCTTTGATGAGCGACGGGCAGATTAGACACATAATTTAAAACATAGATTAGGCGATATTAACGTTAACATTGGAGTGGATTTGGGCATTCAAGGGGGTAAAAAGGAAAACACAGACTGGCTCTCAAAGTGTTAAGCTAAGAAGTCTGCTAAGAAGCATAATTATTTATTATTATTTTATTTCATTGGGTTTTTAGTAGGGCTGTCAGTTTATCGCGTTAATTAGATTAATTAATTACACAGCAAATTATCGCGTTATGAAAATTAACTCAAAATTAATTACAAAAAAAAGTTTTTTTTTTTTTTTTTTTTTTTTTTTAAATAATATTTTTTTTGTATCTCATTCATTCCATAAGAATGTAGAATACACATTTACAGATTTTTTTTTAATATGGTCCATTTGCATGTTCTTGGTATCTGATTCTAGGGACATCTATGAATCTCAGGGAATGTATTCCCAGTGTCAGAAATACTGTGGGCTAGATCCACAAAGAATGGATTGCACAGTGCAAGTTGCACCCTTACTTACAATTCATTATGAATTGAAAATGGGGGACCCTGATGTAAACAAGACGAAAGTCTTTCTCTGATCTGCATCCCCTTAACAATTGTGTGTATTGAGCCGTACTGTATTGTACCCATTCTGCAATCTGTTAATAACATTTTCATTCAATCACTCAATCTGTGCTGTGATTGATTGAATGAAAATTTTATTTTGAGTAAATTGTAATGAACCAAATGAGAATATCAATATTTTTTTTGTTATCTTTGACTGTGAATAACACCATGCTCAAATTGACCAGACCTGAAAAATCTAAGCAAATTAATAGATGGAAGATGATTAAACAGAAGGTTTTGTAGATACAGTACTGAATTCTGCCATCCGGACACATGCAATTTGAAATATGATTATAGAATATAGAATATCAGGCATAAAATGGTTATGCGATTAAAATGCGATTAATTAGATTAATTAATTACAAATCCTGTAATTAATTAGATTAATTTTTTTAATCGCCTGACAGCACTAGTTTTTAGCCCTAGTTGCACTTTTGTTGCAACCCCAGTTATCCCATTAGTGCCCCCAAACTTAGGTCTGTTATGTTAAGCTAAGAAGTCTGCTAAGAAGAATAATTATTTATAATTATTATTATTATTATTTTATTTCATTGGGTTTTTAGCCCTAGTTGCACTTTTATTGCAACCCCACCCTAACCCTCTAACCCTAACCCTAAGCCTAACCCTTGTTGCAACCCTAGTTATCCCATTAGTTCCCCCAAACTTAGGTCTGTTATGTTAAGCTAAGAAATCTGCTAAGAAGCATATTATTTATTATTATTTTATTTCATTGGGTTTTTAGCCCTAGTTGCACTTTTGTTGCAACCCCAGTTATCCCATTAGTTCCCCCAAACTTAGGTCTGTTATGTTAAGCTAAGAAATCTGCTAAGAAGCATATATGCAGAGCATGAAAGATTGCGTATTACTGCAAAATAAATTGAAAATAAATCATAGTGGTTAAAGATTTGGGTCGCAACTTAATGACTAAGGAAAATGTTGGGTCCCGAGGCTAGACCAGTTGAGAACCACTGCTTTAGAGGAAATGTAAAAATATTGCGATATATATCGTGTATCGTGATATAGCCAAAATATATCGCAATATCATTTAGAGGCCATATCGCCCAGCCCTAATGTAGGGGATCAATAAAGGAATATCCTGTCCAGTCGAGAGGATAGAATGTTTTCCCATCTGCGTGGGCGGCGTGATCTTTTTTCGTAGCCAGTTTGCAAGGACGCTCTCTGATTGGCTAGCCCGCGTACAGCGAAGACCCTCTCTGATTGGTTTAGCTCCGAAGGGCTCTTCCGCCTTGTACATATATATTCTCTGCTTCGAAGTTATGCTTTGGCCCTCTTTCGAAGTGGGTTATGCTTAGAGTTTATCTTTAGAGCAGGGCGATGGACCACCAGCCCTGATTCCAAACTCTAAGCATAACCACTTCGAAGCCGAGAATATATGTACAAGGCGGACATTTCTATCCCAGAGCCCTTCGGTGCTAAACCAATCAGAGAGGGTCTTCGCTGTACGCGGGCTAGCCAATCAGAGAGCGTCTTCGCAAACTGCGGCTACGAAAAGAAAAAAACACACGCGTGGGCGAGATCTGAAACTGGCCCCTGTAAATGTCCTAACCCAACCCCCTCCAATGTACAGTCATTTACCTAATATGGTTGTCAATATTCCAATGTACAGTTTTGCTTGTTTGTACAGTGTTCCCCCCCCCCCAACCCCCTCCAATGTACAGTAAATGACCTAGTATGTTGTCAATATTCCAATGTACAGTCTTGCTTGTACAGTTGTACAGTGTTTCCCCCCCCAACCCCTCCTACCCACCCCCCCCCCCCTCCAGACAAACACTATAGTGCATTTGGATCGCTTTCTAAACTTAATAATCTATATGATTCCGGCGTTTATTGCGCCATACAAACCGGAAATTGATGTAGGAGATCAGCGTCAAATAATTGGGATCTTTTTCCTCCAGTCTCATCGGCGAACGGTAAGAGGACAGTAACGTTATTTTCAGCCCGATTGTTTATTCATTTCACTGCAAACCATCTGATCAATATATCAACCCATACTAAATAAAGCCGTTACTGACGATCAAGGAATTATAAACAACCCCCCCCCCCCCTTTCCTTCACGCATGATGAAGCATAATGTATACCGATCATATAAATTTGAATTTTTTAATATAGCGTGTATAGGAAAGAAATGCCAATCGATAATCTATCATATGCGTCAGGGCCTATAACTCTCGTTTTTGGAATTACAGCAGAAAAGATTAAAAACACTTATATTCTAGACGGTATTGACACAACAATGTATGAATGAAAAAATATGATGTTCCCACATCCTGAACGATAGATAATCGATGTTGAATGGGCCATAGTAATGTCAATATAGCAATACAATTTAAAAAGTTATAGCCCTGCAAAGAAGGTAAACATCTCCATAGGCTTTCAACGGTGGCAGACTGTAGAGCCATATGGAATCCGCGATCACGGAATCGCGGACGGAATCGCGGAATTGAGCAATAAAAATGGAATAGACTATAAAAAAAAAATATATATATACTTTTTCTTTCTTTTATGTTGTGGGACTTGTACAGCACTTTGTCAGTGCTGTAAAGTTTAAACCTTTTTAAATCTTAGACCAGTGGTTCTCAAACTTTTTACACCAAGTACCACCTGAGAACGTAGCTGGCTCTCCAAGTACCACCATATGACCGGCGTTAAAATACAGTCTATTCAGCTATGCACAGTTCACGCAGGAGGCAAATGTATTCCTAATACCATTATTTATTGTTAACTTTTGTCAGACACAGCCACAATGTACAAAGGGATAGCACTAGAACTAGCAAACGCTTCCACACAACTCATACAATGCAAGGGGCATTGAGAACATAATAACTAACATTCTCACATAGCAAGTGAGAAAATTAAGAACAACTGTATTTCAGCAAATGTACTTAATTCTCTCTCTCTCTCTCTCTCTCTCTCTCTCTCTCTCACACAGCAAGCAATTGTCCGTCATTCTCTCACACACACACACACACACACACACACACACACACACACACACACACACACACACACACACACACACACACACACACACACACACACACACACACACACACACACACACACACACACACACACACACACACACACACACACACACACACACACACACACACACAATTATTTTGTTACAAAAACTTAATTTCCTGCATTCTGGTGCAGGAATTTTTGAATTTTTACCCTTTAAATGCCAGTGTTTGTGATGGGCATCACAAATTATTGTAAAAAAGAAAAGAAAACACATATTCAATACATTTTTGAATGTTTACCCTTTAAATGCCAGTTTGTGTGATGGCATCACAAATAATTGTTAAAAAAACACAAAAAAGTAAAATATTTTCAATATATCAAATGCAAAGTACATTTTTCTGGGGGGGATTATTACAGGCTAGGCATGTGTCAATGATTAGCAGCAACACAGATTTTGATGGATTTTTTGTAATGTCAGATTTAACACCAACTCTTTTCAGAAAAGTGGGAGTACTTCATTTTTTATCTGACATTACAAAAAATCTAAAAATTAATGGTTATGATCAGGGCTGAAGTTGAATTAAAGATTTATGACTGTTTAGACTGCATTACTCTCTGTCACAGTGATCTCCTGGTTGTTCCCCACGTAGGTTATCTAACTATCGCGCCGCCGTAACCAGAAACACTGGCCTGGCCTGCTTCTAAGTGCAGTGGCCTGAAAAAAAAAAAAAAACGTTTTTTTTTTTTTTTGCTTTTTTGGAAATGTTTTCAAGTACCACCAGCAGTACCACCAAGTACCACTAGTGGTACGCGTACCACAGTTTGAGAACCACTGTCTTAGACAAACAAAACACTTTGCTTTCATGAAATATTGTAAGCCGTCATTTGAGGCTTTATAAAAGCAGCACAATGAACACAAATCTGTCAGTGCCGAGTCCGACCTCATCTTAAATAACAAACAGCATTGCTTGTTGTAATTAACAAAGAGGGGCAGAGTTGATTTTGCAAATATATATATATGTATAATTATTATTATAAAAAAAAATTAATAATCAAATTTTTTTTCCATATTTGAAGCCCATCGAACGAAGCTTCGAAGTATTTAAGACAGCCCTATTAAATGGACTGTTATATCTTATTAAATTGTGGAAATTTATTCATTCCCACTTATTAGACACTTTCTGATGGTAAAATGAGCATACAAAGCAAAATACAGAATTCTGAAATATTAAAACGGAAAAAACGGAATTTGGAAAAAAATAAAATGGAATTTGGAAAAAAATAAAACGGATTTCATATGGCTCTAGCAGACTGGGTATATTGATGGATATAACCCATGGCGCCCAATGTGTTAATAATATATATATATATATATATATATATATATATATATATATATATATATATATATATATTTTTTTTTATCTTTTATATATTTTTTTCAATCTGTTTAAACCAATGGGGGTTTGGCTACACTAATATTATAATATTATACATAAGACGTCACCATCACTTTCATACCAACTGTGCCCTTATTGGATTATTTATGTTGACGAAACTGATCATAATCACAGCAAGAGCCTTCTTCACTCCTCCTCATCCTCCCTCCACATTCTCCACACACCTTCTTCACTCCTCATCCTCTCCCACACTCACAACGGAAGCCTCACTTCCTTATATGGGCAGCATGGGTTCCCCGGGTTCACACTGCCAGCTCTCCACTCAACACAGCTGTCATTCATCCCCTCATCAACCAGATGGTACTTCAGCTGGCAGATCCTGTTCCATCGTCGTGGGAGTGTTAAACTACCTTCCAAGTAAGAAGACTGAACCTAAGCCTTACAACCTGTACTCGTTTACATTCCTTGACCTAACCTTTGTTCTCCGTGTGCCCAGGACCTCCGCTCCAGTACACCTCCTGTTACAAAGGATCAGATTAAACCGAATATATATATTTATTGATTGATATATATTGCATAATATTTGTATATCGTTTGATATCCCTTGTATATTCCTTGTACATATACACGGAATATCCCTTTAGCCTAGTACAGACCATAATATTTCATTCTCCTATTGGACAGCGGTCCACAGGCGCCAAGGCCATGCCTCCAAAGTCAGGTTCAAAGTCACCGCCGGGGACATGCCTGGACATGAATGGTATTGCGCAAGGATATGAGACAGGAATAAAGCTGGTACTAGTTTATTCATCTAAGCGGATAAATACGGCGCAGGTAAATACAGAAGTATGTTACCCAATAAGTTGAAGCCTCACCCACGATACGACGTGCGGTGAAGTATGGTCTGTTTGGCCCCAAATAGAGCATTGAGACCGCGTGCGAATTAATAACTGAAGTGTCAGAGTTTGGCGCTATACCGTCGAGTGCGACATATTCTATTAAGTCAGTAATAGTCTAATTTGTGTATAGTGTATCGTGCGGCTAAAGTTCTACAGTGACCAGCATCACCAACGTTTTCCTCGTATCAGCTAGAGTGCTTATCCAGGCTGGGCTGCTTTCATGGCGCTTTCACCCGAGGAGCCCTAGACGAGGACCGTCTGGACATGTACACTGGATTATCTACCCGACGACTGCATAGCCCTTTACGGCTGGATTATATTTGCTTTTGGTCCTGTGATTAATGGAGCGGAGAATCGCCGACGCCCACACGTGTGTGGGATTTACCCTGTGAGGAGCCACGTCGAGTCTGCCCCCCAGAAGCCTGAGGCAGGCTAGCTTTCTTCCCTGTGGAGCTACAGGCTACGGAGAACAGCTGTATTCGTCTGTGGATCAAGATCTTATTGCACCGTCTCCCGTACTCGGAGTCTCCTTATCATCGTTGACCCAGACTCTATTACCGACAGATCCTCTACCCTTGCTGGCTTACAACCGGGGGGACCCTTCCAGTATCTCCCGCTATATATTACTAGTGTACCATAGATATAATTCCCTAAGATTCAGGTTGTATAATTACCTCCTGCGTAACCAGAGAATGGACATTCGTTATTGATTTGCCTACGCACATTCCTTTGCCTTATAAGCGCATTCAAAGTGAAATAGAGAAGTATATTATGTACCTTTTGCTGCAATAAATACTTAATTACAACTTTGTGTGGAACCGATTTCATTGTGGGAAGTGTTAATCATTATATATATCATGTACTGTATGGCCAGTAATTAAAGTGCATAAGACGGTAGTGGTTTAATGATACCATACTTATCAATACAGTCAGGGAATTGTACCCCTCAGTTACAATTGGTCCTTCGAGCCGGATGGTAACTAGCGTAATATTAATATAGTGGTATTAATATTGACATGGCCAATGATGAACACTCCACAAAACGGTTCTCCTAAAATAGATCGCCCGCAGCATAGACGGCAGACACCTCAGTACTTAGAGGATTACGTTGCCAATATACTACCTAGCTTTCTACAGACGGTAAACGCGGAAAAAGTAGATAGTAAAATTATGTCCGACCCTATCGACCAGGCTACCCCGCCAATAGAGGCCCTAGTGGGTTCTAACGTAACTGACCAAGCTCACGGTGGGGACCAGGAGGGACCTGACATGACTTTACCCCCCGCCAAGACCGAAGAAGTAGTCCCCGGAGAGCTCCAGGATAAAGACAGCCCTCCAGGGATGGAACTCGACCCACTACAAGAAGAGGTGAGCACCCCGGAGATGGATCTCCTCGACTCGCCACAGGAGAACGGATCTCCAACGAGTACTACCAGGAGCGGATCACCTCAACCAGCGTCTTCCCCCAGCGAGGCGGACAAGATGCTGGCACAGGCCTTCCTCGCCAGCCTGGCAGCCTCAACAGAGCGCGATCGACTCCAAGCACAGACGCTTAGTGAGCGCGAACATTCTTCCATGGAAAGAGAATGCCTTCAAGCGCAGCAACGGAGCGACGAAGATCGTACACGTCTAGAGATTAGACGCCTTCAGACGGAAGAGAATATGGGAAGAGACCGGGCCGAAGCCCAGCGCGCTGCCGCCGAAGCCCAGCGCGCCGCTGCCGGTGCCCAAAGAGAAGCAGAGCGCGACCTCGCTCTCACCAAGCGCGAAACCGAGCGCGACCGATTACAAGCGCAGATAATGGAGCAGCTGATCACCAGGGCAACACCCCCTCCCTCCGCACGGGGCTCCAGGGCCTCGTCAAGACAAGGGTCAAGGGCACCCTCCCCTACCCGATCAAGCGACCCTGAGCCCGACCACCAGAGAGAGCCTATACCCCCCTCCGAACCCCTTCCCTGTCCGGTCCAAGTGAGACCCAGCTACAAGGAAGAAACGGTCTACACCGCGGAGAGGCTAAATAGACGACTACAGGATCTAGATGACCTGCCAGAGGAAGAAGAAGAGGGAGAGGAGGAGAGTCAAGCCCAACAGCAGCACAGTACTCCACAGGACCAGGAGGTCCAGTACAGCCCAGGCTTTACCCCCGCGGCTCTGCGCTACAGACCCCCGACTCAATTCACGGGTGAGCTTGACGCACGACCAGCCCCGAGGAACAGCACCTGGGTACGCGGGCCATGGTATCCAGCAGGTACCAGCCCACCAAGAGGCGTAAGAGGAGACTCGCCTAGGAGGCCTCTCTTCCAACGCTCACCGATGTGCCAGCCATCCATGGCATCATACATTGGCACACCGACATTCCCGGACTTCACACACGAGAACAGAGCACAGTACACAGAGCTATGAATGTGCTTAGAGACAATGATGTCCGATGTAGCTGATGAACCGTACAAATATGCTATCCTACTGAAGCACCTCAAGGTGCCCCGAGCGCACAATATAGCGCTGGCCTATGCCACCTCTACTACCCCATACACCGCGGCTCTAGCAGCACTCGACCAAAGATATGGACGCATATGGGACTACGTAATACAAGAGATAAGGCATATTGACCGCCTACCCCCAGCCACAGACAATCGCTCACTAGATGACCTGTCTATCAAGGTACAATCCCTGGTAGGGATGCTGGGGGCGCAAAGAGAAAAGGGTATGCACGAACTGTACGCGAACTCTAATGTCGAGAGGATTTTAGAGAAGCTTCCGCCCGCCCGACAAGAGCGCTTCAGGCGGCAAAGAGACCACCGTGATCCTAACGGTCCCGAGCCATCCCTCCTGGCGAGAGAAGTCAACAGCCTACGGTTGGATACGTTCATGCGGAGCACACCAAGCTCCAGAGAGGGACCTAGGAGAGCAAACGATGGCCGCAGATTGGTGACCGTCATGCACCAATCAGAATCAGTACCGAGCAGCAAGAACCACAGTACCCCCTCGATGAAAGAGAAGTGGAAGATGGTGTGCCCGTACTGCGAAAATGAACACTGGCTGTCACAATGTGACACATTCAAGAAGATGACCACCGACGAGGTGAGTCAATGGATAAAGGCCAACCGACGCTGTTACCGATGTGCGCGCAGTCACATGGCAGCCGATTGCCGCTTAAAGAAGAGGTGTAGTCGGTGTGACGGAGCCCACTTAGACGTCCTACACGACAGTAACAGAAGAAAGCCTGCACCCTCAAGCAGCACAAAGGCAAGTGTTATGTACATTGACCCCGCCAGCAGCGGGGGCGCCCGGGTGCTCTTAAAGGTGGTCCGCGTAACATTGAGTTACCAAGACAAGGTCATGGACACTTACGCCGTCCTTGACGACGGGTCAGAGAAGACCCTTCTCCTCGCGTCCGCTGCGGCCCAGCTGGGGCTGCGGGGGAGCGAAAACCAGATGACGATTCGGACAATAAGAAGAGATCTAAAGACGATAAAGGGCGAGAATGTCTCCTTCACTATCGCAGCAAGCGGGCAGCCAGAGAGACGGTATAGGATTACTAACGCTTTCACCAGCCAAGAAATAGGCCTGTCGCAGTACACCTACCCCATCGCCAAGCTGATGGATAAATATGTGCACCTGCGTCAACTACCTATACCGCTCATAGACGGTGCCACCCCGACCCTGCTGATAGGCTCCGACCATGCAGACCTCATCGTCCCGATGGACCGGGTCCACACAGGGCCCAGAGGCTGTCCTGCAGCAGTCGAGACCCGCCTAGGATGGACACTACAAGGCCCCCTCGCTAGGTCCCTTAACCGAACAGCAGCCACTAGCTGCCTCCACTCCAGAGTGACAGAAGAAGACACCACCCTCCTACAGCATGTCGAGAGGCTATGGACACTAGAGACAATGCCCTTTAAGAACGAAAAGAAAGACATTCGTTCCAAGGAAGACATTTACGCTATAGCCCTCCTCGAGCAGGGGACAAAGAGAGTCAAAGTCAACGGAGTGATGAGATACGCAACTCCACTCCTGAGGCGAGAGGGTATGCCTACCTTCCACGCCCCAAAAGAAGCGACGGAGCGGTATCTATTGAACACAGAGCGGCGCCTAGCCAGAGACCCCGCTCAAGAGACTGTGTACCGCGCTGAGATTAATAAGCTAATCACAGCGGGACACATAAAGAAAATTGACATTAAAGAGGCCGATCAGACGACCGAATCATGGTACGTGCCGCACCACAAAGTCCACCACAACGGCAAGGATCGTATTGTGTTCAACTGCAGCTACCAGATCGGATCACAAAATCTGAATAAAGAGCTCTTGCCCGGCCCAACACTAGGCCCCTCTCTACTAGGCGTGTTACTACGTTTCCGCCAAGACAAGGTGGCCATCAGCGGCGACATCAAAGGGATGTTCCTGCAGGTGAGACTAGTGGAGGAGGACAAGCCCCTGCTGCGGTTCCTATGGAGAGAGAGGATCGGGGACGAGCAACCAGCCATCTATCAATGGGAAGTCCTCCCTTTCGGAACCACATGCAGCCCATGCTGTGCTACGTTTGCACTGCAAAAACACGTCGCAGAGGACCCAGCAGCTGATGAAGAGGTCCGACAAAGTGTAGGAAATAGTTTCTACGTGGACAACTGTCTGCAAAGCGTCTCGACGCCAGAAGAAGCCGAGGCCCTTCTACTCAAGCTCCGCGCCTCCCTGATCAAAGGCGGCTTTGATCTCAGGCAGTGGGCCAGCAGCGACCCGCAAGTATTGCGCAGCCTCTCCCCCGAGGACAAGGCAGCAAGCAGCGAGACCTGGATGGCGACCATCCCAGGAGAAGCCCAAGAAATGACATTAGGACTAGTCTGGCGCTTCAAAACAGACTCGCTCCATTATAAACACACACCCCTGACCAAGGAGCAGGGAAGGTCGACTGCACTACCGACCACCAGACGGAGTGTATACAGAACACTCGCCAGACAATATGACCCATTGGGATGTATTCTACCTTACACCACCAGGGCAAAGATGATTGTAAGAGCGTTATGGGACAAGGACCAGGGCTGGGACGACCCCATACCCGAACACCTTGCATCCACATGGAGAGAGTGGGAGACAGAACTCAGCTCACTCCCAGGTGTCAACATACGCCGCAGCTACTTCCCACCCACAGTGAGGCCGGAGACGTGCCAGATGGACCTGCACGTCTTCAGCGACGCCTCCGAAGTAGCCTACGGTTCGGTGGCCTACTTGCGTGCCCGAGAGGAGGGAGGAGAAATACATACTGCCTTCATCCTGGCTCGCTCAAGAATAGCCCCACGCAAGCAACAATCTATCCCGCGTCTAGAGCTCTGCGCAGCCCTAGCAGGAGCGCAACTCGCTACGTTGATCCAACGTGAACTCACCATCCCGGTGCAAAGAACAATCTTGTGGTCAGACTCCACGACAGTACTCACATGGATCCGGTCTGATTCGTGCAGATACAAGGTCTTCGTGGGAGTCAGAGTCACAGAGATTCAAGATTTAACAGAAGTAGCAAGCTGGAGGTATGTGGACACAAAACACAACCCAGCTGACGTCATCACCCGGGGAATGTCCCTGGATGACCTCACCCGTCACAACCTATACAGTGACGGGCCAGAGTTCCTCAAGCTCCCGGAAGAAGAGTGGCCTACACCCACCCCACGGGCAGCGAGTAAAGAGGAGGCCGAGAACAAGAAATCTATGTTCTGTGGATTGACCACACTCGTCTCCACAGACCCCGACATAGACGATTGCCTCACCCTAGAGAGTGCGCAGCTAAAGACATTCCTGTGGCACCACCCAGAGGTTCAGCTCACTACTGACATTACTGCAGCTGACTACGAAGAAGCAGAACTTCTTCTCCTACAACGAGCCCAGAGAGACTCGTTTCCCGATGAGCTAGACTGTCTACAGGGAGCCAAGCCCGTCCCATCAGACAGCAGATTGCTCCACCTAGCCCCCGAGAGCGACGCCCATGGTCTCATCAGAGTGGGTGGTCGTCTGCGGAGAGCTCCAGACTTACCGGATGACGTCAAGTACCCGATAGTCTTAAACAGCCGACACAAGGTCACAGAGCTGATCATAAAGAAATACGACGAGGATGTGCATCACGCCGGGGCAGAGAGTCTTCGCGGAGATCAGACGTCGTTATTGGATACTGCAAGGGAGAGAAGCAGTGCGGCGCTTCCAGCGAACCTGTCTAGACTGTCGTAAATGGCGAGCGCAGCCCAGTATACCCCGGATGGCTGACCTACCTCCCTGTCGCCTCCGACTCGGCGACAAGCCTTTTCACTCCACCGGTATGGACTGTTTCGGCCCGCTGTATGTAAAGAAAGGAAGAGGAACCGAGAAGCGGTGGGGTATTGTATTCAAATCCATGACCACCCGAGCGATGCATATAGAACTCCTTCCAACCATGAGCACAGACTCATTCCTTATGGCCTTCCGAAGATTCACATCGCGGAAAGGCAAACCGTCTATATTATTGTCTGATCACGGGACAAACTTCAAAGGCGGAGAAAGAGAGCTGAGAGAGAGCTTCCAAGCTATGGGCCCAGAACTTAAGACCCACCTCGCTCCATCCCAGATTGACTTCCAGTTTAATCCCCCGAATGCACCTCACTTCGGTGGAACTTGGGAACGAGAAGTACGTTCAATAAAGACAGCCCTGTACGCCGTGCTTGGGGCCCAGACCGTGGCGGAAGAAGTCCTAATGACAGTCCTCACGGCGATCGAGGGAGTATTGAACTCAAAGCCCCTCGGTTACGTCTCAAGTGATGTAGCAGATGTCGACCCAGTCACCCCCAACAAACTCTTGATGGGGCGGCTGGACCCCGCGCTACCACAGACAATGTACAGGCCTGAAAAAGCGAACGGCCGAAGAATGTGGAGGTACAGTCAAGTATTGGCTGACAAGTTTTGGAACAGCTTCCTACTCCACTATTTACCGTCTCTACAGACCCGCCAGAAATGGGTGAAAGAGAGAGACAATTTGACAGAAGGAACAGTCGTCATGATTATCGACCAGTCACTACCCCGAGCTATGTGGCCGGCTGGCCGCGTAAGCAAAGTGATCACCGGTGCCGACGGAAAGGTCCGAGCAGCCGAAGTGCTCGTCCAAGGGCGGATCTACACCCGACCCGTGGCGAGGCTAATAGAGTTGCCAAGGCTCCCCGAGACTATTGATGACGACCATGACCCCATGACTTTGTGAACTGCCCTACCCCCTCACAACAGACATTGAGTAGTGGACAGTGCGGTTAATCTGTCTCTGCTTAGCTAATTAGGTGGGACTAATTAGGAGGCGGCTGTTACAAAGGATCAGATTAAACCGAATATATATATTTATTGATTGATATATATTGCATAATATTTGTATATCGTTTGATATCCCTTGTATATTCCTTGTACATATACACGGAATATCCCTTTAGCCTAGTACAGACCATAATATTTCATTCTCCTATTGGACAGCGGTCCACAGGCGCCAAGGCCATGCCTCCAAAGTCAGGTTCAAAGTCACCGCCGGGGACATGCCTGGACATGAATGGTATTGCGCAAGGATATGAGACAGGAATAAAGCTGGTACTAGTTTATTCATCTAAGCATATAAATACGGCGCAGGTGAATACAGAAGTATGTTACCCAATAAGTTGAAGCCTCACCCACGATACGACGTGCGGTGAAGTATGGCCTGTTTGGCCCCAAATAGAGCATTGAGACCGCGTGCGAATTAATAACTGAAGTGTCAGAGTTTGGCGCTATACCGTCGAGTGCGACATATTCTATTAAGTCAGTAATAGTCTAATTTGTGTATAGTGTATCGTGCGGCTAAAGTTCTACAGTGACCAGCATCACCAACGTTTTCCTCGTATCAGCTAGAGTGCTTATCCAGGCTGGGCTGCTTTCATGGCGCTTTCACCCGAGGAGCCCTAGACGAGGACCGTCTGGACATGTACACTGGATTATCTACCCGACGACTGCATAGCCCTTTACGGCTGGATTATATTTGCTTTTGGTCCTGTGATTAATGGAGCGGAGAATCGCCGACGCCCACACGTGTGTGGGATTTACCCTGTGAGGAGCCACGTCGAGTCTGCCCCTCAGAAGCCTGAGGCAGGCTAGCTTTCTTCCCTGTGGAGCTACAGGCTACGGAGAACAGCTGTATTCGTCTGTGGATCAAGATCTTATTGCACCGTCTCCCGTACTCGGAGTCTCCTTATCATCGTTGACCCAGACTCTATTACCGACAGATCCTCTACCCTTTCTGGCTTACAACCGGGGGGACCCTTCCAGTATCTCCCGCTATATATTACTAGTGTACCATAGATATAATTCCCTAAGATTCAGGTTGTATAATTACCTCCTGCGTAACCAGAGAATGGACATTCGTTATTGATTTGCCTACGCACATTCCTTTGCCTTATAAGCGCATTCAAAGTGAAATAGAGAAGTATATTATGTACCTTTTGCTGCAATAAATACTTAATTACAACTTTGTGTGGAACCGATTTCATTGTGGGAAGTGTTCATCATTATATATATCATGTACTGTATGGCCAGTAATTAAAGACGGTAGTGGTTTAATGATACCATACTTATCAATACAGTCAGGGAATTGTACCCCTCAGTTACACCTCCCATGGACACCTCCCATGGACATCCCATGCTGGCACTGCACAAGGAGTGCTCCTGCTCTCACCCATGACTAGGGATGGGTACCTTTCACATTTGAACCGATACCGGTACCGGTACCTGTGAATCGATACCGGTACCCAACGGTACCTTTTTTCTGTACTTTAGTCTCAAGAAATTTAATTTACCTACCTCAGTCGTAAAAAAAAAATCCAAACTTCAAATAACTACAATTTCGACAGTTTTCGGCTTGTCATTGCTCCGACTGCTTTGTTGTTGAATCAAGTCAAATCCTAGGTAAGCATATATTGTGCGTGTGAACGTTGACATGAAAAGAAAAAAGTAAAAAAAAAAAAAAAAAAAAAGTGAAAAAAAAAGAAAAATTGATAAATAAATATTTCTTTTATTTTTTTTTTATTTTTTTTCGGTTTCTCACTTGATTCGATACTCGGTAGTACCGACATGTTTCGGTTCGGTACCTCAAAAGTACCGAATTCGGTACCCATCCCTACCCATGACACAGCCCTGTGTCTACCTGCCTCGTGCTGCACAAGGAGTGCACCTGCCCCAACCAAAAGAACATTCTCCCGTACTGCACAAGGAGTGCACCTGTACTAACCCCAAGAACATTCTCCCGTACTGCACAAGGAGTGCACCTGTACTAACCCCAAGAACATTCCCATACCCGTCTGTCGCACATTCCATTTGTCAAACTGTCTGCTTGGGGAAACTATATTAAAACACCCTAAAATGCTCTATTCTCTCTCCTCCTGTGTTCTGCTATTGGGCTCCGCCAAATCCCATCCTCACATGAGTTATATTCATTAAAGAAAGTTGATTTAATATAAGAAAAAGACCAATTTAATCAGATTAATCACTTTATTAAAATTGAGGATTTAGTTGAGAAAAGAAATTTGAAGTAAATTTTTTTTTATAGACATTTCGAAGCTTCGTTCGAATACTTCAATCGAAGCTTTGAATGTTAAAAAAATGACATTCGGTACAGCCCTAGTAATTAGTTATTTGAATTCCTGAAAAGATTCTGTGATGTTTGTTTGTTTGTTTGTATGTGCCCTGGGTTTTGTATTGAGTTTTCCAAAATATTTGTCTGAAAACCAATAAGAAATATATCATTGTATAGGTCTAACTGAGCTGAAAACATTGATAGGTCACATGGCATGAAGCTCTGTGGCCCATATATGAATGTTGAATATGCATTGCGATATTGATCAATATTCATTGTTTTTTATTACTATTTCAATGTTTTGGGGAGATTTATGTTTTTGTAACATGGCTGTATTGAAAGAAATTGTGTTGATACCTAGGTTCCATCCTAGAGGCAAATATTTCCTGTGACAAAATGGCATCCAATGTAATAAAAAAAGTCAACAAACAAACTAGATTCTTGTACCGGATCTCCTCTCTGGTAAACAAGAATACCCTGAAGACTCTGGCAGGAGCACTCATTCAAGGGTACTACCACGACTATGCTTGCACCTCATGGTAACAAAGCACCTCAAAGGCGCTAAAAACAAAATTACAAACATCTCAAAACAAACTGGTCAGACTACTACTTGACCTTACTCCTAGAACCCACCTCACCCCTGCCCACTTTGACAACCTAGGATGGCTTAGAGTAGACGACAGAGTACAGCTACTTGCAATGGGCCTGGTCTACAAGATACACTACACGACTAAGGTACCCATGTACATTTCAAAATACTTCCCAAAGGTCAGTGATTACCACGATCACAACACCAGAGGGAGCTCCACAAATCATGTTAAACCCAGATTCGGCTCAAACAAGGGACTAAACACGTTTCACACTTATGCCACATCAATGTGGAACGCCCTACCCACAGCTGTAAAGGAATGTGAATCACTACCCACTTTCAAAACGACTCTCAAAGAGCACCTACGAGAGACTGCAATTCGAAACTGGCCCCTGTAAATGTCCTAACGCAACCCCCTCCAATGTACAATAAATGTCCTATTAAACCCAATAATACACAAGACCCTCTTCTTGGGACCAAGTAAGGTTTCGTCGATAATCCAATGTACAGTTTCCCCCCCACCCCACCCCACCTACCAACCTCCTACCTACCAACCTCCTCCAATGTACAGTTTCTTCGTCAAATGTATACTCTCTTTTTTAGACTCTTATATCACAAACAGTACTACTGTATTTGTAAATGTGGTATGTCATAAATGTATAGATGTAGCAGTACTGTCTATCTGTATGTCATAATGTTATGATGAATTGAAAATGGGAGACCCTGATGTAAACAAGACGAAAGTCTTTCTCTGGTCTGCGTCCCCTTAACAATTGTGTGTATTGAGCTGTACTGTACCCATTCTGCAATCTGTTAATACAATTTTCAAATCAATCAATCAATGAGTAAAATGACCAGTAAACAGTCAAGATGTAAACGGTAACCATGGCCAAAACATTCCTTAAAACACATACCTTTTTAAACGGTATCATAATTGTATTTTTAATGTATTGTCATCACATTTACAGTAAAATTTGTAGTCAAGGAGTAGGATAACACATTTAGTTGCGTTATTATCCATGGGATATTGGTTATAATGGTCATATTGCCTTTTAAATTAAGATTATGTGCCAGGCGATGGTAGAAATATCATGTTTTCCTTCATTGTATATTTACTCTGGAATGGTAATAGATGTGGTTTACTTACACTGGAATCATATGTCCTACCTTGTTACCTATCAAAGGAGACCAGAAACATGCATATAGGCCGTATGGTTCAGGAGCTATCATGATTCATTTGGGGCATGTCATTTCAGACAGGAGACCTGAAAAATATGCTTGGTAGTGTTGGATCATCCCTATGTTCCTGTGATAGCACACATTTGGAGGCAACTGCTGCATTGCTATCACATCTTTTCTAGCAGTAGGGGTGAATACCTTCCCAAAATCACTATGGAAGTTAGTCCCCCAAGATGGTACCCGACTACCCGTGGTCCAAATGTGGGGCCCTGGCTCACGGCCTAAGAAGCATTTTAGCAGCATAGCCTCTCAAGTAAAGTGACACAGTGGCTGAAATGCTCAACAGTTGAGATGTTCGGTCATTATTAGTAACGAGCTGAATAAACGCACATTTCTCTCTATACATAGAGTCGCACCAGTTTCTGACCTAACGTCACACATTCTCACAAAACTCAGTAGTAGCATTAGCATTAGCATAGCAGCTTAGCTTGTTAGCTGCTCCAGCTACCTCTGGTCAAGGCCCAGTCTGGTGGAAAAGTGGCAGAAACGCCCAACAGATCAGATGTGCGGTCAGTAGATGAAGACAAGCAGATTTTACTGTAACAAAACGGAGAGGTCGACATGAACCGAATGTACCTTTGTTTACCTGAACGACGAGACTCCAGAAACTACGTGTGTTTTAGTCTTCTTCTTCTTCTTCTTCTTCTTCTTCTTCTTCTTCTTCTTCTTCTTCTTCTTCTTTGGAATTAATGGCGGGTCGCAACCACAGAAAGGCGCATACCGCCACCTACTGTACAACCCAGCAACTGGAGCAGATAAGGCAAGAACCCGACAAAAAAATAAAACAATAAAGAAAAACAACAAACCCAGAACAAACCAAACTAAATACCCAACCCTAAGATCACCACCCTATACAAACCTAATACAAATAAACAAACCAATTGAAAAAGCACAATAGGACAATAACACTACCTCATGCATACTGCACCTTATGTGAATACTGTATATTTCAGTTAGTTAGTTAATTATATTGATTTGTTATATTGTTTACCTAATTATCCTAATTATCCAACCTAATAAACCACTACCAAATCCAGCCTAATAAACCATTACCAAATCCAACCTAATAAACCACTACCAAATCCAGCCTAATAAATCACTACCAAATTCAGCCTAATAAACCATACCAGATCACACTAGAAGCATCAGTGAAGAGTTATTAGGCCCTGCTTGGACAAAACGCTGTCCAGGGAATTATGAGGCTGTGACTCTCACATATGAATTCAGTCAATATAGGCCCTGTTCTGTCCCTGTCCCCCTGCAATGCAGTAGTGGCAATAAAGTCAACAGTGGCAGTATTAACTCCTTAATGGCAAGCCTGCAATGTTATCAAAAATATTTTGATAGTCGCCACCTTGATCATGATTAAGGCTTTTAACTATGAATTCCTCATAATCAGTGACCTTGTGTAAAACACATTGAGATATAACAGGGAGATGCCATCGTATGTCAGCTTCTTTTAAAATAGATTGTCTGTTGCCTCTCAGGAGCAGGACGGTGCAGCAAGACAAGGAAAGGATCACTGAAGTTTGTTACATATGTGAGACTAATAAACTGGGAGGTGGGACCAAGTCATTGTTTTGCAAGTCTCAAGTCAGTCTCAAGTCTTGGTACTCAAGTCCCGAGTCAAGTCCCAAGTCAAGACAGGCAAGTCCAGAGTCAAGTCCCAAGTCAAGACTGACAAGTCCCAAGTCGAGTCCCAAGTCCTAACCTTTGAGTTTCGAGTCCTAAACAAGTCATAATGCAAGCTTCACCAAATGTAGTACAATTTTAATTACCAGAGTAATAATATATTACATTTACACAATGTAATGCATGAATGTTTTTTTTTTTTTTTTTGTATTTGATTACTTTCCAAATAAACTTCCATGGAAATACATGGGTAGCCATGAGAACATCAATATGACAACAAAATAAAACTGTCATATAGGCTAATTACAATCATTTAGTCAAAGGTCTGTTAAAACAAATGTGACTGAACTTAATAAAAAAAAACAAGTAGTGCAAACAAAGAAGCAGCATTTTATCTTATTTTCCAAATAAAATTTATTTGCATTCAAAAGGTATCAATGAACCCCCCCCCCCCCCATACCACACTAACCAACTCCTATTTTCTCTGTACCTCTTTCTCTAATGATATACTCTAGACACCTAAAACAAATTCCTGCCATAAAGTTACATTTATTATAAGGCACATCAAAACAACTGCTACTGACCTTCAAGTAGGCCTACAATTTGAACACCGGCCTGAAATGCATGAGAAAAACCATGCAGATCCCAGATAACCTGATTCATGGAGACTGTGTGTGTACATTTCAAACTGCATGCAAATAAAGCCACGCACAGCAATTAACTCTATTTAAAACACTATATACAAAACCATGCAACATAAAATAACCACAGCAGACCAAAAGGGTATAAATGAAATACCCACAGCAAAACAATAAAAAATAAATATAGGGAAACAATTAAAGCCCATACGTATGCCGTGTGACATGGAGTCATGATGATGAGGTTTGCTGATGATAAACTCCGGTAAACACTGTAAGTAACACAGTCTGTCTTAACCTCACACACATTACAGGCCTCTCTGTGTGTGTGTGTGTGTGTGTGTGTGTGTGTGTGTGTGTGTGTGCGCGTGTGTGTGTGTGTGTGTGTGTGTGTGTGTGTGTGTACTTTTAATACTTTTATTAATATTAATTAGGCTACTGCTGGCCATTCATCAAGCGAGACATTGCTGATTGTTTGTATTTTATAAGACAAGACTACAGCAGCCGTGTATCTTGGATGTAATGATTGATTGAAAATTGTATTAATAGATTGCAGAATGGGTACAATACAGTACAGCTCAATACATACAATTGTTAAGGGGATGCCGACCAGAGAAAGACTTTCGTCTTGTTTACATCAGGTCATCGGCGTATTTAGACCACTATCAGTAGGGCACGTGCCCTACTGATGATCATCTGTGCCCCACTGATATATATTTTTTTTAACAAATGTTTTTTATTTTCCCTTTTTTAACATGATCAAATGATCATTTAACATGATCAAATAATTATTATAATATTTTTTACTTCGCGTTGAAATATTATAGTGAAATATTTTGCACTGTTGTCGCAAGAACACTGCGATCATCAGCTGCTGGACTACTAGAGGCTCCCAGAAGCAGTCAAAAGAGGATCGGTAATGCAGCCTTTATCAACTATGCCCCAAAACTATGGAACAAACTACCCCAAAACATCAGGGAAGCCAACTCGCTAGACATCTTTAAAAGACAGCTTAAAACCTATCTCTTTGCTCAGGCATTTCACTGATAGATATCTGCTACCACCTAGTGGCAAGAGGAAACATCAGGGATATCCTGACACAACTTGTATTTATTCTTACCCTGCCTACTCTTTTACACTGCCTATCGAATTCATGTGTCGGTTATTGCACTTTTTACTTCTTACTGATGACTATTTTTAAACTGAATCATTTTAAACTATTCTTATTATTTGCTATGCTCGCTCATGCCTGTATTTTTTATGTCCGTCGGTTATTGCACTTTTTAATTACTGAATAGAGAGCCTATTAGGATGCTAGATCCTAATGTGAAACACTATGCTTATGGCAGATCAATCAGCATGGATTGTCTGTAAACTTTAATACATGGCAGTTTGGTTTGTTAGAACAGACTGTAATCTTCACTTGCTTATGGCAGATCAATCAGCATGGATTGTCTGTAAACTTTCACTTGCTTATGGCAGATCAATCAGCATGGATTGTCTGTAAACTTTATGCATTGTTGTCACTTGCCATATCTTGCTATGCTCGCTCATGCCTGTATTTTTTATGTCCGTTCTATTTTATAATTTTTATTTTATTTTATTTTATTTTTATTTTACTATTTTTAAACTGAATCATTTTAAACTATTTTTACTATTTGTGTTACTGAAAACTGTAAGCGGAGAGCCTATTGGGATGCTAGATCCTAATGTGAAACACTGTGATTCTACCTGTCTATCTTTTTATGCTCGCTTATGCCTGTATTTTTTACTGTTGTGAAGCACTTTGAACTGCAACCTCTGTATGAAAAGTGCTATACAAATAAAGTTATTATTATTATTATTATTTATCTTGTTGAAATCCTCCAACAGGCTCTTTTTTGTAAGTTGACTGGTTTGCACACCAATAATACAGTGCAATAATAGAATAGTAGAATAGATAGTAAAATTATGCAATAGAATGGCCAGAGTAAACTAGTGCTACAGTACAATCAACAGCGGGGTGTATTAGAAGGCTATGGTGAAGAGGTACGTTTTTAGCTTATTTCTGAAAATATTAAGAGATCTAGCTTCCCTAATGTCCATAGGTAGTGTGTTCCATAACTTTGGTGCATAGTTAGCAACGGCTGCATCCCCGATTTTCTTTAGACTGTGGCTTGGAACCTTCAATAGACCAGTAGTAGATGTGTGAGGGCTGTGGGTGTGTGTGTCATGAGCAGATAATAGGGAATCTTAAAGTTATACGTAAAACAAATAACCACAAAACTGCTTACGCAGACGTTTTAGTAGAAGGGGGAAAATAAACAACACAAAACAACCTTTACAGGTGAAAGCCTCAAGTGAGTATTTAAGAAAATAAGTAAAGTCCAAAAAAACAGGACCACACTCATTAAAGGGGTATTGTAGAAAGAATAAATAAGCCACAAAGGCAACTCCTAAAACCAGAGTTTATATTGAAAACATAAAACAATAAACCTCCACCAAGGGAGTTTATGTGCAACGGACAGTTCCAAAAGAACAAAAGAAAACACTACCATAAAGGACTCAGCCTCTATAAAGTAAAGTGTAAACTAAGCCAGTAGCCAAAAACAAGATGGCTACAAAAGAAGGCTAAATGCTGAATAGGGCAGCACTACACTTAAATATAATGAGCCTGACCAAACGTATAGCCAGCACAAGGAAAATGAAAAAGCAGTTGACACTGCAATCTCCAAACTTAAATAGACTCCACATGGCCATAGGCACAGCTGCACTGCATCAGGTGCAATCAAGCCCACACACCTGCCGACCCATGACGCAATTAACCACAGGGAACAGGGATTGCCAGCTGTCTCTCACAGAAAGGTGAAATAAGGCAAAAACCATGACAAGATGATCGCAATGTTTATACTTTGTACAGTATATAAGGAGGAGGACCTTAAAATCAATTCTAAATGTTACCGGAAGCCAGTGTAGGTTATTTACTTGTAACTTCGGGTTTGATCCAAGGAGTAAGTTGCCCCATATTGCTCTGTAACATTTCTCTTTTTGTTATAGGACCGACTAGTAGGATTTCAGTTTTGCCCTCATTTAATTTTAGGAAGTTGTTCGTCATCCATTTGTTTATTGCTAAGAGACAGGCGGAAATGGAGTTTATAGCTGTGTGATCATTTGGTTCAGCGGAGATGTACAATTGTGTGTCATCTGCGTAACTATGGACACATACATTGTGCTTTCTAATGATGTCTCCTCAATGTTCAATGCTCAATGCAATGTTCAATGCAAGTAAAGCACTTTAAACTTTAAGTATGACTAAATGCTTTCTTGACTATATATATAGTAACTGTTCCAAAATGCATAGATTTCTATGTATTTTAGGGGTTTGGGGGGCTAGCTCTTTTTAATATAAATGTCAGATTGTTTTATTTATTTCATAGATTTCTATGCATTTCAGGAGTTTGGGGGGCTGGCTCCCCAAAATAATTAAATAACATAACCCTAACCTAACCCTAAAACCGAAAAAAAGTTAAAAAAAAAAAGTTACAAAATCCACCCATTTTCGCCCAAAAACCGGCCAAAACCGGCAAAAAGAAATCGCGTAGAGTGCTGGGTCTAGATACACCCCCTGCATCAGGGTCCCCCATTTTCAATTCATCATTACATTTATGACATACACGACATACAGATAGACAGTACTGCTACATCTACATTTATGACATACCAGATTTACAAATACAGTACTGTTTGTGATACAAAAAGAGTCTAAAAAAGTGTATGATAGATTTATGAAGAGTGTGATAACGTTAGCATGTTTGCCATGTTACGTTGTCGATGGCTCATTGATTTAACTGTAGCTCAGTGGCGGCCGGCCGATAGTGGGCGCTAGAGCGCCGCCCTCCCTGGTTAAAAGAGAGAAGAAGAAGAAAATATATATATGTATATTTCTTTTAGAGCCCTAGAAATAAAATAAACATGTTTAAAATGAATAATATTTACTCATTTTAAGTATGTTTGTGTTTCCAATGCACAATATAACATTAATATATCAAATATAAATAATCGTTTTTCATTCACAGGAAGTCACTAGTAACTACCTCTCAGGCCGGGGCGAGACATATCGCGCACAGCAGGGCGTACACTGGTTTCATCGCTGTATCCTCGCAGCCAATCAAATAGGTCAACGCACGTAACGCACTGTGTGTTGAAATATGATGTAATATGATGGAAGCCGGGTGCGTTTTCAAGCGATCTATATCATCTAAGCAAGCAGCGTCTATACTTTCCGTAGCCGCATTTCTCAGAGACGCTCTCTGATTGGCCGACGTCAGTTTCTACACTGGTTAGGCTTAGTTACTCTTCGAAGTTGGTTAAGGTTAGAGTTTGTCTTAAAGCATGACGGCAAGTTCTTTTGACGGTTAAGCTTAGGCACTCTTTCAAAGTTGG
Organism: Notolepis coatsorum; assembly: GCF_963971535.1. Taxonomy (NCBI): domain Eukaryota; kingdom Metazoa; phylum Chordata; class Actinopteri; order Aulopiformes; family Paralepididae; genus Notolepis; species Notolepis coatsorum. The sequence continues at coordinate 8,735,178 of NC_140183.1, read as the reverse complement.
TTAAGGTTAGAGTTTGTCTTAGAGCAGGGCGATAGAACGCCAGGTAGTTTGCAGGCTGTTCGATGCGGAAATGGGCAAAGACACAGCTCATCACAGTACTTGTGTTGGTGTGCCTAACTTGGCTAACAAGAAGCTATTTGGCTAGCTGGATGCAGTCTGGACAGTGGATATACATCAACAGTCTGGGACTGTGGGACAGTGGACATATACACTTTATCAAGCCCTCCTGGACCACGTTTCAACTAAACAAAGTGAGTTAATGTGGTCTCTCTCTCTCTCTCTCTCTCTCTCACTCTCTCTCACTCTCTCACTCTCTCTCTCTCACTCTCGCTCTCTCTCTCTCGCTCTCTCTCTCTCAACACAGCGTGTTGTTGTTGAACTATAACATTTAATTTCGCCGCGGGTGACGCATAATGGATGAATGAATGAATGGTAAATTGTTTAAAAGTTATATATATGTGTTCATTATTGGATTGATCATACGTGTACTAGTGTAGTATGAATGAACTCGACTTAACGTTGGAAACGGGGTAACGTTATGTCGAGACTCGAGTCAGTATTCGCTTGGTCAGCTGTCCGCTTGCCCCCCCCCCCCCTTCACCCCCCCACGCGCCCACCCAAATGTAGTTTACACCGGCCGCCACTGCTGTAGCTACTAGCTAGCAAGCCAAGTTACTTGTCATAAATGTCATGATGAATTGAAAATGGGGGACCCTGATGTAAACAAGACGAAAGTCTTTATCTGGTCTGCATCCCCTTAACAAATTGTGTGTATTGAGCCGTACTGTATTGTACCCATTCTGCAATCTGTTCAATAAAGTTTTCATTCACTTACCGATCTTTGTGAAGCTTTAAGTGTTGAACGAAGTTGGACGTTGTTGCGTCTCCGTCTGTGATCCTCGAACCGCACGTTTTGCATACTGTGATTCGTTTTTTGTTTATCACCGAATAGTTTTTATAACCAAACACAACAATCCTGGGTAGCAGGATGCGCCGTTCTGAATGAGTGAACATGCCGCGTTCACGTTACGTGGGAAGAAGCGGAAGAACCAGAGGGCATCTCGTTGCTACAACTAGGAAGCCTTCACGCGTTGACTCGATGAAACGCCCACATCCATACTTCTGCAATTCGTGACGCGAAGTGGGAGATATCGGGGTCTATAAAAAAATCCCATATGTCCTAGTAGGAATTACCACTAGGAGGCTGACGTGAATGGTTTTTCCCAGTCGGAAGCTGGTTCTTCCGCTTCTTCCCACGTAACGTGAACGCGGCATCAGCTGTGTTTTACTTCCTGACTGTGGATCGCTCGCGTCTCTACTTTTCGTAGCTCCATTTCTGCAGACACCTCTCTGATTGGTTGAGCTCCATTTCTGCAGACCCCTCTCTGATTGGTTGAGCGAAGCCCCTCTCTGATTGGTTTAGCTCGTCACGCGGTAAAAGGCGGATGTAATGTTATCATATCAAGAAGATAAAAAGAAATGTACTACCAGATTCGCGTATAACGTTATTTCGCGTGACTTCGTGGTTTATTCATAACGTTATGCACATTTCACAACACAGCCAGCTGTCAGAAACTGTACATTGTAACGTTATGTTATTTCGCGGCCTGCCCATTTGATGTTCCCAAATCATATTCAGAAAGTATCACAGAGACTTCTATTGACCAAGGAATTAGTTATTATTAGTAAGACACAACATTTCCGTAGCAATTGACCACCAGACTCTTAAGGCATTAACTGGGTTAATTAATATAAATGTTATATTGTAACTGTCTAGTTACACATTGGTTCCGAAACATGTATGTTCCAGGCTGCAATTAAAACTTTGAATCTGAGAGAGCTCTGGTCAGCGAAGCCGGCGATGCGAGCGATTATTATTGGTTTTTAATGACAAACCAATTACATAATCCATAACATAATATGTGTAAAGGCACACACAACATATTCCAATTAACGGTATATTTTTTTAATGATTCGTTATGGCGTAATCAATACTTCCATGCGTATAAATTGCGTTCGCGACCTCCATGTTTTGGGGCTATTCATCAGAAAACTCGGATCCGGGATTCGGCTCCCATCCGTCGGGCAAGAACTGTGGGTTTTCAGCCTCTCTCTCTGGAGCTTAACGGAGTTTCGCTTCCTGGCTAGAGGAGCTTGTCGCGGCTCATGCGCATGTGCGCGCTCGGCCAATCAGAGAGGGGTCTGCTGAAATGGGCTCAACCAATCAGAGAGGGGTCTGCAGAAATGGAGCTACGGAAAGTAGAGACGCGGATCGCTCGTGCTATCGCGCAACGTGATTGGTCGGATTGTTTCAAAACAAAGTGGATCTGGGATATGAAGTGTGGATTCGCGCAAAATGAATTAATATATATATACATTTAATATCGTTAATTTTTAATCGTTGGGCATGGGGGGAGGTATCAAGTATTTTCAAGTCAAAAGGCTCAAGTCCAAGTGAAGTCACAAGTCATTGGTTTTAAAGTCCAAGTCCAAGTCAAAGTCTTTTTTGTTTTGGTCAAGTCGAGTCTAAAGTCATCAAATTCGTGACTCGAGTCTGACTCGAGTCCAAGTCATGTGACTCGAGTCCACACCAGGTGAGAGATTAATGAACTGGTTAGAGTTACATAGATGAGAGATTAATGAACTGGTTAGAGTTACATAGATGTGAGCAGGGACGTGCACAGGACTTTAGAGGGGCAGGTGCTCAAACGCTGAAAAGGGCACTACACTTGTGTGTATATATTAACCGAGCGCGCGTAGCGAGATTTTTAAAGGCCCTTTCAGGCGGGGGGGGGGGGGGGGGGGGGGGGGGCCCTTTTTATGCTTTTTGGGGGGTTTTGGTGATCAAATATTGAATATTGAACTATAATAATCAGTGCAGGAGCTCACTTATCCTTGAAAGACACTTTTATCACTGACTTAAAAGGCCCATACATCTCCATAAATGTTCAGGGGGGAGGGAATAAGTGCTTACCCTACAGACCCCAAGAAGTGCTGTATATTCTGTATTGTTTAAGATAAATGCATTTTTTATTCCAATCCCGATTTGTATTTGAGATTCCCAAATCCCATCGGACTTGACTTCTTCGTGTCCCTCAATGAGTGTAATACCAGCATTCAACTGAATGCGCCACAGCGGTTTCTATCATCATCATCATCACCACCCACGCTATGCATAAAATATATAGGTCTGCGGAGAGGCACGCTGAGGAGGCCGTGCAAAATGCAATGGAATATGGGGCATCTCTCTCTCTTTACCTAATATTTTGATTCTATCCTGACATTTTTCAGTTGGAAGGGCAGTCTATATGCGTAACGGAAAAAAATAAATAAAAAAAAGGGCACTTTTTGATGAGGCTCAAAAAGGCAGGTGCTCAAGCACCCCTTGGCCTCTATGTGTGCATGTGCCTGTATATATATGTAGGTGTATATATATATATATACACCTACATATAAGCCATATACTTTAACTCTATGATAGCATGTACACAAATGCTGTATATACTGTATACATATATTTATATTTACTGTATATATATTTATCCACATATGTCTGTATATACCTGCATATAATCCTTTTTACATACCTGTATATACTATATCTATATCTGTACATATCCCTTACCTACTCCTACTAGTTTTTCTGCTGGCCAGTATGACTACTAAATTAGTGTTTACATCTGTATCAATGTACATATTAATACTACAACTCTGATTAGCACTATTATACAGTAGTACTACCTTATATATTTTATACCCAGTTTAATCACCTGTACAGTGTATATTACTATTGCACTTTACTGTTACATTTGCACTCTGGTTGGATGCCAAACTTTTTGTTGTACTGTACCGTGCTGTATAATGATAATACATTTGAATCTAATCTAATCTAATCTGGCAGAAAACACATTTACATCTCATTGTCATTCTAATGAATTGCCCAGAAAATGCTCTACATTTAAACAACAAGCGGAACACAAGCTGTGCTGCCTGCTCCCTGCTGGTGTCTACGCAGGAAGCGTCTATGCCAAACGCAACGCAGTTCGGTTTCCGGGTTCCTCTGATTGGCCGCGACGCCCACGTGACCCGCGCTAGCACGCCCCCTTATCCACCGCTGCCGCTACAGCTTGCCTGTGTGTTCAGAGCGGCTTTGACGCTCGCTTCCTGAGTCAAGAAACGCGCCACTCTGAGTCAAGAAACACGCTGTTGGTAACACCACCCACTTCAATGACAGAGCTCTCTTGTTTAATAATATTGTCGCGCCGCCACTCTGAGTCAAGAAACGCAGTCATCTTAATATGCTGCTTATGCAGTTATCAGCTGTATTTGGCATAGACGCCTGAGTCAAGAAACACGCTGTTGGTAACACCACCCACTTCAATGACAGAGCTCTCTTGTTTAATAATATTGTCGCGCCGCCACTCTGAGTCAAGAAACGCAGTCATCTTAATATGCTGCTTATGCAGTAATCAGCTGTATTTGGCATAGACGCCTGAGTCAAGAAACGCTATTGTCGCGCCGCCACTCTGAGTCAAGAAACGCAGTCATCTTAATATGCTGCTTATGCAGTTATCAGCTAGCTGTGTTAGGGTTTGAAACCGACCTCAACAGCACGGCACAGACAGGTAGTTCAGAGTTAGCCAAACACTAGGGCGTATTTATTTACAGAATCAAAAAGAGTCAAGTAACAATTCAGAACAACAAAAAGGGAGACTGCCTTCGGCAGAGTTATCTGCGGCTCTGCAGATCCTCTCGGTGTTAGAGGTGGGGAATCGGCGTTGATGCCGTTGCGGCTCTGCAGATACTCCCAGCTTCAACTCGGAGTGGAAACGGAGAGAGAGAGAGATCAACAACAGTCCAACAGTACACAGAGGCAGTGCAGTTCAGTCCTCCCTTAGCTGAGTCCCGTGCAAACAAAAATGATACTCTTCAGTGTTCCAGATATCCAAAAAGGGTTTGGTTCCAAAACTCACCAAGGCGCAAACGCGTAAAGCGGGTAACGAGGCGCAGCTCCAAACGGAGGATCAAGGTATTCACCAGCGGCAATCCAAAGATGTCCTGGAGGGAAAGTGGACGAGGCACAACAACGGGGGGAAAGCAGGCAGAAGCAGTAGTATTCAAAACGACCCGACATCGATTGAAAGAAGGTCCCAGTATATGAAGCCTCTGGGGTGCTAATCACAAACTATGACAGGTGCGTGATGAAATTGGTAATCGCTCCAGAAGCGTGTGGCGGGGAATGCACCAATCAAACACAGTACCTTAAAGGAGCGCGTGGCGGGGAACGAACCAATCCTCACAAGCTGACTAAATGTAAATCTTATGCAACGCCAGTCAAGAAACGACCGCCTCAGCAGCATCATGCATCAACTGTAATGTGGAGTGGACTTAAGTCTTAAACATATTTACAATTAGCATTTTATGAAGTAGAACTGTAATAAGTCCATGCCGCTCTGCCCAGCGCGCGTCAACACACAGGCGAGCGTCAACACACAGGCGAGCTGTAGCGGCAGCGGTGGATAAGGGGGCGTGCTAGCGCGGGTCACGTGGGCGTCGCGGCCAATCAGAGGAACCCGGAAACCGAATTGCGTTGCGTTTGGCATAGACGCAACCAGGAACAGCTCTGCATCATCTAGAAAATCCATTTAAGGAAAATCTATTTAATCTGTAACCTCAGAATACTGCAGCATTCTTATCATTTTGCTTAGAAACAATAAAGGCCTCGACTTGAAGGACCTGGTTTTCTTCAAGCCAGATGTGGCCAGATATGGCCTATTTACTGTAAATCAGAGTGGCAGAACGGATGCCCCGTATTCTTGTTTTGTTAAACACCGCCATCTAGTGGGTGACAATACACACTGCAAATTCCCCCAGAAAATCAAGTAGGCGTACTGGACATTCTCTTTACAAATATTCCCATGGCCATGGCCTATTCTCTTTACAAAGATATACATGTATTTCTTATAACAGCTGTAGAAGAAGACTTTATCTTTGGAAGAAGTTGGGTAGGAGGGGTGGGGGGGGGTAGGAGGGGTGGGTCGGGGAACACTGTACAACTGTACAAGAAAAACTGTACATTGGAATATTGACAAAACCATACTTGGTAATATACTGTACATTGGAGGGGGTTGGGTTAGGACATTTACAGGGGCCAGTTTCTAATTGCAGTCTCCCATAGGTGTTCTTTGAGAGTGGTTTTGAAAGTGGGTAGTGATTCACATTCCTTTACAGCTGTGGGTAGGGCGTTCCACATTGATGTGGCATAATTGCGAAACGTGTTTAGTCCCTTGTTTGAGCCGAATCTGGGTTTATGAGGAATATGATTTGTGGAGCTCCCTCTGGTGTTGTGGTTGTGGTATTCACTGACCTTTGGGAAGTATTTTGACATGTACATGGGTACCTTGGTCGTGTAGTGTATCTTGTAGACCAGGCCCATTGCAAGTTGCTGTACTCTGTTGTCTACTCTAAGCCATCCTAGGTTGTCAAAGTGGACAGGGGTGAGGTGGGTTCTAGGAGTACACACCCTCAAGACCCCTACGCTCTACATCTTCTAAATATACACCCTCAAGACCCCTACGCTCTACATCTTCTAACTACACACCCTCAAGACCCCTACGCTCTGCATCTTCTAACTACACACCCTCAAGACCCCTACGCTTTACATCTTCTAACTACACACCCTCAAGACCCCTACGCTCTGCATCTTCTAGCTACACACCCTCAAGACCCCTATGCTCTGCATCTTCTAACTACACACCCTCAAGACCCCTACACTCTGCATCTTCTAACTACACACCCTCAAGACCCCTACGCTCTGCGTCTTCTAACTACACACCCTCAAGACCCATACACTCTGCATCTTCTAACTACACACCCTCAAGACCCCTACGGTCTGCATCTTCTAACTACACACCCTCAAGACCCCTACACTCTGCATCTTCTAACTACACACCCTCAAGACCCCTACGCTCTGCATCTTCTAACTACACACCCTCAAGACCCCTACGCTCTGCATCTTCTAACTACACACCCTCAAGACCCCTACACTCTGCATCTTCTAACTACACACCCCCAAGACCCCAACGCTCTGCATCTTCTAACTACACACCCTCAAGACCCCTACGCTCTGCATCTTCTAGCTACACACCCTCAAGACCCCTACGCTCTACATCTTCTAACTACACACCCTCAAGACCCCTACGCTCTGCATCTTCTAACTACACACCCTCAAGACCCATACACTCTGCATCTTCTAACTACACACCCTCAAGACCCCTACACTCTGCATCTTCTAACTACACACCCTCAAGACCCGTACGCTCTGCATCTTATAACTACGCACCCTCAAGACCCCTACGCTCTGCATCTTCTAACTACACACCCTCAAGACCCCTACGCTCTGCATCTTATAACTAAACACCCTCAAGACCCCTACGCTCTGCATCTTATAACTACACAACCTCAAGACCCCTACACTCTGCATCTTCTAACTACACACCCTCAAGACCCCTACACTCTGCATCTTCCGGCCGCCTGAGACCCACTCCTCTTCGGGCTCCTGGGGGTCATCGAAACGAAGCAGGTTATTCTGTGTCCTCCCTTCATGTTGATGGAATGAACTTCCCACCACAGTCAGGACAGCTGAAACCATCACAGTCAGGACAGACAGCTGAAACCACCACAGTCAGGACAGCTGAAACCACCACAGTCAGCACAGACAGCTGAAACCACCACAGTCAGGACAGCTGAAACCACCACAGTCAGGACAGCTGAGACCACCACAGTCAGGACAGCTGAAACCACCACAGTCAGGACAGCTGAAACCATCACAGTCAGGACAGCTGAAGCCACCACAGTCAGGACAGACAGCTGAAACTACCACAGTCAGGACAGACAGCTGAAACCACCACAGTCAGGACAGACAGATGAAACTACCACAGTCAGGACAGACAGCTGAAACCACCACAGTCAGGACAGACAGCTGAAACCACCACAGTCAGGACAGCTGAAACCATCACAGTCAGGACAGCTGAAACTACCACAGTCAGGACAGCTGAAACTACCACAGTCAGGACAGACAGCTGAAACCACCACAGTCAGGACAGCTGAAACCATCACAGTCAGGACAGCTGAAACCATCACAGTCAGGACAGCTGAAACCATCACAGTCAGGACAGCTGAAACCATCACAGTCGGGACAGACGAAACCATCACAGTCGGGACAGACAGCTGACACCACCACAGTCAGGACATCTGAAACCATCACAGTCGGGACAGACAGCTGAAACCACCACAGTCAGGACATCTGAAACCACCACAGTCAGGACTGACAGCTGAAATCATCACAGTCAAGACATCTGAAACCACCACAGTCAGGACATCTGAAACCATCACAGTCAGGACATCTGAAACCATCACAGTCAGGACAGACAGCTGAAACCACCACAGTCAGGACATCTGAAACCACCACAGTCAAGACTGACAGCTGAAACCATCACAGTCAGGACATCTGAAACCACCACAGTCAGGACATCTGAAACCATCACAGTCAGGACATCTGAAACCATCACAGTCGGGACAGACAGCTGAAACCACCACAGTCAGGACATCTGAAACCACCACAGTCAGGACTGACAGCTGAAACCATCACAGTCAGGACTGACAGCTGAAACCACCACAGTCAGGCTGCTGAAACCACCACAGTCAGGACAGACAGCTGAAAGCATCAAAGTCAGGAGAGCTGAAACCATCACAGTCAGGACAGCTGAAACCATCCCAGTCAAGGACAGCTGAAACCACCACAGTCAGGACAGCTGAAACCATCACAGTCAGGACAGCTGAAACCATCACAGTCAGGACAGCTGAAACCATCACAGTCAGGACAGTTGAAACCATCACAGTCAACACAGCTGAAACCATCACAGTCAGGACAGACAGCTGAAACCATCACAGTCAGGACAGCTGAAACCACCACAGTCAGGACAGCTGAAATCATCACAGTCAACACAGCTGAAAGCATCACAGTCAGGACAGACAGCTGAAACCATCACAGTCGGGACAGCTGAAACCACCACAGTCAGGACAGCTGAAACCACCACAGTCAAGACAGCTGAAACCATCACAGTCAGGACATCTGAAACCATCACAGTCAGGACAGACAGCTGAAACCACCACAGTCAGGACATCTGAAACCACCACAGTCAGGACTGACAGCTGAAACCATCACAGTCAGGACATCTGAAACCACCACAGTCAGGACATCTGAAACCATCACAGTCAGGACATCTGAAACCATCACAGTCGGGACAGACAGCTGAAACCACCACAGTCAGGACATCTGAAACCACCACAGTCAGGACTGACAGCTGAAACCATCACAGTCAGGACTGACAGCTGAAACCACCACAGTCAGGCTGCTGAAACCACCACAGTCAGGACAGACAGCTGAAAGCATCAAAGTCAGGAGAGCTGAAACCATCACAGTCAGGACAGCTGAAACCATCACAGTCAAGGACAGCTGAAACCACCACAGTCAGGACAGCTGAAACCATCACAGTCAGGACAGCTGAAACCATCACAGTCAGGGCAGCTGAAACCATCACAGTCAGGACAGTTGAAACCATCACAGTCAACACAGCTGAAACCATCACAGTCAGGACAGACAGCTGAAACCATCACAGTCAGGACAGCTGAAACCACCACAGTCAGGACAGCTGAAATCATCACAGTCAACACAGCTGAAAGCATCACAGTCAGGACAGACAGCTGAAACCATCACAGTCGGGACAGCTGAAACCACCACAGTCAGGACAGCTGAAACCACCACAGTCAAGACAGCTGAAACCATCACAGTCAGGACAGCTGAAACTAGGGCTTGGCGATATAACGATATTATATAAATATCGGGTACAGTTCATTAACTTTTTAAACGTATCGTGGATATCGTGATGTTTTGCCCTCGCGTTAGAGGCCGCCATGGCTGAGATGAGACTTACAAGCGCAGTGCTAAATGCTTTCCTCTCCCTCTTGCAGAAAAAAAAGTCAGTCACACACACACTTGCCCAAATTACGTCATCTACACGCACATACACGCACCTAGTATTGATAAGCTCCGACTGCTATCGGTAAATTACTGCTATCGGTAAATTAGTACTGTACTGCTATCGGTAAATTAGTCTATGAGCGGATTAGCTATGGAGCTAACATAGTATATCATCCATCTGCGACGCAAGAGTGGACACGGAGTAATGTTAATGTTATGTCGAGTTCATACTACACTAAACGTATGAACTCAACATAACGTTTAACGTTACTCCGTTTCCATGAAGTGTTTAATTAGCAGCAATCTGTTCTGTTGTTGAACATTTAACGTTAAGTTAACTTAGGTATCTGACGCACTTCCGGCGAGGACAGGAAGCCATCATGAAACCGTTGTAGTCATATTGTAGTCTTTTAGTCTTATTAACTAAAAGATTTTAACAAAATAAAAATCAGCAGCACTATTGGATAACTGAGTCATGTTTGCTATGTATTTCTTTCTTTAGGGGAGTAGGACATTTGTTTCACAGTTTTAGCATGATGTTTTATAGATGGCTAGGTTAAACACAGGTTTTTGTTTTTAAGAGGGGGGGTTTGATTTGAAGTTTATTTCAAGTATGCAACACAACAAACAAACATCAAGTACAGCTATAGCCTTAAGCCGTTCAAATAATAAATGTATACATAAATAAATAGTTACAATATATAATCTAATAATCTAAATCTAATCTAATATATAATCTAAAAAAACGAACGCCTAGCTTGCTTGACCCCCCCTTACCCCGGATGTCATTTGTGCCAACATGGACAATCACTGTGTGTGCTGACTTGTTGCGTTCAACAATACCTGGGAGGAATTGAATTAAATCCAGAATTTTAGCCCTGGAGTAAGAGTATGAGATGGCATTTGGGATGTTAACATATCTGACAATAGAGTGACCCAGGACGATATACTCTGGAGGGGGGATGTGAAAGCTAGTGGGCTTGGGGCCAGCTGTGCTAGCCTTAGCTAAGTTGCTAGCACCCGGGGAAACACTAGCTATGGTAGCAGCATTAACCACGGAGGGGGTAGCGATAGCTAAGCTTGTAGCATCAGCACCAGAGAGGAGGGAAAGGCTAACGTTGGCTATGCTATCCAACGCTAGCAGTCCTGTGCTAGCAGGTGTGTCCATAGACTCTGCAACCGATCCATTCAGAGTAGGAGACTCCGGCACAGGATCCTGCAGGCGACCACGCTTGGCCACCGGAGAGCAAGAGGCCGGAGGATGCTGTAGCGAGTGGGGCGAGAGAGCAGGACTCCGGGAGGGAGCCCGCTTCCTGCTGCGGGGCACCTGGCAGCCGTTCCCATCAGGCTGCCACGAGGCAGAGCAGGCACTGTCAATGGATGAACTTAGTACTGGGAAATCACCCAGTGGAGCAAGCAACATAGCCAGCCTGGCGACGTCTCCCAGGCACTGCCACGGCCCGGGGGAACACAGGCATAGAGGATAAGGGCGAAGCGATGGCTAGCTCCCGGCTGGTGCTAACTAGCTAGCCATCGCTCCCGGGTGGTGCATCGCTCCCGGCTGGTGCTAACTAGCTAGCCATCGCTCCCGGGAGCTAACGCCGGTACCCGGCTGGTTGAACTGGAGCTATGTAGCCAGCAGGCTAAATGGTCCCGACGCTGGTAGAAGTGGAGCTATGTAGCCAGCAGGCTAAATGGTCCCGACGCTGGTAGAAGTGGAGCTATGTAGCCAGCAGGCTAAATGCTCCTGACGCTGGTAGAAGTGGAGCTATGTAGCCAGCAGGCTAAATGCTCCCGACGCTGGTAGAAGTGGAGCTATGTAGCCAGCAGGCTAAATGCTCCCGACGCTGGTAGAAGTGGAGCTATGTAGCCAGCAGGCTAAATGGTCCCGACGCTGGTAGAAGTGGAGCTATGTAGCCAGCAGGCTAAATGCTCCTGACGCTGGTAGAAGTGGAGCTATGTAGCCAGCAGGCTAAATGCTCCCGACACTGGTAGAAGTGGAGCTATGTAGCCAGCAGGCTAAATGCTCCCGACGCTGGTAGAAGTGGAGCTATGTAGCCAGCAGGCTAAATGGTCCTGACGCTGGTAGAAGTGGAGCTATGTAGCCAGCAGGCTAAATGGTCCCGACGCTGAACTGCCTGCGCCGGTCTGTCTGTCAAAGACCGAGGGAACCGCATCAGGCTTCAGTTGATTAGTGGTCTTCTGGACAACAACAACAACAACAACATAATCCGAGGCAATGAAGTGTTCGCTGGAGATCTTCATTCCCTGTCCAACAGGCTGATCGCGCCGCCTGAGTGCAGCCAGCCTGAGCCAACGTGCCAACAACACTGTTTTTTTCACTGGTAGTTTGTGGAAATTAACCAACTTTCCTCTCTCTTTCACACGGTAAATTAGTTTGAACAGCCAGGAGCAATACAAAAAGAACTACCGCGGTCCCGTTGTTTGGTAGGCAACATTTGACTGACCCAACAGTCCATGTTTACTATGCAGCTAACCCACAGTATATACACCAAACCAACACCGTGACGTCAGCAACAAAATGGCGGCACACATGTTCATAAATGCTACATAAATGGACATTACAAATAGTTTTTTCTTAGAAACGCCTTATTTTTATAACGTGATTTTTTCTGTGATTTATCTAAATACTAATTTGATGCTATGACTATGTGTTTATCGCTATGCTTCATCTCCCCTTTAACATACTCGAAGCTTGGGGGGAAACATGCACTTAGAATCACCAGAAAGGCTTTCGAAATAGTGAAATGCCATGTTGGCCTCAATATTTTCAAAACAAATTATATTAAAAGGTTCAGTATGTTGCGTATGTCATTAATGTCATTATGAATTGAAAATGGGGGACCCTGATGTAAACAAGACAAAAGCCTTTTTCTGGTCTGCATCCTCTTAACAATTGTGTGTATTGAGCCGTACTGTAATGTACCCATTCTGCAATCTGTTAATAAAGTTTTCAATCAATCAATCAATCAAAACTGTGCCTTTATGACCATAGATATATATAGAACACTAGATAGCTTACCCGCGCTGCCGGCCAATGGAGAGCGACGTCGTCGTAGGACGGTCATCTTGCCCCAGGCAGCTCAGCTACTAATAACATTAATGTCTATGGTGCATGTACTATTTAAATAACCATAGATTCAATTCTTTACCGATTTTCAAACGGGTTGGTTTGCTATAAACATCAAAGATGTAGTTATGATACTACTTATAATATATATATTTTTTTTTAAAGATGTTTTTTTACAAACGGCTTGAATCATAGCCATGTTAATAATGATTGTAATAAACCAAACCGTTTGTAAATCCGTCAATATTTCAGCAAGTTATGAGTATTTATGTCTGTGCAGATCACTCACCCTCACTCAAGGCTTCTTCTTTCGTGTAACGTCAGAGGTCCAACTCTGTATCTTGTAGCCATGCCCTTAACTCTGGTCCCACATCAAAGAGGCTGGCTTCCGAGGGTGGTTTGTATAGGGGGCAGATGGTCAGGATGTGGTCAACAGTCTGCTCAGGGTCTCCACACTCACATGCAGCGCTGTCTGCCAGGCCCCACTTCTTTAATGATGCTTTAAAGCGACCAACCCCAGATCTTAAACGGTTCAGCAGAACCCATTGCCGGCGTGGAAGATCGTCTCCTGTGGCGCCATCTCCTGGATCCCAGATGTAGTGGTGGATACGGGTTGGCCCAGCACTCTCCCACTCTCTCTTCCAGGCTGCCGTCAGCCATCCATTTCTGGATAGGTCCTTGTTACAGGCATATGTTTATAGCCTGTGTTAGAGGGACACCTAGTGGTGCTTGACCGGATGTGATGTGTTGACATGCGCACTTGACGGGCGTGACGACAAGGGGTACTGACACGGCAGGCCATGGTGTCTACTCACGGAGTGGCCGCCTGTCACGGCCACCACAACGACTGGACTTGTAATTTTTTTTAAGAGTAAAGTTGGGCAATGTTATGTTAGAATGTCATCGAAGTAATGTTATTATGATGACTGGACTTTGAAAAAAAAAAAAAAAAAAAAAAACAGTTGGGCAATGTTATGTTAGAATGTCATTTGAAGTTGTGATTGATAAACAAGATGCAAGCATATCATTATTTGCAAACAGCTAAAGGAAAGGAGATGTTACAGGCATATGTTTATAGCCTGTGTTAGAGGGACACCTAGTGGTGCTTGACCGGATGTGATGTGTTGACATGCGCACTGCTGTAACCTCAGTTTAATAAAAGATATACTGAAACAGTCCTCCGTTGAATGAATGAATGAATGAAAACTTTATTAACAGATTGCAGAATGGGTACAGTACAGTACAGCTCAATACATACAATTGTTAAGGGGATGCAGACCAGAGAAAGACTTTCGTCTTGTTTACATCAGGGTCCCCCATTTTCAATTCATCGTAACATATATGACATACATGACGGAGCATCTCTTGTGCCACCTTGTTGTAGGGGTGGCGGGACTTGAGTCTGCTGGTGCTGTTGTTGTTGTGGTGTTGTGTAGGATGTGCCAGTCATGCTTCACTGCCTTCCTTGCTAGGGCGAGAGTGGCAGCCTCTCGTCGTAGGCCAGCTGGTGCGATTCCTGCAAGGACTGGCAGCAGGAAGACGGGTGTAGCCTTCAGGCATCCAGTGATGATCCGGAGGGCGTTGTTAGTAGCCGCATCAACTCAAGGCTGACTGGGGCAAGATGGCGGCGGTTCAGCGACGCTGGTGACTCCACTTTAAGCTATCTAGTGTTCTATATATATCTATGTTTATGACGGCAAAGTGGTTTTACGACAGCCTGCTGTGTAGTGCCGTCAAGCGTTGTGGTGACGTCAGTTGGTTGCTGTGTTGAGTTGCAATCAAACGTCGAACGTTACGTCGTAGTCCGGTAAGTTTTTTGATACATAATAGTAGTAGGTTCATGTCGACCTCTCTGTTTAGTTACAGTAAACTCTGCTTTTATTCATCTACTGACCGCACTGATCTGTTGGGCGTTTCTGCCACTTTTCCACCAGACTGGGCCTTGACCAGAGGTAGCTGGATCAGCTAACAAGCTAAGCTGCTAAACTGAACATGTGACGTTGGTTAGGTCAGAAACTGGTGCGACTCTATGTATTGAGAGACATGTGCGTTTATTCAGCTCCTTACTAATAATGACCGAACATCTCAACTGTTGAGCGTTTCAGCCACTGTTTGGGCTTTACTTGAGAGGCTATGCTGATGCTTCTAGGAGGAGGTTGGCCTCCAGTGTAAATGTCCTAACCCAACCCAATGTACAGTAAATGACCAAGTATGGTTTTGTCAATATTCCAATGTACAGTTTTGCTTGTACAGTTGTACAGTGTCCCACCCCACCCACCCAACCACCTCCAATGTACAGTCCCCCCCCCCCACCCCCCCTCCTACCCTCCAATGTACAGTTTCTACGTCAAATGTACTCTCTTTTCTGGACTCTTTTGGTATCACAAACGGTACTGTATTTGCAAATCTGATATGTCATAAATGTATAGATGTAGCAGTACTGTCTATCTGTGTATGTCATATATGTTATGATGAATTGAAAATGGGGAACCTGATGTAAACAAGACGAAAGTCTTTCTCTGGTCTGCATCCCCTTAACAATTGTATGTATTGAGCTGTACTGTACCCATTCTGCAATCTGTTAATAAAGTATTCAATCAATCATTCTGCAATCTGTTAATAAAGTATTCAATTAATCAATCAATCAGTAAGGCCATCTGCACCTCCTGCTTTCATTCACTTGTTTCATCTCCTCCAGTAAGGCCATATGCACCTCCTCTTCTTCTTTTTCTTCTAATTTTTATTGGCGGTTGGCGCATTACCGCCACCTACTGAAATTGCCTGTGGAACTAGATGGATTATGCACATGATAATCACTATTCTATAAACATAAACATAAACTCTATATCCCATCACTCAAACCTGTACTATTTCGAAAATTAAAAATGGCCCTATTACCCCACATTCCCTGAGCTCAGTCGCAACACTTCTCTTACCTCCAGCTTGATGTGGTCTCTCTCCAACCTTTCTTTGAGGATCTGCCTCTCTTGTCTATACTTGCTACACTCCACTAACACATGCTCCACTGTTTCCTGCCTACTACAATACTCACACCTACCCGTTTCATGCTTGCCCATTATGTGTAGCCCTGTGTGTCCTAATCTCATTCTTGATACAATAACTTCTTCCCTTGTACCTCTGCCCACATCTCTCATTTTCCCTACTGCCCTCTGGATATTATAAAAATGCCTACCTTTACTTCCTCTATCCCACTCCTCCTGCCACTTCTTCTTCATTTCATATTTAAGTACACTCTTACTCTTAATTACACTCACTCTTACAAAACTTCTGCCTTGCTGTAACTCACCTCCTGCTTTCATTCACTTGTTTCATCTCCTCCAGTAAGGCCATCTGCACCTCCTGCTTTCATTTACTTGTTTCATCTCCTCCAGTAAGGCCATCTGCACCTCCTGCTTTCATTCAGTTGTTTCACAACATGCAGACAGACAAGCAGCTCTAAGGAGGCAGCGCTAGAAAGCACTAGTTTGTTTACAAAGATGTGTAAGAGAGGAGCATAAACACGTTATCGAGGAGAGACAGCAAACTGAAATGACCAGAATGGAGAAACATATCAGGAAAGTAAAGATGAAGATGCCCCCCCCCCCCCACACCTACAGAATCAAAACAAGCATGTGGGAGAAACCTTAAACTTTGTTTACAGACTTTATTAAATTACATATATTACATTACTACATTTCTAGTGTACAATTGCTATATCTATACAGCCTGAACATTTTCATCTGCTTTAAATTATGATCTTATGGACTTTACAGAGCCATGTCCAGTGAAGATGTCCCAGGGAAAGAATGACCTCAGTGACGGCCCCAACAAACATGTGAGAGCTGTTTCACCGGTTGCAGACAAGAAAGATGACAGCCGGTCCTCGCCAACACATGTGCTCTCTGAGGTGGTATTATGCTTCAGTTGTTATGCTTATGGTTGGGCTATATGAACAAAAAAGGGAGTAGGGATCGCACTCGAGGAATACCCTTATTTTATTTTAATATGCACAATTTGTATCCGCACAAAACATTTTCGACCGTCCAGCCTTCATCAGTGTGTAATGAATAGTTGCAACAAACAAGCCTTAACTAGACTGTAATCGACAACATGCAGGTGGAAACAATCAGTAATTAGCAACAGGCTAGGTTGACATCATGATCAGTGATTAGCAGGGCTAGATTGACAGGTAGATATTGCATCACAGTATCACATGAATGCGTAATGGCTATACCTATGAAACAATACACATATTAATATATACATATTACAATACAATATTTACAAGTCTGTATGGAACAACAACTGTAGTACAATGGGGGTATCAGGTTGTTTAGACCGTTCATTATTCAGTGCACTATAGTTATTGTTTATACAGTAAACAGCTTAGTATAGGCTCAGATTTCACCTACAGGAATGGAGCCAAATTGAACTCTTCATTCATACCAGATGGATACATTGTAAATCAAGTTGAAAGAAGATAACTATTCCGTAAGAAAGAAAGAAACAGAACACCAGGCACCATCAATTATGTCCTCACTTATGATCCATTTAGTTCTGTTATTAAGTCCACAGTCTTGAAACACTGGCAAATTCTATCATCACATAGAACCTTAAATGACCGCTTCCAACACCCTCCGCGCTTTACGCATAAAAGGGCTACTAACCTGAAGGACCGCCTGGTTAGAGCGGACTCATATTCAAGGCCAGAGCCTTTTATTTATGGAAGCTTCCCATGTAGAGCATGTACATCTTGTAGCCACATGATCAAAACAAACACATTCCACGACTCCCACACTGGGAAGAATTACAAGATCAGATTTCTAATAACGTGTAATTCCACACACATAATATATTTATTATTCTGCCAGTGTAAAAAATACTATATCGGACAGACATCCCGCAAATAAAAAATCAGATTGAACGAACACAGAAGCAATATAAAGCCGGCCGACATTAACTCCCCTGTGGCACGACATTTTAACTAAATGGATCATAAAATCAGTGACCTCAAGTGCATAGGTTTAGAGATGGTATATCTTAATAGAAGGGGTGGCAAATATGAACAACTTCTTTTGCAACAGGAATGTGTATGGATTCATCGGCTCCAATCTATGTATCCATCTAAGAGTTCAATTTGGCTCCATTCCTGTAGGTGAAATCTGAGCCTATACTAGGCTATTTACTGTATAAACAATAACTATAGTGCACTGATTAATGAACGGTCTAAACAACCTGATACAATGTACAAAGAGCTCGGGTGTGAAAGCGACCTTAGACTGTAGGAGTTCAGGAATCTACTCTTTTTGGGTAGACTCTTTGCTAGTTTTGACAATGTGATATAACATCTTTTTGATATCAGTATCAAAATAATTTCCAAATTAACCGTTATGAATATCTGGTTGATTTCAAATAAGTGGTTAGCTGGCAAACCAGTTATCTGTGCACACACCCCTTATTACAATCCAAACAAACTGGATACTCTTCAATACATTGGTTGAGCATAAGTGAATATGTTATGAACAAATTCAAAGTTTGACCTAGTGAACGATTGTCTTCCAGGGATGTATTGATATGGGTATTGGGCCATGCCAGGTTAAAACAGGGTAACAGCATTGGGGGGGGGGGGGGTGTAATTCCCCAATGCTAAAATCTGACATCAAGAGAGCATGTGATTTGATTAAACTCCAAGCAGCAGAATACCCTGTTTGGCCCATCTTGTACCCCAGCATGTGGGGAAACTTGGCATGGCCAAACACTTGTCTGATTGATTGATTGAAAATGTTATTAACAGATTGCAGAATGGGTACAATACAGTACGGCTCAATACACACAATTGTTAAGGGGATGCAGACCAGAGAAAGACTTTCGTCTTGTTTACATCAGGGTCCCCCATTTTCAATTCATCATAACTGTAACTGAGGGGTACAATTCCCTGACTGTATTGATAAGTATGGTATCATTAAACCACTACCGCTTTATGTACTTTAATTACTGGCCATACAGTACATGATATATAAATATGATGAACACTTCCCACAATGAACCGGTTCTACACAAAGTTGTCTTTAAGTATTTATTGCAGCAAAAGGTACATAATACTTCTCTATTATACTTTGAATGCACTTGTAAGGCAAAGGAATGTGCGTAGGCAAATCAATAATGAATGTCCATTCTCTGGTTACGCAGGAGGTAATTATACAACCTGAATCTTAGGGAATTATATCTATGGTACACTAGTAATATATAGCGGGAGATACTGGAAGGGTCCCCCTGGTTGTAAGCCAGCAGGGGTAGAGGATCTGTCGGTAGTAGAGAGTCTGGTCAACGATGACTAAGGAGACTCCAAGTACAGGAGACGGTGCAATAGTCTCTTGATCCACAGACGAATACAGCTGTTCTCCGTAGACTGTAGCTCCACAGTGAAGAAAGCTAGCCGGCCTCAGGCTCTCCGAGGCGCCGACTCGACCTGGCTCCTCACAGGGTAAATCCAACACGTGTAGGCGTCGGCGATTCTCCGCTCCATAAATCACAGGACCAAAACAAATATAATCCAGCCGCAAAGGGCTATGTAGTCGTCGGGTAGATTAATCCAGTGTACATGTCCACACGGTTCTCGTCTAGGTCTCCTCGGGTGAAGGCGCCATGAAAGCAGCCCAGCCTGGATAAGCACTCTAGCTGGTACGAGGAAGCGTTGGTGATGCTGGTCACTGTAGAACTTTAGCCGCACGATACACTATACACAAATAGACTATTACTGACTTAATAGAAATATGTCGCACTCGACGGTATAGCGCCAAACTCTGACAATTCAGTTATTAATTCGCACGCGGTCTCAATGCTCTATTTTGGGGCCAAACAGGCCATACTTCACCGCACGGAGTATCGTGGGTGAGGCTTCAACTTATTGGGTAACTCTACTTCTGTATTCACCTGCGCCATATTTATATGCACGGCGAACAAACTAGTGCCAACCTCATTTCTGTCTCGTAGCCCTGGGCAAGGCCGGGCATGCACAGACATGTCTTGACGGTGGCTTTGAACCTGACTCTGGAGGCACGGCTCTGGCGCCTGTGGACCGCTGTCCAATAGGAGAATGAAATATTATGGTCTGTAATAGGCTAAAGGGATATTCCGTGTATATGTACAAGGAATATACAAGGGATATCAAACGATATACAAATACTATGCAATATATATCAATCAATAAATATATATATTCGGTTTAATCTGATCCTTTGTAACAGCCGCCCCCTAATTAGTCCCACCTAATTAGCTAAGCAGAGACAGATTAACCGCACTGTCCACTACTCAATGTCTGTTGTGAGGGGTCGGGCAGTTCACAAAGTCATGGGGTCATGGTCGTCATCGATAGTATCGGGGAGCCTTGGCAGTTCTATTAGCCTCGCCACAGGTCGGGTGTAGATCCGTCCTTGGACGAGCACTTCGGCTGCTCGGACCTTTCCGTCGGCACCGGTGATCACTTTGCTTACGCGGCCAGCCGGCCACATAGCTCGGGGTAGTGACTGGTCGATAATCATGACGACTGTTCCTTCTGTCAAATTGTCTCTCTCTTTCACCCATTTCTGGCGGGTCTGTAGAGACGGTAGATAGTGGAGTAGGAAGCTGTTCCAAAACTTGTCAGCCAATACTTGACTGTACCTCCACATTCTTCGGCCGTTCGCTTCTTCAGGCCTGTACATTGTCTGTGGTAGCGCGGGGTCCAGCCGCCCCATCAAGAGTGTGTTGGGGGTGACTGGGTCGACATCTGCTACATCACTTGAGACGTAACCGAGGGGCTTTGAGTTCAATACTCCCTCGATCTCCGTGAGGACTGTCATTAGGACTTCTTCCGCCACGGTCTGGGCCCCAAGCACGGCGTACAGGGCTGTCTTTATTGAACGTACTTCTCGTTCCCAAGTTCCACCGAAGTGAGGTGCGTTCGGGGGATTAAACTGGAAGTCAATCTGGGATGGAGCGAGGTGGGTCTTAAGTTCTGGGCCCATAGCTTGGAAGCTCTCTCTCAGCTCTCTTTCTCCGCCTTTGAAGTTTGTCCCGTGATCAGACAATAATATAGACGGTTTGCCTTTCCGCGATGTGAATCTTCGGAAGGCCATAAGGAATGAGTCTGTGCTCATGGTTGGAAGGAGTTCTATATGCATCGCTCGGGTGGTCATGCATTTGAATACAATACCCCACCGCTTCTCGGTTCCTCTTCCTTTCTTTATATACAGCGGGCCGAAACAGTCCATACCGGTGGAGTGAAAAGGCTTGTCGCCGAGTCGGAGGCGACAGGGAGGTAGGTCAGCCATCCGGGGTATACTGGGCTGCGCTCGCCACTTACGACAGTCTAGACAGGTTCGCTGGAAGCGCCGCACTGCTTCTCTCCCTTGCAGTATCCAATAACGACGTCTGATCTCCGCGAAGACTCTCTCTGCCCCGGCGTGATGCACATCCTCGTCGTATTTCTTTATGATCAGCTCTGTGACCTTGTGTCGGCTGTTTAAGACTATCGGGTACTTGACGTCATCCGGTAAGTCTGGAGCTCTCCGCAGACGACCACCCACTCTGATGAGACCATGGGCGTCGCTCTCGGGGGCTAGGTGGAGCAGTCTGCTGTCTGATGGGACGGGCTTTGCTCCCTGTAGACAGTCTAGCTCATCGGGGAACGAGTCTCTCTGGGCTCGTTGTAGTAGAAGAAATTCTGCTTCTTCGTAGTCAGCTGCTGTAATGTCAGTAGTGAGCTGAACCTCTGGGTGGTGCCACAGGAATGTCTTTAGCTGCGCACTCTCTAGGGTGAGGCAATCGTCTATGTCGGGGTCTGTGGAGACGAGTGTGTTCAATCCACAGAACATAGATTTCTTGTTTTCGGCCTCCTCTTTACTCGCTTCCCGTGGGGTGGGTGTAGGCCACTCTTCTTCCGGGAGCTTGAGGAACTCTGGCCCGTCACTGTATAGGTTGTGACGGGTGAGGTCATCCAGGGACATTCCCCGGGTGATGACGTCAGCTGGGTTGTGTTTTGTGTCCACATACCTCCAGCTTGCTACTTCTGTTAAATCTTGAATCTCTGTGACTCTGACTCCCACGAAGACCTTGTATCTGCACGAATCAGACCGGATCCATGTGAGTACTGTCGTGGAGTCTGACCACAAGATTGTTCTTTGCACCGGAATGGTGAGTTCACGTTGGATTAACGTGGCGAGTTGCGCTCCTGCTAGGGCTGCGCAGAGCTCTAGACGCGGGATAGATTGTTGCTTTCGTGGGGCTATTCTTGAGCGAGCCACGATGAAAGCAGTATGTATTTCTCCTCCCTCCTCTCGGGCACGCAAGTAGGCCACCGAACCGTAGGCTACTTCGGAGGCGTCGCTGAAGACGTGCAGGTCCATCTGGCACGTCTCCGGCCTCACTGTGGGTGGGAAGTAGCTGCGGCGTATGTTGACACCTGGGAGTGAGCTGAGTTCCGTCTCCCACTCTCTCCATGTGGATGCAAGGTGTTCGGGTATGGGGTCGTCCCAGCCCTGGTCCTTGTCCCATAACGCTCTTACAATCATCTTTGCCCTGGTGGTGTAAGGTAGAATACATCCCAACGGGTCATATTGTCTGGCGAGTGTTCTGTATACACTCCGTCTGGTGGTCGATAGTGCAGTCGACCTTCCCTGCTCCTTGGTCAGGGGTGTGTGTTTATAATGGAGCGAGTCTGTTTTGAAGCGCCAGACTAGTCCTAATGTCATTTCTTGGGCTTCTCCTGGGATGGTCGCCATCCAGGTCTCGCTGCTTGCTGCCTTGTTCTCGGGGGAGAGGCTGCGCAATACTTGCGGGTCGCTGCTGGCCCACTGCCTGAGATCAAAGCCACCTTTGATCAGGGAGGCGCGGAGCTTGAGTAGAAGGGCCTCGGCTTCTTCTGGCGTCGAGACGCTTGGCAGACAGTTGTCCACGTAGAAACTATTTCCTACACTTTGTCGGACCTCTTCATCAGCTGCTGGGTCCTCTGCGACGTGTTTTTGCGGTGCAAACGTAGCACAGCATGGGCTGCATGTGGTTCCGAAAGGGAGGACTTGGTCTTGATAGATGGCTGGTTGCTCATCCCCGATCCTCTCTCTCCATAGGAACCGCAGCAGGGGCTTGTCCTCTGGGGAGAGGCTGCGCAATACTGGGGGGTCGTTGCTGGCCTGCTGCCGGAGATCAAAGCCATCTTTGATCAGAGAGGCGCGGAGCAGCGCACAACGTCGCCAGTCAATTTTCTTTATGTGTCCCGCTGTGATTAGCTTGTTAATCTCAGCGCGGTACACCGTCTCTTGAGCGGGGTCTCTGGCTAGGCGCCGCTCTGTGTTCAATAGATACCGCTCCGTCGCTTCTTTTGGGGCGTGGAAGGTAGGCATACCCTCTCGCCTCAGGAGTGGAGTTGCGTATCTCATCACTCCGTTGACTTTGACTCTCTTTGTCCCCTGCTCGAGGAGGGCCATAGCGTAAATGTCCTCCTTGGAACGAACGTCTTTCTTTTCGTTCTTAAAGGGCATTGTCTCTAGTGTCCATAGCCTCTCGACATGCTGTAGGAGGGTGGTGTCTTCTTCTGTCACTCTGGAGTGGAGGCAGTTAGTGGCTGCTGTTCGGTTAAGAGACTTAGCGAGGGGGCCTTGTAATGTCCATCCTAGGCGGGTCTCGACTGCTGCAGGACAGCCTCTGGGCCCTGTGTGGACCCGGTCAATCGGGACGATGAGGTCTGCATGGTCGGAGCCTATCAGCAGGGTCGGGGTGGCACCGTCTATGAGCGGTATAGGTAGTTGACGCAGGTGCACATATTTATCCATCAGCTTGGCGATGGGGTAGGTGTACTGCGACAGGCCTATTTCTTGGCTGGTGAAAGCGTTAGTAATCCTATACCGTCTCTCTGGCTGCCCGCTTGCTGCGATAGTGAAGGAGACATTCTCGCCCTTTATCGTCTTTAGATCTCTTCTTATTGTCCGAATTGTCATCTGGTTTTCGCTCCCCAGCTGGGCCGCAGCGGACGCGAGGAGAAGGGTCTTCTCTGACCCGTCGTCAAGGATGGCGTAAGTGTCCATGACCTTATCTTGGTAACTCAGTGTTACGCGGACCACCTTTAAGAGCACCCGGGCGCCCCCGCTGCTGGCGGGGTCAATGTACATAACACTTGCCTTTGTGCTGCTTGAGGGTGCAGGCTTTCTTCTGTTACTGTCGTGTAGGACATCTAGGTGGTCTCCGTCACACCGACTACACATCTTTCACCTTAATGTAAACAGCATTAAGCATAAGCTGGACGAAATAAGAAACCTGTTTATGAGCGGTAAGGTAGACTTAATATGCTTTACTGAAACTAAACTTGATCCATCTGTAACAGACCCTGAAATAGAAATAGAGAACTATACTATAGTCCGTAATGACAGAAACCAGTATGGAGGTGGTGTTTGTATGTACATACATAAGGACACCAAATTCATTACCCGTACTGACCTTCATCATGAGACAATTGAAACCGTATGGGTGGAAATTTTATTTGAAAGGGCAAAATCTGTTCTAGTCGGCACAATATACAGACCGCCAGATCAAACTGGCTTTTATGATACTCTGGATGTGTGCTTAGCTGGAGCTGAGGATGCGGAAAAAATTCTTATTGGGGATTGGAACACGGATATGCAACGAAAAGATTCACCCGTCTTCAAATCCTTCAATAGGTTTTGTGATCTGCACGGCCTCAGCCAACTAATCACCCAACCCACAAGGATATGTGAATCAACTCAGACTACCATTGACCTCATACTGACCTCTGACAAGTCCAAGATCTCCAACAAAGGGGTTATAGCATGCGGGTTAAGTGATCATTATATGATATTCTGTACCCGCAAAAAGCTAAAACTAAAGGCTGGCTGTCACAAAACAGTCACATCTAGAGACCTCAAAACCTACTCTAGCGAGGCCTTTAACCTTGAACTGGAGAGTCTGGACTGGTCAGATGAACTCAATGGTACACTGGTTGAAGAAACTTGGCTTGGCTTCAAAACCAAATTTTCATCAATACTAAACAACATGGCCCCCCTAAGAACCACCAGGGTAAAAAATCGCGCTGAGCCATGGATGCACACTGAAATACTGACCGCTATGAAAGCCAGAGACAAAAAATGCTCTGAGTTTCGTAAAAGTCAGTCAAAGCTTACCAAAAGCACGAGCAGTGAACTCCAAGACCACGTGACTGAACTCAAACTAGAAAGAAACAGACTAAGAAATGACGTAAACTCCATGATCAAAACTGCTAAAAAAAAATTCATCAATGACAAAACCGAGGAAAACAAAAATAAACTTTGGAAATTACTCAACAATCAACTAGGCTGCAGTAAAAAACTCAAAACCAGGTTCTCAAACATAAACATAAAGACGGACAACACGCTCATCACAGACAAGCTGGATGTAGCCAATTACTTAAACACTTTCTTCACAAACATAGCCACAACACTGGTAAACAAACTACCCTCCCACTCAGGGCAGTATGGGGTAGAACACATAGTAGCATACTACAAGAACCTAGGCGTCCACAAAGACGACTTCAAACTGGAAATAGTAACTACAGATGAGGTACTCAAAAAACTGAGCGCCCTCCAACCAAACAAGGCCACTGGCCATGACAACATCCCCTCCAAATTCCTCAGAGACTCAGCAGCAGCCATCACCCCAGTCATCACACACATAATAAACCTCTCCATAAAACAGGGACACGTCCCCAAGGACTTCAAAATTGCGAGAGTAACACCCCTGCACAAAAAGGGCAGCAAATTAGACCCGGGTAACTACCGCCCTGTTTCTATCCTTACATCCATCTCGAAAGTCATGGAAAAAATAGTATACGAACAGATCGAAAAGTACCTCGCGGAAAAAAATCTAATCTACGAATTCCAATCTGGCTTCAGAACATCCCACTCCACTGACACATGCCTTCTCTACTTGAACGACCACATCAAACAAGAGGTGGACGCGGGCAAATACTGCGGCATGGTCATGCTGGACCTACAAAAGGCCTTCGACACTGTCAATCACACCATTCTGATTGACAAGCTAAAAGCAATTGGTTTTGATAGTTTATCAGTGAGCTGGATACAATCCTACCTGGAGGGGAGGGAACAGATGGTGGAAGTAAACGGTACCCTATCCCCCCCCCTCACAGTGAGCTGTGGTGTTCCACAAGGAAGCATACTAGGACCGCTACTATTCCTAATTTATGCAAATGACATGTCGTCAGCTTGTGACTGCAACTTGTTCCTGTTTGCGGACGACTCAGCCCTGCTGGTCTCTGACAAGAACAAGTTACAGGTTGAAAAAGCCCTCAGCTCGGAACTAGGCAAAATCTGCATATGGCTCGCCGACAACAAACTATCATTACACATGGGCAAAACAGAGTCCATTCTCTTCGGTTCAAATAACAAACTCAGCAAGACCGACGGCTTCTCGGTTACAGTGGGTGACAATATTATCACAAGGAAAGATGAAATTACCTACCTGGGTTCCATCCTAGAGGCTAATCTTTCCTGTGACAAAATGGCATCCAATGTAATAAAAAAAGTCAACCAACGAACGCGATTCTTGTACCGGATCTCCTCTCTGGTAAACAAGAATCCCCTGAAGACTCTAGCAGGAGCACTCATTCAAGGGTACTACGACTATGCTTGCACCTCATGGTACCAAAGCACCTCAAAGGCACTAAAAAACAAATTACAAACATCTCAAAACAAGCTAGTCAGACTACTACTTGACCTGACTCCTAGAACCCACCTCACCCCTGCCCACTTTGACAACCTAGGATGGCTTAGAGTAGACGACAGAGTACAGCAACTTGCAATGGGCCTGGTCTACAAGATACACTACGCGACCAAGGTACCCATGTACATGTCAAAATACTTCCCAAAGGTCAGTGAATACCACGATCACAACACCAGAGGGAGCTCCACAAATCATGTAAAACCCAGATTCGGCTCAAACAAGGGACTAAACACGTTTCGCAATTATGCCACATCAATGTGGAACGCCCTGCCTAAAGCTGTAAAGGAATGTGAATCACTACCCACCTTCAAAAACACTCTCAAAAAACACCTACGTGAGACTGCAATTCGAAACTGGCCCCTACAAATGTCCTAACCTAGTTGTACAGTAAATGACCAAGTAAGGCTTTGTCAATATTCCAATGTACAGTGTAAAATGTGTGTGTGTCCCCTTCCCAACCCCCCCCCCCCCCCCCCCCCCACCTCCAATGTACAGCCCTCACCCAACCCACCCAACCCCACCCCACCCAACCAACCTCCTCCAATGTACAGTTTCTATGCCAAATGTATATACACTCCTTTTCTGGACACTTTTGTATCACAAACAGTACTGTATTTGCAAATCTGATATGTCATAAATGTATAGATGTAGCAGTACTGTCTATCTGTATGTCATGTATGTCATATATGTTATGATGAATTGAAAATGGGGGACCCTGATGTAAACAAGACGAAAGTCTTTCTCTGGTCTGCATCCCCTTAACAATTGTATGTATTGAGCTGTACTGTACTGTACCCACTCTGCAATCTGTTAATAAACTTTTCAATCAATCAATCAATCAATACACCTCTTCTTTAAGCGGCAATCGGCTGCCATGTGACTGTGCGCACATCGGTAACAGCGTCGGTTGGACTTTATCCATTGACTCACCTCGTCGGCGGTCATCTTCTTGAACGTGTCACATTGTGACAACCAGTGTTCCTTTTCGCAGTACGGGCACACCATCTTCCACTTCTCTTTCATCGAGGGGGTACTGTGGTTCTTGCTGCTCGGTACTGATTCTGATTGGTGCATGACGGTCACCAATCTGCGGCCATCGTTTGCTCTCCTAGGTCCCTCTCTGGAGCTTGGGGTGCTCCGCATGAACGTATCCAACCGTAGGCTGTTGACTTCTCTCGCCAGGAAGTCTCCTAGGTCTAGGAGGGATGGCTCGGGACCGTTAGGATCACGGTGGTCTCTTTGCCGCCTGAAGCGCTCTTGTCGGGCGGGCGGAAGCTTCTCTAAAATCCTCTCGACATTAGAGTTTGCGTACAGTTCGTGCATACCCTTTTCTCTTTGCGCCCCCAGCATCCCTACCAGGGATTGTACCTTGATAGACAGGTCATCTAGTGAGCGATTGTCTGTGGCTGGGGGTAGGCGGTCAATATGCCTTATCTCTTGTATTACGTAGTCCCATATGCGTCCATATCTTTGGTCGAGTGCTGCTAGAGCCGCTGTGTATGGGGTAGTAGAGGTGGCATAGGCCAGCGCTATATTGTGCGCTCGGGGCACCTTGAGGTGCTTCAGTAGGATAGCATACTTGTACGGTTCATCAGCTACATCGGACATCATTGTCTCTAAGCACATTCGTAGCTCCGTGTACTGTGCTCTGTTCTCGTGGGTGAAGTCCGGAAACGTCGGTGTGCCAATGTGGCTGGCACATCGGTGAGCGTTGGAAGAGAGGCCTCCTAGGCGAGTCTCCTCTTACGCCTCTTGGTGGGCTGGTACCTGCTGGGTACCATGGCCCGCGTATCCAGGTGCTATTCCTCGGGGCTGGTCGTGCGTCAAGCTCACCCGTGAATTGAGTCGGGGGTCTGTAGCGCAGAGCCGCGGGGGTAGAGCCTGGGCTGTACTGGACCTCCTGGTCCTGTGGAGTACTGTGCTGCTGTCGGGCTTGATTCTCCTCCTCTCCCTCTTCTTCTTCCTCTGGCAGGTCCTCTAGATCCTGTAGTCGTCTATTTAGCCTCTCCGCGGTGTAGACCGTTTCTTCCTTGTAGCTGGGTCTCACTTGGACCGGTCGGGGAAGGGGTTCGGAGGGGGGTATAGGCTCTCTCTGGTGGTCCGGCTCAGGGTCGCTTGATCGGGTAGGGGAGGGTGCTCTTGACCCTTGTCTTGACGAGGCCCTGGAACCCCGTGCGGAGGGAGGGGGTGTTGCCCTGGTGATCAGCTGCTCCATTATCTGCGCTTGTAATCGGTCGCGCTCGGCCTCGCGCTTGGTGAGAGCGAGGTTGCGCTCTGCTTCTCTTTGGGCACCGGCGGCGGCGCGCTGGGCCTCGGCCCGGTCCCTTACCATATTCTCTTCCGTCTGAAGGCGTCTAATCTCTAGACGTATACGATCTTCGTCGCTCCATTGCTGTGCTTGAAGGCGTTCTCTTTCCATGGAAGAATGTTCGCGCTCACTAAGCGTCTGTGCTTGGAGTCGATCGCGCTCTGTTGAGGCTGCTAGGCTGGCGAGGAATGCCTGTGCCAGCATCTTGTCCGCCTCGCTGGGGGAAGACGCTGGTTGAGGTGATCCGCTCCTGGCAGTACTCGTTGGAGATCTGTTCTCCTGTGGCGAGTCCTGGAGATCCATCTCCGGGGTGCTCTCCTCTTCTTGTAGCGGGTAGAGTTCCATCCCTGGAGGGCTGTCTTTATCCTGGAGCTCTCCGGGGACTACTTCTTCGGTCTTGGCGGGGGGTAAAGTCATGTCGGGTCCCTCCTGGTCCCTACCGTGAGCTTGGTCAGTTACGTTAGAACCCACTAGGGCCTCTATTGGCGGGGTAGCCTGGTCGATAGGGTCGGACATAATTTTACTATCTACTTTTTCCGCGTTTACCGTCTGTAGAAAGCTAGGTAGTATATTGGCAACGTAATCCTCTAAGTACTGAGGTGTCTGCCGTCTACGCTGCGGGCGATCTACCTTAGGAGAACCGTTTTGTGGAGTGTTCATCATAGGCCATGTCAATATTAATACCACTATATTAATATTACACTAGTTACCCTCCGGCTCGAAGGACCAATTGTAACTGAGGGGTACAATTCCCTGACTGTATTGATAAGTATGGTATCATTAAACCACTACCGCTTTATGTACTTTAATTACTGGCCATACAGTACATGATATATAAATATGATGAACACTTCCCACAATGAACCGGTTCTACACAAAGTTGTCTTTAAGTATTTATTGCAGCAAAAGGTACATAATACTTCTCTATTATACTTTGAATGCACTTGTAAGGCAAAGGAATGTGCGTAGGCAAATCAATAATGAATGTCCATTCTCTGGTTACGCAGGAGGTAATTATACAACCTGAATCTTAGGGAATTATATCTATGGTACACTAGTAATATATAGCGGGAGATACTGGAAGGGTCCCCCTGGTTGTAAGCCAGCAGGGGTAGAGGATCTGTCGGTAGTAGAGAGTCTGGTCAACGATGACTAAGGAGACTCCAAGTACAGGAGACGGTGCAATAGTCTCTTGATCCACAGACGAATACAGCTGTTCTCCGTAGACTGTAGCTCCACAGTGAAGAAAGCTAGCCGGCCTCAGGCTCTCCGAGGCGCCGACTTGACCTGGCTCCTCACAGGGTAAATCCAACACGTGTAGGCGTCGGCGATTCTCCGCTCCATAAATCACAGGACCAAAACAAATATAATCCAGCCGCAAAGGGCTATGTAGTCGTCGGGTAGATTAATCCAGTGTACATGTCCACACGGTTCTCGTCTAGGTCTCCTCGGGTGAAGGCGCCATGAAAGCAGCCCAGCCTGGATAAGCACTCTAGCTGGTACGAGGAAGCGTTGGTGATGCTGGTCACTGTAGAACTTTAGCCGCACGATACACTATACACAAATAGACTATTACTGACTTAATAGAAATATGTCGCACTCGACGGTATAGCGCCAAACTCTGACAATTCAGTTATTAATTCGCACGCGGTCTCAATGCTCTATTTTGGGGCCAAACAGGCCATACTTCACCGCACAGAGTATCGTGGGTGAGGCTTCAACTTATTGGGTAACTCTACTTCTGTATTCACCTGCGCCATATTTATATGCACAGCGAACAAACTAGTGCCAACCTCATTTCTGTCTCGTAGCCCTGGGCAAGGCCAGGCATGCACAGACATGTCTTGACGGTGGCTTTGAACCTGACTCTGGAGGCACGGCTCTGGCGCCTGTGGACCGCTGTCCAATAGGAGAATGAAATATTATGGTCTGTAATAGGCTAAAGGGATATTCCGTGTATATGTACAAGGAATATACAAGGGATATCAAACGATATACAAATACTATGCAATATATATCAATCAATAAATATATATATTCGGTTTAATCTGATCCTTTGTAACAATAACATATATGACATACATGACATACAGATAGACAGTACTGCTACATCTATACATGTAGAATACAGTACATTTATGACATACCAGATTTACAAATACAGTACTGTTTGTGATACAAAAGAGTCTAAAAAAGAGAGTATATACATTTGACGAAGAAACTGTACATTGGAGGTTGGGTAGGTGGGGTGGGGGGGGGGAAACTGTACATTGGAGGTGGTTGGGTGGGTGGGTGGGGGGGGGGGGGTAGGCGGAATGGGGTAACTGTACATTGGATTATCCACGAAACCTTACTTGGTCCCAAGAAGAGGGTCTCGTGTATTATTGGGTTTAATAGGACATTTACTGTACATTGGAGGGGGTTGGGTTAGGACATTTACAGGGGCCAGTTTCGAATTGCAGTCTCCCGTAGGTGCTCCTTGAGAGTGGTTTTAAAAGTTGGTAGTGATTCACATTCCTTTACAGCTGTGGGTAGGGCGTTCCACATTGATGTGGCATAATTGCAAAACGTGTTTAGTCCCTTGTTTGAGCCGAATCTGGGTTTCACATGATTTGTGGAACTCCCTCTGGTGTTGTGGTCGTGGTATTCACTGACCTTTGGGAAGTAATTTGACATGTACATGGGTACCTTGGTCGCGTAGTGTATCTTGTAGACCAGGCCCATTGCAAGTTGCTGTACTCTGTCGTCTACTCTAAGCCATCCTAGGTTGTCAAAGTGGGCAGGGGTGAGGTGGGTTCTAGGAGTAAGGTCAAGCAGTAGTCTGACCAGTTTGTTTTGTGATTAGAGCTGCCGCGGTATTGATGTTTTCCTTACCGCACAACTTTGCAAAATATTTCCTACCGCCGCGGTTATTACCGCATGCACACAAAAAATTAAAAAAAAAAGTTTGAATGCATTTTTTTTAGTAGTAGTCTACTCTTTATAGCATATAGCCTGCCTCTAGTCTAAATGTCTATCTTTAGAGGATGACTTTGCAGCATGAATATTGTTTGGGATTCGGCAAGCACGCATTAGTTATTGAAAGTGAAACACGGATTCGAAGTTTCCCCTCTGGTCGTGCGCCGTTCACTCGGTGTCGCGGGCAGGGGTGGTTACCCCCCCGACCCTTTCTTATTATTATTACTATAAAGTTACTACTTTATAATAAAGGCATTCGTTTTGTGGCATTAACATTATATAGTTATACGTTCAATAACATCAGCGTATTTACCGGACCATAGCAAGCCAAGCAATACTCAATTCATATCTCAGTTCCTTTGCTCAGAGTGTGCTGAGTTGTCCCATTCTGCGGTCTGTTAATAAAGTTTTCAATCAGACAAGTGTATAGAACGAAGGGCTTTTATTATAACATTCGTTGCAGACAGTAAAATCATTATGTCTCGTTTAGTACTCCTGAGGAGCGATGGTAGTCCACTCCGGCAGGGAGCTAAAGCTAACGTTATTAGCCGTATTGTGATGAGCTCTGATCAACGCGTCTCTCTTCTGACCAATCAGTGGTCTGCAATGTTTCACGTGACTTTTCTGGTACCCAATAGGGTCGCTTGGAACCTCGATAGAGGAGTAGGGTATATCTGCAGAGCCGCAAGCCCAACGAGAGGAGGGTACTTTATTATTATTATAAAATACAGCGGTGATGCGGTATTCAGCCTACTCTGCGGTGGCCGTGATGTAACAGCGATACCGCGGTAATGCGGTAATCGCGGCAGCTCTATTTGTGATGTTTGTAATTTTGTTTTTAGCGCCTTTGAGGTGCTTTGGTACCATGAGGTGCACTGCAAGCATAGTCGTAGTACCCTTGAATGAGTGCTCCTGCTAGAGTCTTCAGGGTATTCTTGTTTACCAGAGAGGAGATCCGGTACAAGAATCTAGTTCGTTGGTTGACTTTTTTTATTACATTGGATGCCATTTTGATTTTCCTCTAGGATGGAACCTAGGTATGTAATTTCATCTGTCCTTGTGACAATATTGTCACCCACTGTAACTGAGAAGCCGGTGGTCTTGCTGAGTTTGTTATTTGAACCGAAGAGAATGGACTCCGAGCTGAGGGTTTTTTCAACCTGTAACTTGTTCTTGTCAGAGACCAGCAGGGCTGAGTCGTCCGCAAACAGGAACAAGTTGCAGTCACAAGCTGACGACATAACATTTGCATAAATTAGGAACAGTAGCAGACCTAGTATGCTTCCTTGTGGAACACCACATCTCACTGGGAGGGGGGGGATAGGGTACCGTTTACCTCCACCATCTGTTCTATCCCTTCCAGGTAGGATTGCATCCAGCTCACTGATAGACTATCAAAACCAATTGCTTTTAGCTTGTCAATCAGAATGGAGTGATTGACGGTGTCGAAGGCCTTTTGTAGGTCCAGCATGACCATGCCGCAGTATTTGCCTGTGTCCACTACTTGTTTGATGTGGTCGTTCAAATAGAGAAGGCATGTGTCAGTGGAGTGGGATGTTCTGAAGCCAGATTGGAATTCGTAGATTAGATTTTTTTCCGCGAGGTACTTTTCGACCTGTTCGTATACAAATATTTCCATGACTTTCGAGATGGAGGTAAGAATAGAAACAGGGTGGTAGTTGCCTTGGTCTAATTTGCTGCCCTTTTTGTGCAGGGGGGTTACTCTCGCAATTTTGAAGGTACGTGTCCCTGTTTTATGGAGGTTTATTATGTGTGTGATGACTGGGGTGATTGCGGCTGCTGAGTCTCTGAGGAATTTGGAGGGGATATTGTCATGGCCAGTGGCCTTGTTTGGTTGGAGGGCGCTCAGTTTTTTGAGTACCTCAGCTGTTGTTAACATTTCAAGTTTGAAGTCGTCTTTGCGGACCCCTAGGTTTTTGTAGTATGCTACTATGTGTTCTACCCCATAATGCCCTGAGTGGGAGGGTATTTTTTATTTTTTTTAAACTTAATTTTTTAGCGTTTATCGCTTTTCTGGTCAAGCATGACCGACAGTTGTAGGGTGAAACGGGAGAGAGAGCAGGGGGAGACATTCGGCATATGACGGCGAGTCCGGGAATCGAACTCGGAGTCAACCAGATCCGTGACGCAGCACGGAGTCCCGCGACGCAGCGCGGTAACATGGTGTGCTACTGGAGCACCCCTGGGAGGGTATTTTATTAACCAGTGTTGTGTCTATGTCTGTAAAGAATACAGGGGAGGAAACTAACTTTTTGGATTACCAGCCAACTGGCGAGTAGCTGATTTTTTTTACCAGCCCAATTTCTTTTTTACCAGCCAAAAACAAATCGCTAATTGTGATAATTACTTCTTTGTATGTCTTCGTCTAAATTGATTTTCAATCATAGTAATAATCACACCATGTCTCTACTCTAAAAAATATTTATTAGCATAAAACATTAATAACAGTGTCTCTACTCTTCACAATATTAGCATAAAACATTAACATGAAATAGGGATCTGTTCTGGACTGGGTTGGGCTGAACAGGGCAGTGAAAGATGCTGGGTTGGACTGGGTTGGGCAGTGAAAGAAAAAACCTGAAGTATGTTGTGAAGT
Source organism: Notolepis coatsorum (assembly GCF_963971535.1). Lineage (NCBI taxonomy): Eukaryota > Metazoa > Chordata > Actinopteri > Aulopiformes > Paralepididae > Notolepis > Notolepis coatsorum. The sequence continues at coordinate 8,700,398 of NC_140183.1, read as the reverse complement.
GTATATAGATAGATGTGAAATGTATAGATGTAGCAGTACTGTCTATCTGTATGTCGTGTATGTCATATGTTATGATGAATTGAAAATGGGGGACCCTGATGTAAACAAGACGAAAGTCTTTCTCTGGTCTGCATCCCCTTAACAATTGTGTGTATTGAGCCGTACTGTATTGTACCCATTCTGCAATCTGTTAATAAAGTTTTCAATCAATCAATCAAGTTAACTTTGAACCTCGGTTGTCAAGCCGCGTCAATGTTGTGTATGCATCTGGGTGTTCACTGTGCCTTTAAGACGGCACAGTGGGCTGGATGACAGGGCTGTGAAATACCGTCAGTGTTGTGGTATCGTCAGTTCGGTTGGTGTGTTGTTGTGCACTGGTTGAGCATGCAATAAAACATATAACCTTACGTCGTAGTCCGGTGCGTTTTTGGAAACATTATAGTCATAACAGATACACCTAGCTAACATGGGGCTGGCTGCTTTGAGCACACACACACACACACACACAGGGCTAACGTTAGCTAGCAAGCAGCTATATAGCTAAAATGCTAATTAGAAGCTAACCACTGTATACAGTTCCAATAGACTAACAATACACCTCTGTTATTTAAATGTGTTCTTGCCTTAGACTCGAGGGTTGTACTAGGGTTGGATGCAGTTCTCTGTTGGTCATTCTGTCTGTTTTCCATCTTCTGCTGTGTTTAACGTTATCTGAGTGCTTCCTTGATTGATGGCTAGTACCGCGGGACTTTTATTCAACATTATATATGTCCGCCGCGGGTTGGCCAGTACGGCGGGAACTTTTATTAAACATTATATATGTCCGCGGGTCTTGTGCAGTGCTCTCGTGGCACTGTCAACTAAAGCGACTGAAGACGTGCACCGTTTGCCAGTGCAGTGATTGCAGAATGTATTTTTTTTTGTTTTGTTTACTAGTCGCCAGACTGGCGAGTGGTCTTCATGAATCACTCGCCAAACCTAAAAAATACTCTCATTTGGCGAGTAAAGTGGCCTAATTTCCTCCCCTGAGAATATGTTTAGGTATTTGGCCACATCCAGTTTGTCTGTGATGAGCGTGTTGTCCGTCTTTATGTTTATGTTTGAAAATCTGGTTTTAAGCTTTTTGCTCCAGCCTAGTTAGTTGTTGAATAATTTCCAAAGTTTGTTTTCCTCGGTTTTGTCATTGATTTTCTTTTGCCGTTTTGATCATGGTGTTTACGTCATTTCTTAGTCTGTTTCTTTGAATTTTTTTTTCAACCACGTGGGCTTGGAGTTCACTATTTGAGCTTTTGGTAAGCTTTGTCTGACTTTTATGAAGTTCAGAGAATTTTTTGTCTCTGGTTTTCATAGCGGTCAGTATTTCAGTGTGCATCCATGGCTCAGCGCTGTTTTTAACCCTGGTGGTTCTTAGGGGTGCCATGTTGTTAAGTATTGTTGTGAATTTGGTTTTGAATCCAAGCCATGTTTCTTCAACTAGTGTACCACTGAGCTCATCTGACCAGTCCATGCTCTCCAATTCTAGGTTAAAGGCCTCTCTAGAGTAGGTTTTGAGGTCCTTTTTGAGGTACTTTTTGCGGGTACAGAATATCATGTAATGATCACTTAACCCACAGGCTATCACCCCTTTGTTGGAGATCATGGACTTGTCAGAGGTCAGAATTAGATCAATGGTAGTTTGTGTTGAATCACATACTCTTGTGGGTTGAGTGATTAGCTGGCTGAAACCGTGCAGATCACAAAACCTACCGAAGGCCTTGAAGACGGGTTCTTCTTTACGTAGCATATCCGTGTTCCAGTCCCCGATAAGAATCTTTTATACACCTTCCACCCCAGCTAAACGCCCATCCAGTGTGTCATAGAAACCACTAGGGCTGTCTTAAATACTTCGAAGCTTCGTTTGATGGGCATGGGATTCGAATATGGAAAAGAAAAAATATATATATGAATTTTTTATTGGTGTGCAATATCAACTCTGCCTCTCTTTGTTAACTACAACAAGCAATGCTGTTTGTTATTTAAGATGAGGTCGGACTCGGCACTGACAGATTTGTGTTCATTGTGCAGCTTTTATAAAGCCTCAAATGACGGCTTACAATATTTCATGAAAGCAAAGTGTTTTGTTTGTCTAAGATTTAAAAAGGTTTAAACGTTACAGCACTGACAAAGTTGAACAAAGTGCTGTACAAGTCCCACAACATAAAAAAAAAGAAATTATAATAATAACATTTTTTATCAATTTATTTTTTTAATCTCGAAGCTTCGAATTAAAATCGAATCTCGGCCCCGAAGCTTCGAATTCAAAAAAAATATTCGAAGGTCAGCCCTAGAAACCACTCTGCTCTGGTGGTCTATAGATTGTGCCTACTAGTATGGATTTCGCCCTTTCAAATAAGTTTTCAACCCAAACTGACTTGTGAGTTAAAGGGATAGTTTGGATTTTTGGACTCTTTAAGTGGTATGAAATACTTGCTAGTAGTATAGTTGATGCGAGGCCATTAGCTTATCTCGCAGAGTACCGTTGTCGGAGTTCTGGCCTGGTTCTGAGTGAACCGGGAAGCTTCAGATGGGGCAGCAAACAAGGTCACGAGACCAAAAAGTTATTCCACACCTTAATCTGCAGGCAAACGTTTTAATCATCCACTGCAGAAAACATTTCCTATGCTTCAGAGCGACATGATGATGTGTTGGAACTAGTCTCAGTGTGACGTCACTAAATGCTTCAGAGTGACATGATGTGTTGAACTAGTCTCATTGTGAGGTAGTCACTAAATGCTTCAGAGTGACATGACATGTTGGAAGTTGGAACTAGTCTCAGTGTGACATCACTAAATGCTGGGTCTTGAAGCATGGAGAATGAGGCATGCTGTTTTCTGCTGTGGGTGATTAAAACTTCTGCCAGGTCAGAACTCCGACCACGAGACTCGGTGTGTAAACTGAGGGCACTGCATCAACTATACTATAGTATTTCATACCACTTGATGTCCACAACTCTGAACTATCCCTTTAAGGTGACACTCTCATCATCAAGTACCACTGACAAGACATGTCTAACATAAAAAAAAAAACACTCAGCCAAACCTGTCAATCTACAATTACTCTGGGGAGAGTGAACATTGTACTTTGCAAGACTCTTATTGTTGCTGTTTTTTTATCTGGTATTTTTAGGCCACAGTCCCACTGATATCCAGTACAGTGGAGGAGATGGCGTCTTGCAGTCACCTCTCTCAGCTGTCTGTCTACTTGGTGGACTGCATTAAAACACCAGGACTTAAAGGATCTGTGAATGAAGGAGGAGGTAAGGCTCTAAAGGGTAAATCCATCTTCAGTGTTCATACAGATTCTTGAAATAAATCATGCAAAGACTAGGCAAAACCTTTCTAAATATATCCCCATTCATTCTTTCTATGCATGTTTTTCCATGATTCTCATTACCATAATTTCAAGGTGACATAATACTGTGATGAATCTGAAGAAAATCTCCATATTCCAATAAATCTAACTTTATTTTAAACCTCACATGAAATGCAAAAAAGATTTGCATTATATCACCAAAAGAAATGGCCCATCAGTAATTTCCAGCCATTTCAATTTCCATTTACTACTAAATGGACCCTATAACATAAGAAAAAAAATATATGTTACAAAAAATGTATGTCCCATTTCAAGATTCAAGAAAAAACACAACGGGAGTACGGTTCTTTCAAGAGATGTATTCGTCACATACATACACGAGACATGTAGTGAAATGAAGGTGGCCATGCCCGCCTTGATTGTGCAGAAATAGAATCATAAAATAGAATAGATAATAAAATAGACATGATAAAACGTAATACGAATCAAATACTATACTATACAATGCTAAGCTTAAGAATTAAAGTTAATGAGTACTATATACAGTTATGTTTTTTAAAGTGACCTTTTTTGTAGTGTGTTTGTGAGAGTGCAAGTGTGTGTGTGTGTTCTTGTGTGTGTGGAGAGATCAGTGTTCTGATGGCCTGGTGGAAGAAGCTGAGTCTGAGACTCTCTGTTCTTGCTGCATGTATGCGGAGGTGCTTGCCTGACCGCAGCAGCTTGAACAGGCTATTATTGGGGTGGTGGTAGGGCTGTAGTGGTATGATATTTTCTCACCGCGGTTGTGTGTGTGGCTAATCACTGCGGGATGCGGTGGTACCGCAGTTCTATAAAAAAAATGTTTTTTCTTTATTATTATATTTTTTTTATATACCTGTATATATATATTTTTTATTATTAAGACATGCAAGTTTACCCGCAATCGTGATTAGAAAAGAAATCCAAGGTAGTAGGAGTCCCGAAACTATTTTAAACATGTTTGATAATCTATCCATTTGTCCCTCAACGTTCTGAAATGTGATAACAGTAGATTAGGGTGTTGCCTGCTCCTTTAAGAGTGATGTGTTGTGGGATATATTATGCCCTTCTCCAACTTAAAACTAACATTATTTGAGCGAACATTTAACGTTATTATAACACTATTTTAACGTTAGTGAATTTGAATGCACATACATAGCTAGTTAAATATCACAACTTGTGTCATCATTGTTCATCATTGGGGGAAACTAAGTGCTGCCTCTCTCCGCCATCCCTCCACAGTCGGGACCACACCACCGTTATAGATAGCTAGCCTATAGCTAACGTCGGGACCACACCACCATTATAGATAGATAGCTAGCATATAGCTAACGTCGGGACCACACCACCGTTATAGATAGCTAGCCTATACCTAAAGTCGGGACCACACCACCGTTATAGATAGCTAGCCTATAGCTAACGTCAGGACCACACCAACGTTATAGATAGCTAGCCTATAGCTAACGTCGGGACCACACCACCGTTATAGATAGCTAGCCTATAGCTAACGTCGGGACCACGGCAGAGAGAGGCAGCACCCAATCTGTGTGTAACGTCAGTCACTAACATGAAGAATAGAGCGCTACAAACGGAAATAAACGCCCAGTCCTTGAGAGAACGGTTTCCTGGTTTACTGTCACCACTTTACAGAGGGAATTACCCCGAAGTCCGGCTAGTTATAACAAGCACGTTACATGACCGGCACTTCGGCCCTAGAGTTTTAGGAGAACGCTCCCCTGTACTGTACTACGGTTCAGATTAATACAGGAAAAGGTATACATTGGGGGCTCGAGTCCGGGATATGAAAATAAATCCTGATTTCATCTGTGAGTTGTAAACTGTATGGAAAACGTGAAGTTAGCTCATGCTACTGGAAAACGGACGCACGAGGCAATCTCGTCATTAATGAACTGAGTTAAAAATGATGACTCCCCCTTTTTTAACACTGTTGACGCGGGTGGCTTGACACACCGTGGGATTACGGCGATGCGGTTACCGCGACAGCCCTAGTGGTGAGGGTCCTTCATTATTCTGCAGGCTCTGGATTTGCACCTCCTGTTGTACAAGTCCTGCAGGGGTGGTAGTGTAATACCCGTAGTACGTAGGGCTGGGCGATATGGCCTAAATATGATATCACGATATTTTCTGACCTTTCGGCGATACACGATACACATCACGATGTTTTTCTTTTTTACCCCAAACAGTTCATTATGAGGCTTACCAAGACAGTATTTGAGTTTGCAAGCTAACATTAAAGACAAAATAAAATACCCATGCATTTAGCATTTTTATATTATATATTAGATTTAGATTATTAGATTATATATTGCATATATTTAGCAATGAGATATTATATGATTTAGATATGAAATATGATGAATTGAAAATGGGGGACCCTGATGTAAACAAGACTAAAGTCTTTCTCTGGTCTGCATCCCCTTAACAATTGTATGTATTGAGCTGTACTGTACCCATTCTGCAATATGTTAATAAAGTTTTAAATCAATCAATCAATCAATAGCATTTTAGCATTTTTATGAAACTACTGTATGTATGTCTCTAAATGTTTTGATGAATTGAAAATGGAGGACCCTTATGTAAAAAAGCCGAAAGTCTTTTTCTGGTCTTCATCCTCCTGTACTGTATTGTACCCATTCTGCAACCTTTTAATAAAGTTTTCATTCGTTCATTCTGACTGAAACATAATAATTTTGATTGACAGTCGAGTCTGCCAATTACGTCACAGCGCTTGCACCCGCCCTGCTGTTCTTAGCACCAATCGGCAAGCGCTATTAGTTTTTGACTTCCTGAATGTCCTGTGTGCTGAACATCAACAAAGCTACTAACGTTAGCTCCCTGCGGCCGTCGAGTAGGAGACCAGTGCTCCACAGGATGACTAAATGAGGCATAATGATTTTACTACAACGAATGTTATAATAAACAGACCGCGGAATGGGCATATCTCAGTACGGGCTGAGATATGAACGAGTAACGTGTGGACAGATTGACGCGACACAATCCTCTTGGTCAAAACATCACGATATCCACGATACGTTGAAAAAGTGTATAGTTAATGAACTGTACCCGATATTTATATAATATCGTCATATTGCCCAGCCCTAGTAGTACGCTCTGCTGAGCGCACTACTCTCTGTAGAGCCTTCCTGTCCTGGGCAGTGCAGTTGCCAAACCAGGCAGTGATGTTCCCAGTCAGGATGCTCTCCACAGCCCCAGAGTAGAAGGACTAGAGTATCTTCCCTGATACTCTGAATGTCCTGAATTGTCTCAGATGGTAGAGGCGCTGCTTCGCCTTTTTTAACACAGTGTCTGTGTGTGTTGTCCTGTCCATGTCAGGTCCTCTGTGATGTGGACTCCCAGGTACTTAAAACTGCTCACCCTGTCCACCATAGCCCCATTAATCCACAGTGGCGTGTGTGTGTGTCCTGCTGTATTCTCCTAAAATCCACGATCAGCTCCTTGGTTTTACCAATGTTCAGGAGTAGGCTGTTATCCCGCCACTATGTACTATAGCGTTACATAACTATTTAATCACAATAGTGTCAGTGATTAGCTTCGTCCTATAGCTGTATCTATTGTGATCACCAGGGATCATCGTTGGAGAGCTGGTGTGTTTTGGGAAGCACAGTGTTTTTCCGTGTTCCTGACATGGCTTTTGGAGAGTGATCTTCGCAAGTGTTTTTGCGGGTCCAGTCCACGGTACGTTGACAGAATTCGCAAAACACCTTATCGCCAGAGGCATAAAAGTCATTAGGATACTGCTCTGCTCTGAATTTAGGGCTTATTGCGGAATTTCTTAGCTTCTTGACGACGTTAACACCGAAACAGCCAGACGCTTGGACACTGCTGCCTGTTGTGTGTAACACGCTGTAGCGTCCCCGGTCATGTTTGCTTTGCACAAAACGTTCCATCTCCCGAAAACGGAATTGCAATCCAGGTTAGGCCAAATTCTGAAATATTCCACGTTTTACAGTTTATTCCATTTTTATTGGTCAATTCCGCGATTCCGTGAATGCGGATTTCATATGGCTCTAACCTAGCCACACAGTCAAGTGTGTACAGCGAATACAGCAGGGGGCTGAGAACACAGATCTGGGCGGGACCCGATGCTCAGGGTGATTGAGTTGGAGGTGTGTCCACCCACCCTGACTGCCTGGGGCCTGTCGGTCAGAAAGTCCAGGATCCTGGCGCTCGGGGTGGAGTTCAGACCCAGATTGATCAACTTGTCAGCCAGTCTGGTAGGGACTATGGTATTGAAAGCTGAACTATAGTCAATGAACGGCAATCTCACATAGCCCGCCTTCTGACTGTCAAGGTGAGAAAGGGTGTTGTGCAGTACCTGGGAGACCGCGTCTTCAGTGGACCCGTTTGTCCTGTAAGCAAACTGCAAAGGGTCCATGGTACTAGGGAGGGAGGCACAGATGTAATCCTTTACCAGCTTCTCAAAGCATTTCATGACCACAGAGGTGAGTGCCACCGGTCTGTAATCATTTAGGCCTGCTGGGGAGGTGTTCTTTGGTACAGGGATTATAGTGGACAATAGGCTTGGGCGGTATGACGGTATTACGGTATACCAGGATATTTCGAAATCCCGCCGGTATGATTCTCAATACCGTGACGTCACAGACTGCTATTACACTGACACGGAGTTGATTGTAGTGCAAGTCTAGTAGTGCATAATAGCTCACGTTAGCTCACTGTTCAAAACGAAATGTCCCATTAAACTAAATAGTTCACTGAGGCGTTGTCTTAACGGTATCTAGCCGGCTAGCAGTAGCTACAGATAGCTCCTGATATCAATGTCTTATAACAGTGATTCGATGCGTATTCGAGCTGAGGGCATGTTGAATGTGATCAATAGGGTCCAGCTGCAGCTCCGGAGAATCCTGGCTGTAGCTGGAGGCTACTTGAGTACACACAGACAGTGGAGCTGTTTGCTGATAGCGAGCATTTTGACTTGTTGCGTGGTGGCGATGTCTCGCAGATAATACAACTACAAGTATGATTATATAATATATATATTTTATTAAAAAAAATTAAAAATTAATATACAATTTTATTTATTTTAATCAAAAACGATCGATATCTGATCGGTATCGGCCGATATGGCTCAAGACGATCGGTGATCGGTATCGGTGGCAAAAAACGTGATCGGGCCATCCCTATAACACGGGTTGCTAAGGAATTTAGGTTCGAGGTTGAAGAAAGTGCACTTTTAGGTTGAAAGAACGGCCCTAATTTCAACGTGTTTCAACCGCGTCTTCAGTGGACCCGTTTGTCCTGTAAGCAAACTGCAAAGGGTCCATGGTACTAGGGAGGGAGGCACAGATGTAATCCTTTACCAGCTTCTCAAAGCATTTCATGACAACAGAGGTGAGTGCCACTGGTCTGTAATCATTTAGGCCTGCTGGGGAGGTGTTCTTTGGTACAGGGATTATAGGGGACACTAGGCTTGGGCGGTATGACGGTATTACGGTATACCAGGATATTTCGAAATCCCGCCGGTATGATTCTCAATACTGTGAAGTCACAGACTGCTATTACACTGACATGGAGTTGATTGTAGTGCACAGCACGCGCCAGCAGAGGGTTACGTGGCTATCGTTCTGGGAGCTAACGGTAGTACCTGGCTGGCACTGGCTAACTATCTGGCTATCGTTCTGGGAGCTAACTGTAGTACCTGGCTGGCACTGGCTATCGTTCTGGGAGCTAACGGTAGTACCTGGCTGGTAGGGGTGTAACGGTACGCGGATACGTACTGTACCGCCTCAATGTGGTCCTCCGGTACAGTACGCGCTGTGCACCGAACGATTGCAACGGCACGTAACCTTTTTTTGCAGAACTTAAATCCCCCCGGCCCTAATATAACGTGCACAACTAACCGGATGTTTGTTCATCCAACGCAGCGCGCAGCCACGCTGAACGAGAGCTGTAATTCAGATAGCATATTAGCCTTAGTATGGCGAGTCAATACTAACTGACAAGTCAGAGCCATGTCATCGTTCAACTTTATTGCAAACTTTATCACGCATTTGAAACGGCATCACCCGAATGTGAAAATCACTGGTACACGGAAGAAACAGATCCTAGTGCAAACCCAGTTCCCCGTGGCATTCAAGCAGCATCTCGCTATTAATTCAGACCGGGCCAAAGCAATAACAAACGCCATAGGTGTTTTTATAGCAGCAGATCTGCGACCATACTTCGTTGTCGAGAACACTGGGTTTAAGCACATGTTAAAAGTAATATAGCCCCGCTACCTAGTTCCCTCTCGTCCGTATTTCAGCCAGCAAGTCATACCACCAGCTCTGTATAAACTAGCCCCTTTCGTGACTGTGATGCAAGCCCTGGCTGCCCCTGTATTCAAGCATCACAGTTATGAAAGGGGCTATGTATAAACAAGCACACGCTACAGTTGTCCACGACTTATCCTCCAAGGCATCTGCTAATATAATAATCTTCAGATTTACTTAAGTGTTATTAGTAGGTTACAGCAGTAAGCATTAGTTTGCTCAGTATATTATGGCCAATTCATTTGATATAGTTTAATACAGTTAAATAAATAGATAAATGAAAAGCTAATTTTTTTGTAAAAAAAATAATATATATATATATTTTTATATTTATTTTTTTAAACTCATAAAATAAATTGGGTCGCACCTAAATCGGCAGGGTCAGTCGGCAACCGGAACCAAACCATTATTTTTGTTAGGCCCAATGGTAGTACCTGGCTCTACGCTAACCTTTTTTCCCCAAGGAGCACATGTGCTCCTAAATGAGAAAATTTAGGAGCACACAAAGACATTTAGGAGCACACAAAAATATTTAGGAGCACAGTGAAAATATTTCAAGTTTTTATTTTATAAAAATGTATATTTGTACTGTGCGTGCAAACGGGAACGGGACACGCATCTGTGCAATAGCACATACCACCAAAGTCACTGGCCCACTGTGTGCGTGTGTGTGTATCTGCGTGTGCAAACGGGAATGGGACACAGACATTTGAACTATTAAGTGATTAATGCCTACTGTGGCAAAGTTGTAGCCAACAACTAGGCCTAATAAAAAAGGCAGTGACATTGAACAAAAAGGAGACACTGGCATTACCACCAGGGCCATCAGTAGAGGGGACTGTAAGGTGCCTTTTCGGTATACTACCTTTGCTAAAACTGTTCTGTTAAAGGTGGTAACTACTGGAATAGCCTACCAGTTAGGGGTGGACGGTATAAACGGCATACGGTATAAACGGTATTAATTTGCTCTACGGTATGGATTTTGACTATACCGTGTAACCGGTAGAGCAGCTCTAAAATAGCAATGACGTCATGTAACCAGGTGGACGGTATAAACGGTATACGGTATAAACGGTATTAATTTGCTCTACGGTATGGATTTTGACTATACCGTGTAACCGGTAGAGCAGCTCTAAAATAGCAATGACGTCATGTAACCACAGCGCGACTATTTCAATCGCATTTGCCCCTAAAAATAGATAGAATTAGTCATAGATAATAGATATGTGCAAACTGGAAAAAGTTATTTAGGAGGCTTCGCGCAGTGGGCGTGTCAACACGCAATTGTCATTTCATAATAAACACATATCACTGGCATTTTTAACCAGTGGAGAAAGGTAAGAGATGTCAAGTCAAGTCAAGTCAAGAGTTTTAATTGTCACGGCATACAGGTATACAATGAAATGCGGGTGGTCTTGCCCGCAACGATGTGCAATACAGTGGTACAACATATAATAGAATCAAAAAATGAAAAACAACATTGTGCAGTTAACAGGTAACATGGAGTGACATCTCGGTATCTGTACATAGTTATTTACAGAGCATATGGGACATGCTAGTTAGCTTTTGTAGTGCAATACACTGTTCCTGTTATTCTAATTTAAAGTGTCCTTTCCTTTGGCCATAAGTGTGCGTGTGTGCGACATGAGTGTGTGCCCGCTCATGTTAAAGTGTTAAGTGGCTGCTCGTGTGTGAGCGTGCACAGCGTGCGTGTCGTGTGTGTGTTCATGTGTGCTTGTGTGTGGATAGTTCAATGTTCTGAGCACTCAATGTTCATTGTTCATGGCTCTGATGGCCTGGGGGAAGAAGCTGAGCCTAAGCCGCTCTGTCCTAGTAGCTGGGGTTCGCAGGCGTCTGCCTGACCTCAGCAGCTGAAACAGGCTGTTATTGGGGTGGTGAGGGTCTTTCATTATCCTGCAGGCTCTGGATTTGCACCTCTTGTTGTATAGAACCTGCAGGGGGGGTAGTGCAATACCCGTGGTACGCTCGGCTGAGCGCACCACTCTCTGTAGGGCCTTCTTGTCCTGTGCCGTGCTATTTCCATACCAGGCAGTGATGTTTCCGGTCAGGATGCTCTCTACAGCTCCTGAGTAGAAGGACTGGAGTATCTTCCCCGATACTCTGAACTTCCTTAACTGTCTCAGCTAGTAGAGGCGCTGTTTCGCCTTCTTTACTACTGTGTCTATGTGTGTTGACCATGTCAGGTCCTCTGAGATGTGGACCCCCAGGTACTTAAAGCTGCTCACCCTGTCCACGGTAGCCCCGTTAATCATCAGTGGTGTGTGCGTCTCCTGCTGTCCTCTCCTATAATCCACGATCAGCTCCTTGGTTTTACCAATGTTCAGGAGCAGGCTGTTGTCCTGGCACCAGCGTTCCAGTACCTCAACCTCCTCCCGGTAGGCCTTCTCGTCGTTGTCCGAGATCAGCCCCACCACCACTGTGTCGTCTGCGAACTTCACTATGGAGTTGGAGCTGAACTTGTCCCTATCGTTTTTCTTATATGAATTATTCTACGTTAATAAAACATACCTGGTGATCAACTACAGTTTGCTGTAAACATTATGATATGCGTGTAGTGTTATGATAACACGCATCTGTGCAATAGCACATACCACCAAAGTCACTGGCCCACTGTGTGCGTGTGTGTGTATCTGCGTGTGCAAACGGGAATGGGACACAGACATTTGAACTATTAAGTGATTAATGCCTACTGTGGCAAAGTTGTAGCCAACAACGAGAGGACGGGAGGACGGCTGCAGCAGTGGATTTGCGAATAGCATGCAGCCGCAGAACCAGCGGCGCTTTCAGGTCTCACAGGCCCGCTCAACAGCGCCCCCCCACCCAACGGCTGAAAGCTGTGACCAGACCTGAAAGCGCCGCTGGCTCTGCGGCTCTGCAGCTACATATGCTTCTAGCAAAATCCAGCATCCAGCCCGCTGTTTGCAATGGGAGCAGCACGGACTCGGGACTTATTTTATTTGTAATATAATGACTTTATACGCAAAAGTAACCTAGTTTTAAGTTAAAATATTATAAATCTACATGCCTTGAGGATGTCATTCTTTATATAGCCTGCCTATCGGGCAAAAAAAATTATTCTAACGGAAACACTGATACCGTGATATATACCGTTACGTCTATGCTTCAAATTATACCGTGATATAAATTTTAGACCATACCGTCCACCCCTACTACCAGTTGTGATTAGAGAGTGCCCCACATACTCCATGTTCAAGACCAATCTTATACTGCATCTTAAGGCAAACCAGAACTGTGATCATTTTTAATCTGATTTAGTTTATGTAACTTGTTTCTTGTTTTTATTGTTGTTTTTATCATTGATTGTCACCATGCTTTACCCTAAGCAGGCTATTTATTTATTGAAAGAGTTTTGCTGTCTCCTGGTGTAAATTAGCTCTTGCTACAACTAGGGCTGCCGCGGTATTGATGTTTTCCTTACTGCACAAATTTGCAAAATATTTCCTACCGCCGCGGTTACCAAAAAAAAAGAAAAAAAATTTGAATGCATTTTAATTTTTTTTTTTTTTAGTAGTCTACTCTTTATAGCATATAGCCTGCCTCTAGTCTAAATGTCTATCTTTAGAGGATGACTTTGCAGCATGAATATTGTTTGGGATTCGGCAAGCACGCATTCGTTATTGAAAGTGAAACACTGATTCGAAGTCTCCCCTCTGGTCGTGCGCCGTTCACTCAGTGTCGCAGGTAGGGGTGGTAGCGTATTTACCAGACCATAGCAAGGCAAGCATTTGCTCAGAGCGTGCAGAGTTGTGCCCATTCTGCGGTCTGTTAATACAGTTTTCAATCAGACAAGTGTATAGAACGAAGGGCTTTTATTATAACATTCGTTGCAGTAAAATCATTATGCCTCGTTTAGTACTCCTGAGGAGCGATGGTAGTCCACTCCGGCGGGGAGCTAGCGTTATTAGCTTTGTTGTGAGCTCTGATCAATGGCTGACATTCAGGAAGTAAAAAACGAATAAGGCTTGCCGATTGGTGGTAACAGCAGAGGCGGGTGCAAGCGGTGTGACGTAATTGGCATCATCGACTGTCAATCAAAATTGTTACGTTGCATTGCTTTGGTTGGGAGTATTATTATAAACAGCGGTGATGCGGTATTCAGCTAAACTCTGCGGTGGGCGTGATGTAACGGCGATACCGCGGTAATGCGGTAACCGCGGCAGCTCTAGCTACAACCCTGCATGTTTACATTTTGTATTTTGTACTTGATGTTCATTAACACTTTAGTTGCCAAAGGACGAGTTTAGGCGTCCTTCCCCGCCATGCTCAAGTTGCCGAAGACGCCGTAACTCGTCTTTGATATCAATATTTCAAAAATCTGTGATCGGAATCATATTTCCTTTCCGGAGGCCCTGAGACACAAGTGTGATCTCCTCTCAATCCTCTAGCGGTTCAAGACCGCCATCTGGTGGCCGATCGGCAGATCGAAAAAACGGATGTTACCTTTAACCCGGCAGGACTCACTCCATATGTGGTCCGGGCACTCGCTAATGTTAGAGAGACTCCGTCTTCACACAGTGAACATCGATCGCTGCAAATAACTCGAAAAAACAACATGATTTGGACGTATATATTATTATACAACCTGGAAATGGACCGGATATTTCTACATCCCATAATAGGAAAATGTCTGTTCCACGCTCATCGCCCAACGGCGCGAGGAAGATACGGTAAGATTCAGCGTTATTTTTCAATGTGTACGATACTAACTGCTATGATGAACATTTGACCCACATTAGATGAATGGTATAACGCTGCCCACGGAATTATAAACGCCCCCTCGGCCATCCGGTCAACATCAGATGACGTGTAGTAACTTCCAGAAGTACGTGCCGTTGAAATTTATTATCTGGCACAGATCGCTATCAAACTGTATTTCATCATCAATATAATGCATTTGGAGCTATAAATCACGTTCTGGAGAAAGCTGCAGAAAGAGATGAAAACATACTTATACATTAGACCATATTTTAGTATGAATATGTGAATGAAAAAGTTTAACGTTGCTTCACCCTGAACAATACATATATGACTTTGAATGGGCCCTAATAATGGCAATCTAGCAATAGGATTTAAAAAGTTATAGCCCTGCAAAGAAGGGGAACTTCTCCATAGACAAATAGAGCTGGCAACCCATGGTATATAATGAATTTAACCTCCGGCACCCAAAGTGTTAACATGTGCTGTCCCTATCAAATAAACTATCAAATCAAACTACTGCTACAAAAGCAACAGTCACTTAACTTTAGCTTTTGCCCCTTTTATGCATACAATGCCTATGTTTTGGCTAGTGTTGCTCTTCTAGAAAAATTATCCTTTCAGGGTTTCCTATTGAAATACTGTACACCTCCAGTACAGAAACATTGTTTATGAGTTTGCGTGTCAGGTAGACCATTGATTGACAGTTGATTCTGCCAATTACGTCACACCGCTTTCACCCACCTCTGCTGTTGATAACGCTAGCCAAGTTAGCACACACACATTATGACACATACACACACGCACAGTGGGCCAGTGACTTTGGTGTAGGGGTGTAACAATGCATCGCAATGCATCGATCCTAAGGGGAAAATTCAACTTCATCGATTTGAAAATGTTAGAATCGATTATCGCAATTTTAGTGTTATGTTATTGTCATGTCCGTTATAGCCATACGCTACTGCATCAACGTTATGATTAACAAAGCAATGCATTCGTTTTGTTGCATTAACGTTATATTACTATTGCTATCGATAAAGTAGTGGAGGCTACAGGGCTCTACAGTGCAACCATATTGCTTGCATATGCCCCTAGAAATATGTGTGTGCGAACCGGAAAAATCAAGATTAGTGAAGTGAAGTGAAGTGAAGATTACAGCCTCAGTCGTGCTTTTTTTTTCTCCGCTGATAAATCGTTAAAAAACTACAAGTCCCACATTGCACTCAGCCAACAGTCCAATCACAATAGAGTGACGTGACTGGTTTCAAGGGAAAGAAAGGAAATTACCAATCGGAATCTCTCATTTGCTTGTTTACTTCCTGAAAGTCCGCCATTGCGATATGCGAGACTTACCCGAGACACAAGTAACATTAAGTTAACTTATTCTAGTCTTAGCAATAGATTTTAGAACACCTAGATTTATCGATAGCAATAGTAATATAACGTTAATGCAACAAAACGAATGCCTTGATGTTGATGCAGTAGCGTATGTTGTGTTGGCTGTAATCGACCGTCAATCAATGGTCTACCTGACACGCAAACTCATAAACAATGTTTCTGTACTGGAGGTGTACAGTATTTCAATAGGCAACCCTGAAAGGATTATTTTTCTAGAAGAGCAACACTAGCCAAAACAGCCTGGCATTGTATGCATAAAAGGGGCAAAAGCTAAAGTTAAGTGACTGTTACTTTTGTAGCAGTAGTTTGATTTGATAGTTTATTTGATAGGGACAGCACATGTTAATCAACATCAAGTACAAAATACAAAATGTAAACATGCAGGGTTGTAGCAAGAGCTAATTTACACCAGGAGACAGCAAAACTATTTCAATAAATAAATAGCCTGCTTAGGGTAAAAGCATTGTGACAATCAATGATAAAAACAACAATAAAAACAAACAAGTTACATAAACTAAATCAGATGAATGTTGAATGAATCAAAATGATCACAGTTCTGGGTTTGCCTTTTAAATGCAGTTTAAGATGGGTCTTGAACATGGAGTATGTGCAGTTTAAGATGGGTCTTGAACATGGAGTATGTGGGGCACTCTCTAATCACAACTGGTAGGCTATTCCAGTAGTTACCACCTTTAACAGAGAACACAGTTTTAGCAAAGGTGGTATACCGAAAAGGCACCTTACAGTCCCCTCTACTGATGGCCCTGGTGGTAATGCCAGTGTCTCCTTTTTTTTTTAATGTCCCTGCCTTTTTTATTAGGCCTAGTTGTTGGCTACAACTTTGCCACAGTAGGCATTAATCACTTAATAGTCCAAATGTCTGTGTCCCATTCCCGTTTGCACACGCAGATACAGTGACTTTGGTGGTATGTGCTATTGCACAGATGTGTGTCCCGTTCCCGTTTGCACATGCACGTGCAGTACAAATATACATTTATTTTTGGGGGGGGGGGGGGGGGGGGGGGGGACTCCGTTACTTGAAATATTTTCACTGTGCTCCTAAATATTTTTGTGTGCTCCTAAATTTCTTTGCATGCTCCTACATTTTTTAATTTTTTCCTTGGGAAAAAGGTTAGCGTAGAGCCCTGGGCTACAGCCTTATCAACAGTGCTGCACTTCCTGGTTTAATAGCACAGTCTTCAGGTGCTCAGAGATATATATATATATATATCTGTATGTCATGCATGTCTTAAATGTCATGATTAGATTAGTTTAGATGATTAGATTAGATTTTTATATCTGTATGTTGTGTATGTCATAAATTTCATGAATTGAAAATGGGGGGACCCTGATGTAAACAAGACGAAAGTCTTTCTCTGGTCTGCATCCCTTTAACAATTGTGTGTATTGAGCTGTACTGTACCCATTCTGCAATCTGTTAATTAAAATGTTCAATCAATCAGTATATATTTGTTATTTATTTTTGGTATAGTGCTTAACAAGCATAATTTAATGTTGCCCAGTTGTGGCCTGTTGAGGGGCAATACATCTATTGTATTTGTATGATCCACTATATAAACATAAGTAATTATAATATCTACATACATGGCATTTGATTGGAGGCTAGTCTCACTTTGTCCCACAGCAACATTAACACTTTAATCGCAGATGACGTGTTTAGACCTCATTCCTCGCCATGCTCATTCTGCCGAAGACGCCGTAACTCGTCTTTGATATCAATATTTCAAAAATCTGTGATCGAAATCATATTTCTCCCCCGGGGACCTGAGATATACTGCAAAGCTCCACTCAACTCTCTAGCGGTTCAAGAGCGCCATCTGGTGGCCTATCGGCAGATCGCCAACAGGAAGTGACTCGTCAGACAGGAAGTGCTCATCCATATTTCGTCCGGGCACTCGCGATCGTTAGCAGGAATCTATCTCGACACACTGGATAATCAATCGCTCGCCCTAACTCAATAAACAACGTTATTTGGACGTATATAGTATTATACAACCTGGAAATGGTTCATCAGGATCAACATCCCATAATCGAAAACTGTCTACTCCACGCTGATCGCCCAACGGCCCGAGGAGACTGGGGTGAGTTTTAGCGTGTATTATTACCGTGTTCGATATAAACTGCTATGATGATCATATGACCCACACTAGATGAATCATCTAACGCTGCCCACGGAATTATAAACGACCCCCCGCCCATCCGGTCAACATCAGATGATACGTAGTAACTTCTAGAAGTACCTCCAGTTGAAATTTTTTACCTGGCACCGATCGCTACCAAACTGTATTTGATCATCAATATAATGCATTTGGGGCTATAAATCAAGTTCTGAAGAAAGCTGCAGAAAACGATAAAAACATACTTACTTTAGACCATATTTTAGTATGAATATGTGAATGAAAAAGTATAACGTTGCTACACCCTGAACAATAGATATAGGACCTTGAATGGGCCATGATAATGTCAATTTAGCAATAAAATTAAAAAGGTTATAGCCCTGCAAAGAAGGGGAACTTCTCCATAGACAAATAGAGATGGCGAGGGATGGTAAATTATGAATTTAACCATGGCGATCAAAGTGTTAAAATAGTTTAGATTTGTGTATGTTGTTTATGTAAAAATGTACTTGAAAGTAACGCAATAGTTACTTTCTGAAGTAACTAGTTACTTTTATAATTTGTAACAGAGTAAGTAATTTAGTTACTTTTTGGAAGAAGTAACTAGTAACTGTAACTAGTTACTTTTTAAAAGTAACTTGCCCAACACTGTTTATTACTAAAAGATTTGCATTTTCATACCTCATTTGTACATTTTGCATTTTAAAAAGTTTGCATTTTGTAACTCATTGTTTAAATGTTGTACTTTAGGTTGTACTTTAGTGTGTATTGTATATATTGTATAGTGTTTGGATCCTATTCTTTTAACTTTTTTACTGTATGAAGCATTATCAGGGGGCTCATACAGAAGCAAGCATTTTACTGTACATGTACTTTATATGTGACAAATAAAACACTTGAAACTAAACTAGTAAATGTAAAAGTATGCCTTTTGGATAAATAGCTCTGAAACCATTTGTAAGCAGATGTGTCAAAGCCAACATTCATTAACCTTTGCAATAGAAGAGTGATGAACTGTGTCAAATGAGTAGTGGCTGTTGCTCTAAACTCACATTGATGTGGGCTTAATATAGAGTGATCTGAGAGAAACAGATCTTTGCAAGACAGGATAGCTTGGATATTGGTCGATATAGCTATTAAGATTACTTCTATCTCCACCTTTATGTAATGTAGTCGGGAGTTTTTGATAGATGCTGTGGGGCAGTGATCTCTGATTCCCAACTCAAATACTCTGCAAGCTGAATTATTATTACATCTATTTTAGAAAATCAAATCAATTGAGGTGGATTTAGCCATGTTTTTCAGGTTTGGTCTGGTGGGTTCAGTAACCAGCTGGGGAACATATAAATTACCACTAACCTCCTTAAAGTAGTTGAAGGCATTACTTAACCAATTAAAAAGTTAAGAAGATTAATATTTGGTCAGCTCAGACTGCCTGCAAGCTAGCATAGACTGTAAATAGGGATGCCCCGATCGATCGGCCAGCGATCGGTATCGGCCGATATTCAGTATAAATATGAGATCGGTGAATTCCGATAATGCTTTATTTTCTGCAGATCGAAAAACATGATCCAATTCTCAGCGGAGTTCTCACTCGCTGACTTCTCTCTCAGGCACACAGACTGCTGCTGCAGCGCACTGCCCCTCCCCCTACCAGACCCGTCATGCCAACAAGCTCCGGCAATAGTCTAGTCGTGCATGAGACCTCCGTGAGCTAACGTTAGCTACCTAGCTAACGTTACTGTTTAAACAAAATGACCCAGTCAACTATTCACTTTTAGTTTAATACATGAGGCATTGTCTAACGTTATCTAGCTGGCTAGCTACTGATGGCTGCTGATATCAACAAATGCTCCAGCAATAGTCGAGTGCATGATACCTCCGTTAGCTCGGTAGCCAACGTTAGCTCACGTTAGCTCTATATGAAATGTCCCAGTAAACTAAATAGTTCACTGAGGCGTTGTCTTAACGTTATCTAGCTGGCTAGCAGTAGTTACAGATAGCTCCTGATATCAATGTCTTATAACATTGATTCGATGCGTATTCGAGCCCCTGGCTTGCATCGCAGTCACGAAAGGGGCTAGCTGAGGGCATGCTGAATGTGATTTGACCAAAGCAGAGTATACCAATAGGGTCCAGCTGCAGTGCCGGAGAATCCTGGCTGCAGCTGGAGGCTACTCGAGTATACACACAGACAGTGGAGCTGTTTGCAGATAGCGAGCATTTTGACTTGTTGCGTGGTGGCGATGTCTCGCAGATAATACAACTACAAGTATAATTATATAATATATATATTTTATTAAAAAAATAATAATAATAATACATTTAATTGTTTATAATTTTTTTATAAAACCAAAAACGATCAGTATCGTTATCGGCCGATATGGCTCATAGACGATCGGTGATCGGTATCAGTGGCAAAAAATGTGATCGGGGCATCCCTAACTGTAAACATAACAAGCATAGACTGTAAAAGATGAGATACTCATGTACATGTCTTACTTTATAGCCTTGTGTTATAGAAATGTCAAACCTTTGGCCAATATCTCATCAAGTGGAATCAGATCCATTCTGGAGGAAAGCTGGGAACCTTTTCCTTCTCCTCTGATGTTACTGGAGGAGGAAGCTTTATGACAACTTGGTAATAGATCTGACCAACTGTAGTCGCTACAGATCAATCAAATGTAGCTAGTATCACTCTGATAGTGATATTGGGTATATGATCTGTGCATCCCTATATAGGCCTATTCTTTCAACATGTTACTTTCCTGGCAAGAGTGTAGTGTTTGTAAAGAAATTACATTTAAATTCTTCTTCTTTCTAGACTCCGTTGGCTTACAACTGTTTATCTGTGAAGAGGAGGTTCCCCCTGAGCAGCAGGAGAGGAGCCCCAGTCTGGACCAGGAGGAGTCGGAACCCCTACAGATTAAAGAGGAACAGGAGGAACTCTGGACCAGTCAGGAGGGAGAGCAGCTCCAAGGTCTGCAGGAGGCTGACATCATGAAGGTCACATTCAATCCTGTCTCTGTGAAGAGTGAACATGATGAAGAGAAACCTCAGTCCTTGTGGTTTAACCAAACCCAGGACACAGAGCCCCTGCAGATTAAAGAGGAACAGGAGGAACTATTTCAAGATCTAGAGGAGTCTGATAGGTGCAAGATGATCTTACATCCTGTGAAATGTGAAGAATATAGTGAGAATACTCTGTCCTCACAACTCGGCCAAACCCTACAGATTAAAGTTGAACTACATCAAGGGCTGGAAGAAGCTGATCGCTCCAAGATCACAGTAGGCCCAGTGAAATGTGAAGATGGTGAAAAGAATGATCAGCCTCTTCAAACCCAAAGGGAGAGAAACGGAGAAGCATACTCTTTACCCAGCACTTCAACTGACCAGATGAAAACAGAACCTGATGCTGAGGACTGTGGAGTATCAGAACCAGCCAGTAACCTAGATCCAGCTGGTGATTTAGAACCAACTAGAGATGGCCAGCCCCTCTCTTCAGACTGTTCGGGAAATGAGACTGATGACAGTTCTGAAACTGAGACTGATGACAGTGATGATGACAGTCCTGAAACTGAGACCAATGACGGTGATGAATGGAAGGAGACTGCAGGGCCAGATTTCATGACTCTGAAGACACAGAAAATACAAAGTTTGTCTAACCGCAGTCCTGGGTTCAGAAAGAAGGGAAATCTGAAGATACACATAAATAAGCATATTGCAGAGAATCCATTTGGTTGTTCAGTTTGTGGGAAAGGGTTTAGTATGAAGGGAGCTCTGAAGAGACACGCAATAACTCATACTGGAGAGAAACCATTTAGTTGTTCAGTTTGTGGAAAAGGCTTCAATAGGAAAGAAAATCTTAAGACACACGCAATAATTCATACTGGAGAGAAACCATTTAGTTGTTCAGTTTGTGGGAAAGGGTTCAATATGAAAGACTCTCTGAAGAAACACGCAATAACTCATACTGCAGAGAAACCATTTAGTTGTTCAGTTTGCGGGAAAGGGTTCAATATAAAAGACTCTCTGAAGAAACACGCAATAACTCATACAGGAGAGAAACCATTTGGTTGTTCAGTTTGTGGGAAAGGGTTTAGTACGAAGGGAGCTCTGAAGAGACACGCAATAACTCATAATGGGGAGAAACCATTTAGTTGTTCAGTTTGTGGGAAAGGGTTCAATAGGAAAGAACATCTTAAGATACACGCATTAACTCATACTGGAGAGAAACCATTTAGTTGTTCAGTTTGTGGGAAAGGGTTCAATATGAAAGACTCTCTGAAGAAACACGCAATAACTCATACTGTAGAGAAACCATTTAGTTGTTCAGTTTGCAGGAAAGGGTTCAATATGAAAGCAAATCTTAAGACACACATGAGAACTCATACAGGAGAGAAACCATTTGGTTGTTCAGTTTGTGGGAAAGGGTTTAGTACGATGGGAGTTCTGAAGAGTCACGCAATAACTCATACTGGAGAGAAACCATTTAGTTGTTCAGTTTGTGGGAAAGGGTTCAATATGAAAGCTAATCTTAAGACACACATGAGAACTCATACAGGAGAGAAACCATTTAGTTGTTCAGTTTGTGGGAAAGGGTTCAGTATGAAGGGAGATCTTAAGACACACATGAGAACTCATACAGCAGAGAAACCATTTAGTTGTTCAGTTTGTGGGAAGGAGTTCAGTATGAAGGGAGATCTGAAGACACACATGAGAACTCATACTGAAAAAAAAAACATTTTGTTAAGTTTAAGCTGGGAGTAGACTTGAAAAGAAGAGAGAACATGTCCCAAAACAGAGTTTGCAGTTTACATAATCGGATCCCCATGTACCTATTCTAAGCAGTATACTCGATAGGATCCCCATGTATCTATTCTAAGCAGTATACTTAATAGGATCCCCATGTACTTATTTTAAGCAGTATACTCCATAGGATCCCCATGTACTCATACTATCATTAAAATCTTAAAAGGGACATGCATTATAAATGGCTTTGTGTTTAGCATGGTTTTATAGTAATAGGGGTTAGTATCAATGGGTCTGTGTCTCTAATTACCATATTGACTCATCAGTCTAGTCTCGAGTTCACGATCTTCCCTCACTCAACTAAGCTGTTATGATTTGACGGTTTTGCTGATGTGAATATAGCACTGATTTGCATAACTAACTATGGTTGACAGCGACAGCAGAGCAAGTGGAAAATCTTCACTTCCTCAAACAGCGAGGGGGGGAGGGAGCGAGCGAGTGGGGAGCTTCTGTTGGGGAAACAAACCGCGTGCGAGGAAGCAGCAGTAGCACATACTCATTTACACACAACTTGGACCTCGCGAGGAAGCAGCAGTAGCACATACTCATTTACACACAACCTGGACCTCGCGAGGAAGCAGCAGTAGCACATACTCATTTACACACAACCTGGACCTCGCGTGGAAGCAGCAGTAGCACATACTCATTTACACACAACCTGGACCTCGCGAGGAAGCAGTGGAGAGATAACTTTATGCTCCGTGTCCCTCTCTCCCTCCCTCCCTCTCTATCTCTCTCTGTGCCAGTCGCAGACTGTGTGGATGACTGTCACTCAAAGTGCGTATGGGCGGAGCCAGGCCAACACAGCCTGAACTCCAAAGGGAGAAACATTTGGGTTTTGAGTACTTGCTTAGAAATATAAAACAATGATACAAAAATAAAAATAAAACGTACAGATGTGTTCAATAGACTCACAGGAATTGTGTAAAGTTGCCCAAATAGTGCTAGGAATAGCAGTGCATGTCTCCTTTAAATTGTACCATATGTCCCCCTTTAGACAACAGACAAAGTTTATTACAAAACCTGTGGAAATAGCCAATTACTTTAATAACTTCTTTATTAATAAAGTGGACACAATTAGAAGTCAGATGGGATCTGTGGATGGGGAAACTCTCTGAATCAATAATAAAAAATGTAATTATGAAGGAAAAGGATTGTAGCTTTGAATTCACGAAAGATAAGTGTCAAAGAGGTGGACACACTCTTGTCAAGCATGAAAAATGGCAAGCCATGCGGCTTTGACAATATAGATGGTAGATTATTACAGCTAGCGGGTTCGTTTGTAGCCAAGCCTTTATGTCACATTTTCAACTTATGTTTTGAGAATGGTATTTTTCCACAGTCCTTAAGATCCGCTGTCAAAAAACAGTAGGGAGGCCTTCACAGGAGTAAATAGTAGACCTGTAAGCATATTGCCTGCCTTGAGTAAATTAATGGAAAAGATTATATACAAAAAGGTACAAGCTTATTTTGATGGGAACAGAATCAATTCAGATCACCAACACGCATACAAAACTGGCTACTCCACAAACACAGCACTCACATCGCTGACTGATAACTGGCTTACACATATTGATAGGAAGTCAATGGTGGGTGCTGTGCTTCTGGATTTTAGCGCTGCATTCGACATTATAGATCATGATCTTCTGCTCATGAAACTTTCAGCTTATAAATTCAATGAAAGTGCTATTAAGTTGTTAAAGAATTACTTAATAGACTACTACAATATCCAACCTACCATTCATTAGTAAAGTACTTGAAAAGATAGTTTCAGTTCAAATAAATTCCTTTCTTGAAGAAAACAACATCTTAGAAGAATTTCAGTCAGGATTCAGAAGATATCATAGCACTGAAACTGCCCTCACCAAAATAATCAGTGACCTCAGACTAAACTCTGACGAGAATAAGATCTCCATCCTTATCCTGTTAGATCTCAGTGCAGCATTTGATACAATCGATCACGATATTCTAATCGATCGTCTTGAAAACCATGTCGGTTTCTCAGAACATGTGCTGGGCTGGTTTAAAACATACATCAGAGGGAGAAAATTCTATGTTAAACTAGGAGATCACATGTCTGATATATACGACAACAACTATGGAGTTGCACAAGGGAGTTGCTTAGGTCCTTTACTCTTCTCCCTTTACATGTTACCGCTGGGAGAACATAATGTAGATTTCCATAGCTATGCGGATGATACACAACTGTACATATCTGCTGAACCAAATGATACAGCGATTAGCTCCATTAGACTGCTTACTGGCAATAAATAATCATAGATCAAAAATAAAGTTATCATAGATTCAGAACTGAACTTCAATTCTCATATTAGCAAAGTGACGAAAACATCGTTCTTCCATCTCAGAAATATAGCAAAAGTACGACCATTTATTAATCAGAACGATGCTGAGAAGCTAATTCATGCATTCATATCTAGCCGGTTAGACTACTGTAATGCACTTTTCACAGGTCTCCCTAAGAAAACCACAGAGAGGCTTCAGCTAATCCAAAACTCTGCAGCCCGACTGCTAACTAGAACCAAAAGGAGAGAGCACATTAGTCCAGTCTTAGCTGCTTTACACTGGCTTCCTGTAACATTTAGAATTGACTTTAAGGTCCTTCTCCTTACATACAAAGCTCTAAATGGACAGGGACCTAGCTACATCGCCAACACTCTAATAAATTACACACCAGCAAGAACACTGCGATCATCAGCTGCTGGACTACTAGAGGCTCCCAGAAGCAGTCAAAAGAGGATCGGTAATGCAGCCTTTATCAACTATGCTCCAAAACTATGGAACAAACTACCCCAAAACATCAGGGAAGCCAACTCGCTAGACATCTTTAAAAGACAGCTTAAAACCTATCTCTTTGCTCAGGCATTTCACTGATGGATATCTGCTACCACCTAGTGGCAAGAGGAAACATCAGGGATATCCTGACACAACTTGTATTTACCTGCACTATTCTTACCCTGCCTACTCTTATACACTGCCTATCAAATTCATGTGTCGATTATTGCACGTTTTACTTCTTACTGATGACTATTTTTAAACTGAATCATTTTAAACTATTTTTATTATTTGCTAGATCCAAATGTGAAACACTGTGATTATTTGTATTACTGAATAGAGAGCCTATTAGGATGCTAGATCCTAATGTGAAACACTGTGATTTGCCATACCTTGCTATGCTTGCTCATGCCTGTATTTTTTATGTCCGTTCTATTTTATAATTTTTTGACTATTTTTAAACTGAATCATTTTAAACTATTTTTACTATTTGTGTTACTGAAAACTGTAAGCGGAGAGCCTATTGGGATGCTAGATCCTAATGTGAAACACTGATTTGCCATACCTTGCTACCTGTCTATCTTTTTATGCTCGCTTATGCCTGTATTTGTTACTGTTGTGAAGCACTTTGAACTGCAACCTCTGTATGAAAAGTGCTATACAAATAAAGTTATTATTATTATTAATATTATTATTATTATTATTATTATTATTACTACAATGCGTGATGTTTAATGGCACACTATCGGAGATGAGGGAACTCCATGCCGGAGTGCCCCAAGGGAGTTGCCTGGGTCCCTTATTGTATGCAATCTTCGTTAATGATTTACCATTAGTACTTAATAATGCATCAATGGAGATTTATGCAGATGATACTACCGTGTATGTAGCGGCGGAACAATCTGAGTCTGTTAATAGGTTATTGCAAGATGAGATAGTGCTAATTTCCAACTGGGTAAGTGAAAATAAGTTAAAGTTAAATGTTGCAAAAACCAAGAGTATAATGATGGCCTCAAAATATACATCTAAATCAAATCCTAAATTAACTATGATATGAAACTATGATAAGGAACAAATTTATGTTTAAAAAAAAGTTAAAAATTTCGCTCATGAATAATGAGTTACATTTTGGCCATTGACTTTTGAAATGAGTGGAAATATAAAGGTGATCGGTGACTTGAGAAAAGTTATGCTATAATATGAGTTCAAATCATATATATGATTTTGATCTGTTTTGTTCTTATGGACTCAATATGTCATTTGTATTTTATGGTTGAGAATTGTGATATCTAACTTATGAATATTGAGTGAGCTTTTATTCACTGTTTTGTAGGGGTGGGACGATACATCGATCCAGATCGATACATCGATGTAATTATCAACGATCGAATCGGATCGATGCAATGTAATAAGATCGATTCATATCGATACTCTTATTTTGAAAATCATGTGGCGAGTCTCATATCCGCCCAAGAACAACAGCAGTAGCTCCGTGTGTGTAGACGTTACAGCATAGCATTCTCCCTTTCTGTGTGTGTGTGTGCGCGCGTCTTTGGAAAGACCAGATGAGGTCAGAGGAGTTTGATGTTTAAATGTTATTTAAACATAAACAATATAATACATAATAAATGTAGGCCTATACATGATCATGCAACATCAACAAATTGTTGTAGGAACGGTTTGGGAGAGGGAGGTAGGGAGGGGTTTTAGGTTGTGAGTTCCAAAAAATGGAGCTTAAAGTTTAAAGCCAAAACGTGGCAATTTACAGTGAACAGGAGGTCTATTTGTATTAAAAACAATAGATTGATTTTCCTTTAAATATCTGGAAGAGCTCAAAAATACAAATGTCAAATGATATTTTCGTTACCTTTTTTTAGTTGATCTAAATGTTACTGATTGTGTTAAATGGGCATATGATATCATCTCATATCGATTGCAGGCACCTGAATCTAATCTAATCGTATTGTATCGTGAGAGACTTTGTGATATCGGCAAATATCGTATCGTTGTCCAAAGAATCGATATCGTATCGTATCATGATGAAACTGGTGATTCCCACCCCTACTGTTTTGTTCGTTGTGATGTTTTCTTGTGAGTACTTCAATGTTTGTGGTTTTATATTTTTATTTAACTTTTTTTGTGTGTGTTTGTATTTTTAATGTTTGGACCCCAGGAAGAGTAGTCTCACTTTGGTGTAGACTAATGGGGATCCACAATAAAACAAAGACCTAACGCTAGTGTTGCACTTTTGTTATGCTAATTTGTTAGCCAATCTCGGCCACTGTATTCAGGTGGCGTCTCCTCACCTTTAATCCGGTGCTGACCCCTGGACTTGGGATTTGTAGGATTTGTAGTTCTGACATACACAACCTTTTCTGACATAACGTTTCACCTTTTAAACCAATGCTGCCATCTACTGGACTACAGAAAAGTACTGTATGTAAGTTGATTTGTAAATAACCCAAATGTATATTTTTTTTAATGACTTATTTTGTTTCAATAAAAAAAAATGTAATGGTAAATGTTTTATATTCATCACTGCTAACACTGAATGAATGAACAACAACAACAACAACAGTACTGTCATTTATATTTTCTAACAAACAAATACTAATCACAATCACTTGTCACTTGTTTTGAAAAATATGACAAACTTGACACAACAGCCAACACAAAAAACATATAAACAATTGAAAACAATATAAACTATTTACAACACAATACACCATACATACATTTATTCATTCATTCTCATTCATCCAAACACCAATAGCACCAAAAGTCTTCGCCCTCCTCCTCCCACTGTACACAGTTGTCACACTGGACCCACGACACTAATAGTCCATGGGCCAGAGCCCAAAATTTCACTTGTCGGTACGACTCAAGGTGACAAAACGTACATATAATTTTTTTAAAGATCCATGTCTGTAGATGATATTTTGGTATGATAGCCCTTCCTGAGTGGTAGCTGTATCATAATTATCAAGTCATGAAGTATACCCATCCCCTCAGGAAATTGCATTTCAGATGCTGGTACATGTCATGCTTTAGACCAGACCTGGGCAATTTACGGCCCGCGGGCCACGTCCGGCCTTTTGGGCATCCATGTCCAGCCCGCGGTCAATCAGAACGGCGTACCAAACTTCTTTGAGCAGGAGCACGCCGCAAGTCCGCACTCCGGAAATTACCGGAATGCGTTCCGCTCGACACCTGGCTACTTTGCATAACAACAAGCGTTGGAGCCTCTGAGGGGTGTGGTCTGCGTGCGCGAGCGTCTGTCAGCTCAGTGTGTGTGTCTCTCTATCGTAGCTCTGAGCAAACAACACAGCGTTGGCAGCAGTTATCAATCGTATTGGAGAATTCTGTGTTCACAGATATTAGGCCATTATTATTATTTTGTCTCAGTCTCGATGAAGACTGAGCCGGCGAGCGAGAGTGAATCCAATGATGACTTTGCCTAGCTAACCCGCACAGCACATTGTGCTAAGCTAGGCTAATAATAATAACTGGACTTTGGAGAAGTCAGCCAGTCTGAGCCAGATGGCTTTCTACAGAACGAGTCAATGAATGAATCACCGGCACTATCCGCTTCCATTCATTGTGCTAAGCTAGGCTAAAGTGATAAAGCCCAAGACAACACACAACTACAGTATTGCTTTTTGTATAAAGTTGATCAATTCTCCACTTGCACAACGTGAAGTAGGCATTTCCGGTAGGACTTCCGGGTTGAGAATGGTTCTTCCGGTCCCATCAAAATACATTGTTTTCAGCTACTTTTCTCCTGTTATTTAAACAACTTTGTCGTCACAGAGAGGTAATGAAACGTTTGTATTATTATATTATAGAATGTATTTAATAAGGAAACGTTTGTCAGCAGGGTTTTTGGGCTGTATTTCATGTAAAAACGTTTACTTAGCCAAATTAGCATTTTAGCTAATATGATGAGACATGATCAACGAATTGCTGTTGTCACCATTGCGTTGGTTAGACCCCCATATGGACTTGTTTGATAATCAGAAGACATTTTATCATGTTATGCCGATCTGGGAAGCTTATTATGCTGCATGCATGTATTTTCTCCTGTTTACCTGCATGTAATGCTATCTATTTATCCTGCTCTCTGACCAGGTGGAGCAGGCACAGGAACTCCTGTGCAGAGTGGAGACGGAGTGCGCCAAGGTTGGCCTTAGGCTAAATGCCAAGAAAACCGAGGTCATAATGTATAACATCCTCCCGGATCATCCACCTCTAAGGACAACAGGAGGCTCTGCTCTAAAGGAAGTCAGTGATTTCAAGTACCTGGGCTCGTGGGTCAACTCGTCCGAGCAAGACCTTAAAGTGAGGAAGGCACTTGCGTGGAGGGCTCTGAACGGCATGACCAGTGTGTGGAAATCCAACCTCTCCCGTCAAATCAAGCTCAACTTCTTTCATGCAACAGTTGAGTCTGTCTTTTTGTATGGCAGTGAATGCTGGACCTTGAAGTCCACCCTGCAGAAGTCCTTGGATGGGTGCTACACCAGAATGATGCGTGTGGTGCTCAACATCAACAGGGATGAGCATGTCACTAATGCAAACTTGTATGGGGGGGTGCTAAAGGTGAGCGATAAAGTGGCAGTCAGGAGAATGAGGCTGGCAGGTCACTGCCAGAGACACCATGAGATGCCAACCAGCAAACTTGTGCTGTGGGAACCAACACACGGGCATCGATCACGAGGACGTCCCACATTAACCTACGTGGACGTACTCAGGAGAGATGTGGGAACAGAAAGCACCGGCGAGCTAGCCAGATGCATGGAGGATCGAGATGACTGGAAGCACCGATGGAGGGCCCGTCCGAGGACGACCTAGATAGATAATGCTATCTGTAATGCTATCTGCAGGATATACACCAAGCTCACCAAGTCAAATGTACTTCTATGTGCAAGACATTGTACCTAAAAGAATGCAGCATTCTTTATGTGTGATTCTCAAAATAGACTGATTCTTTATGAAAATCTAATCCTTTCACATCTCATTTTTGCATACAGGGACCTGCTGTGAGTACTAGAGCACTCATTCAACATCCATGACCAGCAGCATGGCTCTTTTTTACACCAGATGCTTAGAAGAGCTACCAAGGATGAAAGTGACGGATGTCCACAGGATTGTAAAAGCGAGCAGTAAAGCATCGAACTCTTTGCTGGACAAGGGTTTTAAACTATATGTGTCCAGCTATATCTTCGATTATGAAGGTGTTGTACATTTTTCCTTTACAATTTGTGTTGACAAAGGACCCCAATGTAAACGAGCCATATTGCTTTCTTGGGTTTAAATCCTCTTAGCAGACCCTGTATTGAACTGTACTGTCATGTGCTTTTTGTATACAAACTGCTAATAAAGTATTAAATCAATCAAAAGTCAAACTATCTTGTTATTCATCATGTCATGTTTTATGCCTGACAGTTTCAAATAAAGACAAGCTGACAGGTGAAGTCAGCATCAGAGCCTGTTGCTACAGGTCACTGAAGAAGAATGAAAAGCCCCACAGTTTAAGAGTAGGGTGAAATGGTGGAAGGGTGGTGTTTGTTCAGGGCTCCAGAGTACTAAACGTTTTAGTTGGTTGCACGGTGCGCCTAACTTTTTCATGTAATGCATAATTCAGGTGCAGCTATACATACACACACATACAGACCTGCTAAATGTAAGGTGTACTGGTGCGACCAATTATAATTTTAAGATGCATTAACATGTTTTTTTGGGGTGCATCTGATTCTCAAATGGGTGCCCTCTGGAGCCCTGTGCCTGTGGGTGCTCTCGTCATTCACGTTATTGACTTGACTCGTATGGGCTGTTCATGGCCTAGTTTTCTGTTTATGGCCCGTTCCAGTTCTGTTGATTGCATGTTCATGTTGTTCTCTGTTCAAAGCCTGTTCATGGCTGTGTTCTCTGTTCATGGTCTACCTGCTTAATCATTACTGCTGGTAAGTACCAAAGCAGTGTTATCATTAGCATATGGAGTTCTGTTGATTGCATGTTAATGAACTTGTTCTCTGTTCAAAGCCTGTTCATGGCTGTGTTCTCTGGTCATGGTCTACCTGCTTAATCATTACTGCTGGTAAGTACCAAAGCAGTGTTATCATTAGCATATGGCAGGCGTTGACACTAAGGGTTGCCCACCTGCCCCTTGCAGGTAAATAAAGCTTTCGGGCAGGTAGAGTTTGCTTTCCGGTTGCCCGACCGGGCAAGTGCTTGTTTGAGAGGGAACACAACCCCTTCTCTTCTCCCTCTACACTAAATCACTGGGTAACATTATCACGTCTCATGGCTTCTCGTATCATTGTTATGCCGACGAGGCCCGACGATACTCAACTCTTCCTCTCCTTCCCTCCCTCAGATATCCACGTCTCTGAGCGGATCTCGGCCTGTCTGTCTGACATCTCCGCCTGGATGATGACCAACCACCTCAAACTGAACCTAAGCAAAACAGAATTGCTCCACCTGCCGGCCAAATCCTCCCCCCTGACCGACCTTTCCATCACAGTCGAGAATGCAGCTGTGAACCTTGGTGTTGTCCTCGACGACCAGTTGAACTTCTCTGCTCACATCGCAGCGACAACCAGAACCTGCAGATTCCTCCTGAGCAACGTCAGAAGGATCCGCCCCTTCCTGACAAAAGAAGCCACCCAACTCCTCGTCCAATTAACAGTCATCTCCCGCCTCGACTACTGCAACGCACTGCTCGCTGGCCTCCCGGCCACTGCCACCAAGCCTCTTCAACTCATTCAGAACGCAGCAGCCCGCCTGATCTCAAACCTACCGAAGTCGGCCCATGTCACCCCACTTCTTAGGGACCTGCACTGGCTCCCCATTGCTGCACGAATCCGCTTCAAGGCCCTCGACCTAGCATACTGTGCGGCAAAGGGAACCGCTCCCGCCTACCTCCGGTCAATGGTCTCTAACTACACACCCTCAAGACCCCTACGCTCTGCATCTTCTGGCCACCTCAGACCTACTCCTATCCGAGCTCCGGGAGGGTCATCAAGGAGAAGCCGCCTATTCTCAGTCCTTGCCCCACAATGGTGCAATGAACTACCCACCCCAGTTAGAACAGCCGAAACCCGTCCAATCTTTCGCCGTCGACTAAAGACGCACTTCTTCAACCATTATCTGAAAAAAAATGAAAAAAAAAGATATCTAACCCTAACTAACCTTACTGTCATGCACTTGTCCTAATAAACTAACCTACACTGTAGCACTCAACACTTTGATGAACATTGTTACTCAGCTGATAGAGTTGTGCCCTTCCTGATGACTTGTCGTACAGAACTTGTAAGTCGCTTTGGATAAAAGCGTCAGCTAAATGACTAAATGTAATGTAAATGTAAATGTCTATAAACACAACACGAGATATCTGTCTAAACACCTGAACGTGGTCAGGTCAGGTCTTCTGGTCTGTGGAATGTAAAATAAGAGCACTGTTGACCTACAATGTGCTATTTTCACATTGTTTAAAGTAAAACAATAAGTGTTAAATTTAACGGTAATTCAATTTATGGTCATTTTCATTTTACCTACAGTATCATTTTATAATGGGCAATTAACTTTTTGGGCAAGTGGGCATGACCTTTGGGCAAGTAGAACATGACCTGTACTTGCCCGATTGGCAAGTGCCTCTGAGACCTTAGTGTCAACCCCTGCATAGGAGGTTTGTCTCATGTTGCATAGAATATTTCTGAAACAATCAAATTCAATCTATTCTTTCTAATAACATTTCCCCCCTGTTTTCTTTTCTTTTTAGTTTGTCCTGAAACATTCAAAGCCAGTTATAATGACTGTGCATCGTTGTTCATGTGTCGCTGGCACAGCACTTTGCAACCACATTGTTGCACTACTCCTGCTGTCAGCTCAGTATTCTGAGACGGGTACCAAAGTTGTCCCCCCTGTACACAGCTGCATTGAAACGGAGCAACAGTGGCATAAACCAAGAACCATGGTCAGTTCCAAATGGTACATCTTTGTTTGTTTATCATGTCATCATTTTGCATAGACGTAAGCACTGCTGAATTATCATAGGGGCTGAAACCTGGTCCAGTAGGCCAAATGACCATCTCCAAGCCGACGAAGTCCAGGGCGACAGGAACGAATGGACTACTGTTTTACAAGTTTTTCAAGGATAAACACTGAAAATATTTTTAATATTGAACAATACACACCAGATATTCACAATAATATAGATTAAAACTAAATTATATTCAAGAGAAAATGTGTAAACCAACTAGCATCACTCATCTGTGTTACAGAAGCACACTCTACAAGGCACTTGCTGGACCTCTCCCTGACCTCTCTGTGCTCAAGGTGGAAGAGGCTTATAATAACTTTGCCCCCCTGTCCAGGCCATTAGTCTGTACCATGGGGATGTCTGCAGATCAACCCTTGATTGACTCTCGCTTTGGACCTGTCCAGGTAGGGGTGGGCAATATGGTGATAAATATCATTGAGACGATACAATATCTCCACGATATGCCTTTTCAGAGATATCGTATATATCGTGAGGGAGCCATATCAAAATTCCTGTTGAATTGTTAATAGAGATTCATTGCAGGATTAATTAAAACCTGCTTGAAATGGTATTTTGGTCTAAATGGCCTCTTACTCCTTTTTCTTTTAGTTTTTGTTACCTTGTAGGTGGTTGTACTGTTAAGTAACTTGAAAAATAACCATAAAAACCAACATGAAAAAGGATCGTGATAATATTGTGGATCGTGATACAGCTTGATAAATATGGTGATATTATATTTGTCCATATCTCACACCCCTATGTCCAGGCTGGAAGTGTCCTGTCCTACCAACAGCCCCCAGTGAAAGCACGCCACATAGAGCATCATGAAGATGCTCCTCCATTCCCCCGACTCCCCCTGGATGATTACAGACTTGACCAGACCCTGCAAGGCTGCCAGTTTGTCCTCAGTGAGCATGATGAGCTTCACATCAAGTCTCTTCAGGTCACATATAATACTGCACAGAACATAGAAGCAGCAACGACAGAGCAGAGTGGGAGTTCTGAGTGGAAACTGCTTCGCAAACAAAGACTGACCTCATCCAGGTATGGCTGCAACTATTGATAATTTCTTAGCAATTACTATACTGATGACCTTTTCAATAGCATATTCAAGAAGCACATTCTAATATAATTTGATTTGTTTGTGTATATACAGTATAATCAGTGAAAAAGGTGAACCAATTAGCTACATTGGTTATTTTTAATCAAATCGATTATAATTGCTTAGTTCAATTGACTGTTGCACCACTACCTCCAGGTTCCCAGAGGCGTGCCATGTTCGGGGGCTGACTTCAGCAACAAATTTGGCTCAGAGAATCATTAAAGGTACTGTGCAAACGGCTGACATGAAGAGGGGACTGGACATGGAGATTGAGGCCGCGATAGACTATGCCAAGTTGAAGAACGTCAATTATTATCCCTGTGGCCTGGTGATACACCCTGATGTTCCCTGGCTTGCATCCTCCCCTGACGGCAAAGTTTTTGATCCCCTTGAGCACCCACCTTTTGGACTGGTGGAGTTCAAGTGCCCCAATGTTCCAAGTGTTGTGGACTGCAAATACATGAGCATGGCAGATGGCAAACATGTATTGAAAAAACAGCATTCATACTACTGGCAGGTTCAAGGGCAGCTTATTACTTCAGGCTTGGAGTGGTGTGACTTTGTTGTGTGTGCACATGATGACTTGTTTGTGCAA
Source organism: Notolepis coatsorum (assembly GCF_963971535.1). NCBI lineage: Eukaryota > Metazoa > Chordata > Actinopteri > Aulopiformes > Paralepididae > Notolepis > Notolepis coatsorum. The sequence continues at coordinate 8,665,105 of NC_140183.1, read as the reverse complement.
AGGATATACAGAGATCCAGGTGTGTTGGCGAACATCAGACAGAAGGGTGACTGGTACTATTACTATGTGTATATGCAGAGCTTTTTAGGAAGGGCATAGGTCAAGCCTGATTTACAATGGGGGTTAGGGTTAGATGGTGCAAATTTCACATTTATACATTATACATTTACTCCACAGAAGGCTGAATTGCCCAGGCCTTAACAAGAGGTCCATACTGGTAGTTGCTCAGTAAGCAGGCTATGCTTCCCATCGAGGCCACTGGGATATCAGAGTGGAAGAGTTTATTCAGCTTAATTCTTCCAATTAGTTCAGTTCAGTTCAGTTCAGAGTTTTTATTTGCCACATGGAATCATACAATCATAGTTTCTTCATTACACAATCATAAATAGTCATTCCATGGACAAAAGGAGCAGGAAGAAGAATAAATCTTATAGTTACCTGCCCCTTATTCCTAAACTAACAAGTATTTACTTAATGGTCGGCGTACAACCTAATTTACACAAATAATAATTTATACCATTATAAAAGAAACACACAATTAATCCACAGTTAAACAAGAACAAATTAAATAATAATAATGATAAATAATAAAGAATAAAAGAAAGAGAAGGAAAAAAAGAAAAAAAAACATGGACTCGAAGGTGCGCACTCTCCTGGGTTTTCTGAACCTGCTCTGCTGGCATCTGGCTCTGCTTTGAGAGGAAGGGTGGGCGATATAGTTTACCCGGGATACAGTCCTGTATCAGAAATCCCTTGTCTGCCATCACAGCCATATCCTCTGTCAGCAGGCATTGGAGGCCTGACTGCTTAAACAGCTCTTTGTCACTGATGGAGCCAGAATACAGTTCTGAGATGAAGGTGACTGCTCCATGAGGTGCCATCCCAAGCAGGCCCTTCAGGGTGGTATGGTATGAGACTTGTAGTTGGAGTACAGTTCACTTTGCAGATGCAGGCTTTCTGGCTGTTGGCATCTCAGCTCTGTGCAGTCAACAACTACCTACCAAATCAAGTAACATCAAATTAATGTAATGTATGTAATATCAGACGACACTACGACTATGCGTGCACCTCATGGTACCAAAGCACCTCAAAGGCGCTTAAAACAAAATTACAAACATCACAAAACAAACTGGTCAGACTGCTACTTGACCTGAACCCCAGAACCCATCTCACCCCTGCCCACTTTGACAACCTAGGATGGCTTAGAGTAGACGACAGAGTACAGCAACTTGCAATGGGCCTGGTCTACAAGATACACTATACGACCGGGGTACCCATGTACATGTCAAAATACTTCCCAAAGGTCAGTGAATACCACAACCACTACACCAGAGGAAGCTCAACAAATCATGTAAAACCCAGATTCGGCTCAAACAAGGGACTAAACACGTTTCGCAATTATGCCACAACAATGTGGAACACCCTACCCAAAGCTGTAAAGGAATGTGAATCACTACCCACATTCAAAACCGCTCTTAAAGAGCACCTTTTACAGTCTGATCCTCTAATCGGAACAGCGTTTCAACATTCGCCCAATTACTACTACAAAAGACAAGCGAATCTCTCAAATCTGCTTGTGAAAACGGATTTTCCCATAATAAAACCGACTCACTTTATGTCTAACATCCCAGATGGGAATGTTCCCTGTCAATCTTGTGTACATTGCCATGGGATGATCAAAGACAAAAGTTATACACACCCAAAAACGGGCAAACGGATACCGGTTAAAGGACGTATTACCTGCAATTCCTCCAACATAGTATACCTGCTGAAATGTCCTTGTGATTTTTCATATGTAGGCAAAACAACGAGACCATTCAAATTAAGAATCAGTGAACATAAGTGTTCAATCAGAAATTCAGACGTCAAATCTGCGGTAGCTAGACACTTCATGACTTGCAAGCATGCTGTCAAAGATCTCCGTTATATGGGTCTAGAGTTAGTTCATAGGCCCGCCAGGGGAGGTGACAGGCATAAGCTACTATTGCAAAGGGAGTGTTATTATATTCACCTCTTTAACTGTATAGAACCAAGAGGGATGAATGAAGAGAACGTTTTGACCTGCTTCCTTTAAATACCTTTCCCATTAAGGCCGATTATTAGTTCATGTTTTAGTATCTTTAGAATGATGTATGGAGGGCGAGCCTGGTTCAGTAAATATGAGTAAGATCCATTTAGCCCAAAAAATAAGGGCATCTGGTTATTTAAGCAACAAGTATCTAAGTATACAAGGGAGTATTAATGATTAGACTATAGATCTATTTTAAAGAGCCATTCGTAAGACTAATAACCTTAGACACACCGAACAGGTGTCGTTTTTTCCTCTTTATTATGAGGCTCAAAAAAAGAGGTTGACTTTACGCCAAAGGGCGGACTTATTTACCCAAGGGTTTCTTGTTTAATAATTGTATTTTTTTATATTTTATATTTACACGAAGGAAAAAAAGTGTTTTCCCGTTTTTATTTTAGGACCTTCCCCATTTTGAATATTTCAAGTCCAAATACAATTGTCTGATGTAATGATGCAAGGCTGTCAACAGAGGCACTCAAGGGAATTTTTTTAATTTAGTAAGTCAGTAAATATCTATTTTTAGCCCATAAAAAATAGGGGTAAGAGATATGCAATTTAGTTTCGGGTATACTTATGTAATACGTTTGAATGTACTTTGTATATATTTAATTTTGTTGGACATTCACACAGAGATATTCTCGAACAGACGTCTCAGGTATGTTTAGAGGTGAGTTGACCAACAACCTGTTTAGAGGTGAGTTGACCAACAACCTCAAGTACACCGAAGTGGTGATGTTTTTTCCTGTTTTTTCCTGTTTGTTCCCCTTTAAAATGAATAAGGCATTAGAGTGCATCTATCTAGCCATACATACTAGATTTTATTTTTGTTTTATTTGTGCTTCTAGTATAACAACAACTTTATGTTTATATATTTTATATCTACATTTATTATTTCTATATTGTGGTAATTTTGACTTAAGAATGGACTCTTGGTATCAAAGTACTTCCTGGGTCAAATTCGACCTTATAGCAACTCTCAACACACCTGTGGATGATGTCACTTCCTGCTTTGCTTGGTATATAAACATTATTGTCGGTGAGAACATTTGCTAGCCATCAACACTGAGGAAGGAACATAAATTGTTCCGAAACATGTTTGTTTCAGGCTGCCATTAAATAATCAAAATCTGTGAGTGCTGGTCCAAGCGTATTGCTTTCTTTTTCTAATATACTCCACGGGATTTCAGCACCCAGTGTTATATTTTGTGAGTGCAGTCTATCTTGACTTATCAATGGTGAGTTGTTTAAAATGACAACATATACATGTGTTAATTATTTTATTGGATTGATCCGAGAGACAGAGAGAGAGATTGCTCCAGAGCATTTATTAACGTTACATTTTCAACTCGACCTAACGTGAACCCCCTGCGACCACCCAACAGTAGATAGTACGGGCCGCCACTGGTCAGAGGTCAGAGGTATTGCTGCTTGCACCGTTCTCGAGAAACAATTATCTGATCAACTTCAGACTTGACACTGCACTCCCTTGGGTCCTCAGCAATACACCCACCAAATGTAAACGTAAAGTGTGGTGTTATAGCGCCACCATCTGGCCAAATGGCACCACATTGGATACCAAACCCCCCTCCCCTGGGTCATCAGCAATACACTGCTGAGGTGAAGCTGGAGGATAGACGTGGAAACAAGAGGTTCCTTTATAGTTAGATTGTCCTGGTCTGCCTCTCAATAGAATACTACAATATCATGCCTCTCTCTCTATATATATATAGAAATATTGCCTTACAACCCCATAATCATAAATCAATCAATACAGACCGTATTAATTAATGTTGTGTTTCTTTAAAAAAAAAAAAGATTTTAACCCTCTTTTTCTCCTCCTGTTTTTCTGTGTTTTTCCTCCCATCCCAATTTAGTCGTTATGCCAATTCCCCCCTCCCCTACCTGGTTGTTGCGCGCATGTGCCCCCCACTGGTCGGTCTAGGGAGCCCTGAGGTCTATCACACTTCCTCCGATACATGAGACAGCCAGCGGCTCTCTTTTCACCTGACAGCGTGGACTCTCATTGGTGAAGTGAAACGCGTGGGAGGTCACACTACTATTCCCCTCCCTTGCTGTGCAGGCGCCCTGACCGACCTGTATGAGTCGCTGTTTACAACAACCAGAATACCACCCCACCGGCTTCCCTCCCGCTGACTCTGCCAATTGAGCCAGTATGACGGCCGGCCAAGCCGGAGGCACCGCTGACCGCCGGATTCGATACCAGTGTCTCTTGCGGTGGTGACGAGCGCTTAGTCCGCTGCGCCACCCAGCCACCTTGTGTTTCTTTTTCAAATGTAGCCAAGAGTAAAGACCTTAACCCTGTCAAAACAGCAGTCAAAGTGTATATTTTCAGCACTACATTTGTTTACAGATGTTTTTAAGATTTACCGAAAATAAGAATTTATCGAAAAAAATGCTAATTATATCTCTCTTTTATCTGACTAAATCCAGATTTATCACTGCCATTGGAAAGCTTTTCCCTATCCATATATGTATGATTTGGCCATAATAAGGTCAAGTTCAAGGTAAACATTTTTTTTATGTATAATTCAAATGGATTATAATGTATTACTGTATCTACAAATCCTTTTGTTTAATCATCTTCCCTTTATTCAATTGCTTAGATTTGTACACTTGATCTCAAGAAGGTGCTGAATGAGCTCAGTGAGCGAAATCAGAAGAACCTCAATGTTTTCATGTTGTTATTTACCAGCAAAGATGCAAAAGAATATCATAATTTATATTCTCCTTCGTTTCATCACAATTTACTCAAGCCTAACAGGCACAATATTTCTGACACTGGGAATACATACCCCCGGTCCCTAGATGTTCCTAGATACCAAGAACATGCGAATGGACCTTGTAGAAGTGGAGCAATCTTCCATTTACTTGGGCATGTACCTTTAGGTATTTCTGAAAATATAGGGCTACAGCTTAACAGGTTGTTGTCGCACAAATCCGCTTCAAGGTCCTTGACCTGCATATGGTGCAGCGAGGGGAACGGCTCCCTCCTACCTCCGGTCAATGGTCTCTAACTACACGCCCTCAAGAGGGGGTCATCAAAGAGAAACACATTTCTTCAATCAATATCTGAAATGAAAATAATTCAATTATAATCAAATTAAATAACTAACCTTCGTACTATCATGCACTTTGCTAGTAAATAATCTTCCTTGCCTATATTACTACCTACTATGCTAATATGTATATACTACTATGCACTCAAGACTGTAGCACCCAGGTTCAACACTGTTTGTACCCTTCCTGCTGACCTGTTGTACATAACGATTCTGTTAATTAGTGGTGACGCTCGGCATCACTCTAGCACTCCCTCGCGTACGTGCACGCGCACTGAATAAAATTCCACAATGCACCCTTATCCCAGCATTCGTCTGACCACACCCCTCGTTAGCTTACCTACATAAGCAGGTGTGTGGTCACCTGCTCTCCTCCTTCCCAAGCTTTCACCACAAGGTGAGATCAAGGGCTGCAGCGGCGTCGGATGCCGAGCGTCACCACTAATTAACAGAACTTGGTTATAGTCATAACCTATTGTTCTGTGTCATTAGTGGATCCGCTCGGCATCACTCTAGCACATAGGGAGGCCGAGCGGAGCCACCGGCCGACAAATACACCCCGCTGAAGGCCCCCCACAACCATCAGAACAGGGAGGGCCGAGCCCCCCCGACCCCCCCTAATGGAGTGCACCCCCCCTATTGGAGGTTTCCCGGGAGGGCGATGGACCCGACCGTGCGAAGAGGCACTCAAGCAACTCAACGCACAGGGTGAGCAGACCGTGGCTTGACCCCGCGACTACACACACGCACAACCCACATGCCACCCGGAAACGAACGGAAGGAACAACCTCGTCACTGCCCCCGGAATCACGGAGTCAGGGCAACCCAACCCCGTGGCAAGGCCGTAGCAGCGGAGCGCGAAGGAAGGCCCAGACCCACCAAGGGACTGGACCCCCTGAAACGGGGGCCCGGAGAAGACCATGATGCCAGCATCAAGACCCCACCAGGCCCCCCACATCGCCAGCGTATTCGGACAAAGGCCCCTCAGCCGAGCGGGCCCTGTCCCCCCAATAGTACACCGCCTGGCATACTGACCCTGCAGTACAGGCAGTCAGCACGACCGTCAGTGCACCGGGGAAAACCAGGCAACAGGCTGTTAACCCGAGCGTGGAGACTGCGGACGAGACAGGCGCCAGAGGGGTCAGCTGAACACAGCCACCCCGGCGGAAGGGGGGTATGCTGGCGTTGTCATCACCATGACAAACCCCCCTCAAAGCGAAGGCTGACACAATTGGCAGACGTCATGAACGTGCAGGGGCACACTCAACCGGGCAATACGGGAGTCGACACTGCACCGACACACCAGCGAACCAACCACCTAGCCGTTACCCTATGCGGTGGTCAGTCCCATAACCCCTCAGGAAAAACACAACATACCTGCGGCACTACCGCAGTAACCGAGTTACAGTTCCCAATAGGGTTATCCCGGGTCTACGGGTCAACGAAACATTACTTCGGACAGGGCCCGGTGATACGGGGAGCACAGGGTCCCCGAGGAGGTCAAAGACCACCCCAACAGGCCCCTCTTCGCCATGCGTAAGAGAAGAGCGCAAAAAATGGAAAACCAGCCCCAAACACCACGTACTCTGTATTCCCAGGCGGTCGACCAAACCAAGTACTACCCAGGACCAACCTGTATAGCGGCCGAGATCCGACGAGATCGAGCGTGTACAGGTTGGCATGGCCATAAGCCATTACGACAGTGCAGAGTACAATGTACCCAACCAGGGTCTCCATAGCGCTTAACCCTGTGACACCCGGACCGACCCAGCATTTTTCCCCCTGAAAAAAGCCCAAGTCCCTCAGGGTACCAGAACAGCAGATCTGCATCCCCGGCGGACAACGGGTTAACTGATCCGGACCAGCGTGACCAGAACCAGTCCCGTGCCCTAACCACGCCGACATGCCAACTCCAGGAGAAGGGGCAGACATGCGTGTTCGATCCTAAACATGAAAAGAAGGCGCCACCCAGGCGTCCGGTGCAAACCGCGCCCAGCGGCCCACCCCCAGGGCGTGAAACCCTTCTACGTATGTTCAGATCTATTCCGTTATCATCCCCTGATATGAACGAGAATCCGTCGACAACCACACAGGCCGTCGGAAGAGGAAAAAACCCCCATCCCAATTGCTTTGTAAAAACGCTGTTTTAACCCCAAGCAACCAAGGCGCGCCAGTCAGGTGCTTAATGTCCAACAGAACATCCCGAGCTAGCACTATGTGTGCGTCGGCATATCCACATCAATAATAGGCTATTTAGACCTTATCATTGAATCCTCAAGGCGCCCAGGAGAACGACAAGAGGGGCGGGATGCAACCAACTCCAACCCTTTATAATAATAAAGAAGAAGCATCAACCGTATAACCCAACTGCACAGCTGGGAGTAAAAACTGTTTATATTTTTACATCCAGTCACCCCTGTAGTCAGAGAGTAAGACCGAACTTTCCCAGAAGCCTTCCCACATGAGTCGTAGTTATGAAAAAGACATGTCAACTGTGAGTCACGTGACCAACTGACTCAAGTTCACACATAAATCGAGCGTAGCAGACCCGTAAGCCCTACGCTCTAACTCGACACCTTTAATACCACAAACCTTACGTAAAGATTGTAACTCACGGAAGCCGTCGCCATAGCAACATTGCCATGGCGGGGGGAAACCCTGCACATGACTCCTGTTTGTAATAGGAGTTGTGTCAAGGACAACCCTCCCCACCCCCCCCTCCCTGCCAAGTCGTTAACGGCTCGGCCCTGACTGGCTCAGCAGAATAGGAAAAACAAATCCCTAGACCAACCAAGTGGAAAGGAGGGGTTTATCCGCACCCCCTCACACAACCCTGTTCCCTACACACCAAAAACAACTATAGCATTTTGAGACCTTTGGTATTAGAACGCCAATGTATAGAAAAAGCTAATACAATGCCCGCCACCCACAGCTGTGAACAGGATTTACAACAAAACAAGTCGTGTGTGTGTGTGAATCCTACACCCGCTTCCTATGTCGTACATAGCAACGCTGATAGAGAGTGACGGCTTAGGCCAGGGCTATTCAACTAAATTGTTCAGGGGGCCACATTGTCAGAAACCCAAGGGGCCAGGGGCCGGTCTGCCACGGCGCCTCCCCGTGCTATGAATATATGTACACTTGACACAACACGCAACCACATTTTCGCAACTTTTATTTAACTACATTGCAAAAGTAGTATACTTTTCAAAAAAAGTGCTTCATTTATGTGCCACATCTGCAACATATGGAATGGAATATACCACCAGTTTCTACCTGCATGTGGAGCGTCAGGCTAATAGAACCTGTAATGACTGAGTGTATATTTTGCAGACCTTGCTTAATCCCGTAACACAACACGACTCATCTCTCAATGTAATAATGCAGATTCACATTACGCAACCCCATCATATGATTCGGCCAATAATACAGTTCCCCTTTTATCGGGGAACTTTTTATTTAAAGGGCACAAAAACAACACAATAATAATAATGAGGGGCCGGGGAGGGTGTAGAGGAGAGGGGACACAGGGAAAAGTCACTCTCAGCGGCGTCTGCTACCTTGCGCCGCTCAAGTCTTGCCAACCCGAGGAGCCCCGGAGGGGCGATAGTGAATCGGCGGCTGGTCACGTCATTCCCTACCGTCTCCTCCGGTCGTGGATGGGCCGGCAGTAGCAGAAACGCTGTCTCTCCTCCTGGCCTTCTTAGAAGGGCCAGCAGTGGTGGTGGAGTCAGTGGTAGGGACGACGGAGAGAGCTCGACGTCGTGGAAGCCTTCTGACTCCACCGGCAAGGACGGGAGGCGGAAAATGGGGTTGAAGCACAGATCGCTCCTCTGCCATCTCTCTGCATGTTGAGGTCATCAATTGCAGGGCCTTCCCGAATAGTCCAGCGTCGGAGAGGTCGGCCGTCAGAAGAGGGGCTCTCTGGGGGCTCTCTTCTTCTCCGGTACTCGAGCCTGCTCCAGCCAAAGGTGGCGCTGGACCAGGGTAGCCAGGGCGCGCACTTTCCCCGAGGCGATGGCCTGCACCTGGGTAAGATGCAGTACAGCTCCGGCCGCCTGGGTGATCTGATCCCGTTGTATCTCCGTCAGATCCGTGCCGCCCATCATTATCCCCGATACAAATCTAGCAAGCTGTGCGGCGTTGGAAGCGGCCGCCAGCGATTGTGTACCGGCGACAAATGACTGGTCACCCCAAAATGCCAATCGCCTAGCCGATCTTCCATGGAGAACCGGCTTGCATAGCGGCTCCCACACCACATCCGGACAGAGGAGAGCGGCCATCGGCCTATCAAGCCGTGGCACGCCCTCTCTCATACCTTCGACCAACCCTGACACCCTCGTAACTGGTACGTAGGCGGGGGTAAGTCCTATGATGTTGGAGACCACCTGGCCCCGACGAACATAGGCCCCCATTGAGGGGAAAAATCGGTAGACAACGTCCACCCCTCTCACCAGGCGACGCTGCCAGAGATGGCCTATGAGGTCATCGGGAACAGGAGCAGGCAATGGCTGCGGCAGCGGCACGCCGTTTGCAGCGGCGGCTACCGCCATGAGTTCGGGGAACAACGCCCGCAGTTCCCCCTGCTGACCGTCGTCCATCGAACCCGCATCCCTCACATACAGCAGGCTACGACCGGTTGGGGAGCCACAGTCTGATGTGGCTGATAGCAGGGCATCCTGCTGATGAGGCCGAGGTGGTTCCCCGACATCCTCGAACAAGGCGCCCCAAGGAGACATTTCTCCCCCCTCCAGCGCTACCTGGACCGGAGGGATACTCGTCTCCACAGGGCCTTCAAACAAGAATCCGTCTGCCTCTACCATGTAATCCTCCGTTTCCATTGGGCATGCAGAGACCGACGCATCCTCGCTGGACTCCAGCAATTCCCCAAACCCAGGCCGCTCGCGTCTGCAGGACACCATCTTGCGACGTGAACGGGCAGACGCGACTAGTTTGCGTCGCAAATCCTCCTGAACCAAAGGAACCGGCCGCGTCTCACGGGCGGACGACTCCCCGGAACAAGAGGAACCAGAGTCGGGATCAGGCCACCGCCGGAGCAGCGGCACCGATGCACCGGCTCTTCGGTGAGGCAAACAATCCATCGGCTGTCTCCGGGGCTGGGCTGGCAACCAAGAGAGTGGCAGCAGCCCTGCACCCAGGCGCACGACAGAGGCGGGAATGGAGAACCGCTGTTGAAGAGTGGGTCTACTCTCCGAGGTAGACATTATGACTTAGCTTTTTCTTTTTGAATAGTTATGAGAGAAGAAAAAACTGTACACAATGTAAACACGTCTCACTTCTTTTCAACTAGCAACTCAAGTCAAGTGGGGATCTACAAGCACTTCCTTGTGGTGAAAGCAAGAAGGAGAGCAGGTGACCACACACCTGCTTATGTAGGTAAGCTAACGAGGGGTGTGGTCAGACGAATGCTGGGATAAGGGTGCATTGTGGAATTTTATTCAGTGCGCGTGCACGTACGCGAGGGAGTGCTAGAGTGATGCCGAGCGGATCCACTAATGACACAGAACTTGTAAATCGCTTTGGATAAAAGTGTCAGTATATAATTGTATGTCTTGTATGTCATAAATGACTTGATGAATTGAAAATGGAGGACCCTTATCCCCTCCACTCAAAAGACGAAAGTCCTTTTCTGGTCTTCATCCTCTTAGCAGTTGTTAGTATTGAGCTGTACTGTATTGTTAGAGCTGGATGCAATCCTACCTGGAGGGAAGAGAACAGATGGTGGAGGTAAACGGTACACTACCCACCCCCTCCCAGTGAGCTGTGGTGTTCCACAAGGAAGCATACTAGGACCGTTACTGTCCCTAATTTATGCAAATAACATGTCGTTAGCTTGTGACTGCAACTTGTTCCTGTTCGCGGACGACTCAGCCCTGCTGGTCTCTGACAGGGACAAGTTGCAGGTTGAAAAAGCCCTCAGCTCTGAACTCGGCAGAATCTGCACCTGGCTCGCTGATAACAAACTATCATTACACCTGGGTAACAGAGTCCATTCTCTTCGGATCAAATAACAAACTCAGCAAGACCGACGGCTTCTCAGTTACAGTGGGTGACAATATTGTCACAAGGAAAGATGAAATTACATACCTAGGTTCCACCCTAGAGGCAAATCTTTCCTTTGACAAAATGGCATAAGGTAATAAAAAAAGTCAACCAACGAACTAGATTCTTGTACCGGATCTCCTCTCTGGTGAACAAGAATACCCTGAAGACTCTCTCATGGTACCAAAGCACCTCAAAGGTGCTAAAAACAAGATTACAAACATCACAAAACAAACCCATCACAAAATAAACCCACCTCACCCCTGCCCACTTTGACAACCTGGATGGCTTAGAGTAGACGACAGAGTACAGCAACTTGCAATGGGCCTGGTCTACAAGATACACTATACGACTAAGGTACCCATGTACATGTCAAAATACTTCCCAAAGGTCAGTGAATACCACGACCACAACACCAGAGGAAGCTCAACAAATCATGTTAAACCCAGATTTGGCTCAAACAAGGGACTAAACACGTTTCGCAATTATGCCACATCAATGTAGAACGCCCTACCCAAAGCTGTAAAGGAATGTGAATCCCTACCCACATTCAAAACCGCTCTTAAAGAGCACCTACGGGAGGCTGCAATTCGAAACTGGCCACCGTAAATGTCCAAACCCCCCCACCCCCACCCCCACCCCCACCCCCTCCTAATAGACAGTCTCCTCCCCACCGCATGTATATTCTCTCGCCACCGTATGTATATTTCTCTCCCACCCACCCCCTCCTAATGTACAGGATCTATGGGTAACAGTACTGTATATTTGCATATCGTGTAGGTCACAAATGTAACAGTACTAAATACCTGTATGTCATGTATGTCCCTATGCCATGAATGTCATGTATGTTGTGTATGTCATAAATGTCACTATGAATTGAAAATGGGGGAATGAATGAATGAATGAATGAATGAATGAATGAATGAATGAATGAATGAATGAATGAAAACTTTATTTAACAGATTGCAGAATGGGTACAATTAGGGTGACCAGATGCAAAAAGTCCAAAAGCAGGACAACAGTAAGATTTTGTTGGGACAAAGTGGGACAGATAGATAATGTAATTTTTTTTATTAGAATAACATGGTCTTCACCGAGACCAATGTTTTTTTTTGCTTCAAAAAGAGGGACATCCTCTCAATATGTGGGACATTCGGTCAAATGGTGGGACAGTACAACCAAAAGGGGGACACCTGGTCACCCTAGGTACAATACAGTACGGCTCAATACACACAATTGTTAAGGGAATGCAGACCAGGCTGCTAAACGAACAATAAACACTATGCAACAACCATCAAATGCACACAGCACACACACCCACACGCACACACTCACTCAAACAAACAACACACTGCAGCACCCACTCTCCACACTTTAGATCACACAAACACACTTTACACTTTATATTTATTGATAAAGGATTTGCACTACAACTCGTACACCTACTGTGAATTGTACCTAAATTGCACCTCGTCCCATTTCTGCCTTGCACTATATAGTATTGTATATTAGTACACTGCACAGTATTGTATATTGTATGGTAACTACGTCTATTCTGCATCGAACATTGTACATATGTCTAAACTGAACACTGTGACCTCATTTTTTTACTTCTAATTTTACTATGTTATTTTATTTCATACTTATCTTGTCTTGCACAGTCTCTGGAGCGTAACAGTAAGAAGCATTTTGTATAAAAGTATTCTGTACTTCTGTATGACAAATATTAAAGAAACTTGAAACTTGAACTTGAACCAGAGAAAGACGTTTGTCTTGTTTACATCAGGGTCCCCCATTTTCAATTCATAGCGACATTTATGACATACCAGGGACCCTGATGTAAACAAGACAAACGTCTTTCTCTGGTCTGCATCCCCTTAACAATTGTGTGTATTGAGCCGTACTGTATTGTACCCATTCTGCAATCTGTAATAAAGTTTTCATTCATTCATTCATTCATTCAAGCAAGTATTCTCGAAGAAACAAACGGATTTTTACGATCAAATGTATGCGTTGAGCTCCGTTTTTATTACATGTGTTATCACATTCTTGTTAATTTCATAACCTTTTCATATAATTTGTTTTGAAAATATTGAGGCCAACATGGCATTTCACTATTTGGAAAGCCTAGTTTCTGGTGATTCTAAAAGTGCATGTTTCCCCCCAAGCTTCCAGTAGGCAGTATGTTAAATTAAGAGTGGGGGGAGTGAGCTGAGCGGCCCTCACAGCGCATGCGCGGTCCAGAGTGGGGGGGGGGGAGGCGTTGTAAGATCAGAGTGATGCATTGCATTGTGGGATATATGCGCGGTCATCATAGTGCAGCGGTAGAACTTTATTTGTCTGTAACTTTAGTCAATAACATTAAGAATAGAGAGCTGTTGTCAACCCTGCAAAACCCAAATAAAAGCCCAGTCCTCGAGAGAAGTGTTTCCTGGTTTACTGTTACCACCTTCCAGAGGGAATGAGCCCGAAGTCCGGCTACTTCTAACAAGTAGGTTACATGACGGAGCTTCACCTGCAGCAGGAGCTGCTGGACGCTACTACGTTCAGAACAACACATGGAAACAAACACAGGTAGGCTCATGTCCACCTCTCCGTTTAGTTACAGTAAACTCTGCTTTTATTCATCTACTGACCGCACATCTGATCTGTTGGGCGTTTCTGCCACATTTCCACCAGACTGGGCCTTGCCCAGAGGTAGCTGGAGCAGCTAACAAGCTAAGCTGCTAAACTGAACACGTGACGTTAGTTCAGAAACTGGTGCGACTCTATGTATAGAGAGACATGTGCGTTTATTCAGCTCGTTACTAATAATGACCGAACATCTCAACTGTTGAGCGTTTCAGCCACTGTTTGGGCTTTACGAGAGGCTATGCTGATGCTTCTAGGAGGAGATTGGCCTCCAGTAAGGCCATCTGCACCTCCTGCTTTCATTCACTTGTTTCATCTCCTCCAGTAAGGCCATCTGCACCTCCTGCTTTCATTCACTTGTTTCATCTCCTCCAGTAAGGCCATCTGCACCTCCTGCTTTCATTCACTTGTTTCATCTGCTCCAGTAAGGCCATCTGCACCTCCTGTTTTCATTCACTTGTTTCATCTCCTCTAGTAAGGCCACCTCCTGTTTATGTTCCCTTCTTCGATGGAAGTGTGGATCCAAGTAACTAGCTTTGTTCAGCAGCACGAACACCCTCTTTTCCTCACTATACCGCTTCTCCAGATCGGTAATGATCTGTGTCTTCATCAACGCCGGTGGGTCGTCTGGCGTTCGCTTGCCCAGGCGAGAAAATAGGTGTTTTAAAGGCTGTGCGGCCGACTCAGTTCGATATGTTACCACTTTTTTAAGACCCCTTGTATCTGTAGTAAATAAATATGCATTCATATTAGGACAGGTTTGCATTTGTCCAGCCTATAATTTTACAATATATTATTCACACAAAGTAAGTATTGTCAACAATTACAATTAAATTGTTACAATTAGGTCCACCATTCTACCTATTTTTAGAGACTGATTTTGGATTAGCATTGATTGATTGATTGAAAACTTTATTAACAGATTGCAGAATGGGTACAATACAGTACAGCTCAATACACACAATTGTTAAGGGGATGCAGACCAGAGAAAGACTTTCGTCTTGTTTACATCAGGCTCCCCCATTTTCAATTCATCAGGACATATATGACATACATGACATACAGATAGTCAGTACTGCTACATCTATACATTTATGACATACCAGATTTGCAAATACAGTACTGTTTGTGATACAGAAGGAGTCAAGAAAAGGGAGTATATACATTTGACGTAGAAACTGTACATTGGAGGAGGTTGGGTGGGGGGGGGGTTGGGTACATTGGGATATTGACAACCATACTGGGTAATTTACATTGGAGGTGGTTGGGGGGGGGGGCACACTGTATAAACAAGCAAAACTGTACATTGAGGGGGGGGGGGGGGAGACACTGTACAAACAAACAAAATTGTACATTGGACTATTGACAACCATACTAGGTAAATGACTGTACATTGGAGGGGGTTGGGTTAGGATATTTTCAGGGGCCAGTGTTGAATTGCAGTCTCCCGTAGGTGTCCCTTGAGAGAGGTTTTGAAAGTGGGTAGTGATCCACATTCCTTTACAGCTTTGGGTAGGGCGTTCCACATTGATGTGGCATAATTGCGAAACGTGTTTAGTCCCTTATTTGAGCCGAATCTGCGTTTAACATGATTTGTGGAGCTCCCTCTGGTGTTGTGATCGTGGTATTCACTGACCTTTGGGAAGTATTTTGACATGTACATGGGTACCTTGGTCGTGTAGTGTAT
Source organism: Notolepis coatsorum (assembly GCF_963971535.1). Taxonomy (NCBI): domain Eukaryota; kingdom Metazoa; phylum Chordata; class Actinopteri; order Aulopiformes; family Paralepididae; genus Notolepis; species Notolepis coatsorum. Next base: position 8,649,576 of record NC_140183.1, on the reverse strand, counting down.
CTTGGGCCTAACAAAAATAATGGTTGGTTTCAGGTTGCCGACCGACCCTGCCGATTTAGGTGCGACCCAATATATTTTATGAGTTTTTAAAAAAAATTATATATTAAAAAAAAAAAAAAAAAAAAAATCCGATTTTTTTTTTTTTTTTTTTTTTAAGAATAAAGTTTCATAGAAATCTTAGTCAAACATTTAGTATTATGGATATTAAACATGCTGGCAGAGTACATGCATCCATGTTGTTGTGAACATTTTAATTAAATAAAGAAATTCCCTATCCATAGTCGCCGTGGGAAAGAATAAAATAAAAAAATAAAATAAAATAAATTCCCTACCTACCCATGGCCAAACTGACAACCAACCTGAAACCAACTATTATTTTTGTTAGGCCTTGTAGACCAGGCCCATTGCACTTGTTGAAGCATGAACGCCAGTGTTGAAAAGACAGCTCTGTTGATCCAGTATTTAAAAACGGGTAGACCAAACTGGTGGCCCTATTAATTGAATGGAAGAGACACATTAAGACGTAACTAACATAATTGCTAGCATTGTCCACTAGCATTGTCTGTTGTAATGGAGTTCCACAAATCATGTCCAACCCAGATTCGGCTCAAACAAGGGACTAAACACGTTCCGCAATTATGCCACATCAATGTGGAACGCCCTACCCACAGCCGTAACAACATTTTAATCACTACCCACCTTCAAAACCGCTCTCAAAGAGCACCTACGGCAGACTGCAATTCGAAACTGGCCCTGTAAATGTCTGAACCACCCCCTCCTAATGTACAGTTCCCTCCCCCTCGTATGTATATATTTACTGTTAGGATCTGTTTAACAGTACTGTATATTTGCATATCTTGTATGTCACAAATGTCATGATTAGATTATTATATCTATGTTGTGTATCGTCATAAATGTCATTATGAATTGAAAATGGGGGACCCTGATGTAAACAAGACGAAAGTCTTTCTCTGATCTGCAATTGTGTGTATTGAGTTGTACTGTACTCTACCCATTCTGCAATCTCTTAATTAAAGTTTTCAATCAATTGGGATGGAGGAGATGGCAGCAAATGGGTCTTGCCCATGCAGAGGGGAAAACATTCTATCCTCTGGACTGGGCAGGATATTCCTTTATTGATCCCCTTGGGGAGATTCAGTCACCATAGCAGCAAGGGGGTACAGGTATGGTCGGGGTAATAGGAGAGCAATACACATAAGCAATAAACAAATGTAATCTGAATAGGCCTGCCACGATAACACATTTTGCTGGGCGATTAATTGCCCCCGAAAATATCGCGATAAGCGATATTATTGCGACCGGTTAGAGAATTTTTTTTGAGAAATTTATTTCCCAAAACTTTTATTTTGAAGCCCACCGCTCCGTCTTTTCCGGTGTTTGACTTTTATTTTGAAGCCCACCGACCGGACCGGAAGTATTGTTGTTATTATCCTAAGCAGAAACTATGAGCCGACAACATGTCTCGTCCGGTTGTTTTTGAGCTAATGATAAAACAAATTGTTGGTGAACAACTACCTTTCGGTTAGTTTTAACGTTAGCTACTAACGTTAGATGCAGCTACTACAGGCAATCAACGATGAGGAGGAAGCGTCAAAGCAGTATATAATAGAATAGCTGTGGTGCGTAAGCACTGCAGCACGACTCGAAACTACCGGAGTGTTATAATAAATTAATTCATGTTTAACTTGTCCCCGTGTCCAGTCCTTTGACTAGCCCCACCCGTTCATTGTAAACAATGATGCATGTAATTGTATTAACGTTATTCTGTGTTGTACTTGTAGCTATGCTATACGTTGTATTTCGTTTGTTAGATATTTAGCTAATGTTGTTAGCATGGAATGAGAATCAAAGCTCTATCTTTCATCTTTATTTAGCAGTCCAGTTTCTCCGGGCAGTAGCGAGTAACTACTTGGGTCTAAAAATAGCTAACGTTACACTACAAATAATGCTACTTGGTTAAAAGGAGCAACACTATTGAGAAATGTCTATGTGGCGCTGCCCCACGGAGCTCCCGTGCTGTACTCTAGTAACGTCAGCGGCCCGCCTCCCAACACGGACAGTGACTGAAGGGGCACTGGTTCCGCCTCATTAAAACAAACGCGCAAATAGCAATTAATCGCGCCCGTCAAAATCATTGCATTCATTTTAATTATCGCAGCAATTAATCGATTTATTGCTTATCGCGGCAGGCCTAAATCTGAATATACAATTTTTATAAAATAAACTATACACAGAGTTGCATATGAGTCTGTATACCCTATTGGTCATAATATAAGTTACAATAAATATAGGCAATATAAAATATGACTAAAAGTAAACGGTATACACAAAGGTGCCGATCATAATATGCGTTATAGTCCATGCAGGGTTTAGTGGTTAAGAGTCAGACATTCCTAATGGTTCTCAAGTTCTGCAGCCGTTAGTTCTCCAGCTGCTGGCAGCAGTCCGTGCCCCCGGTTGTGGAGCCTGATGGCCACTGGCTTGAAGAACTGGCAGACAGACACACACGTTGTTGACCCGTTTAGAGATGTTCCGATACCCTTTTTTTCCTATCCGATACCGGAGTTGGTGTGGGGGAGGGTAGCTGGTCCAGCTGGCATGTAGTCGGACGGTTTGACGTTACCAGTGTCAGGGTCTCGGCTTCTGTAATGGGAGAGAAAGATGACAGAGTGAAGGATGAGGTTCTCGATTCAGTGTTTGGAATGGGTGGGGGTTGGGAGAAGGAGCTGCGGATGTTCTTCACTTTTTCCTCAAAGAAGATCGCAAAGTCTTCGGCAGAAAAAGATGAGGGGGGTGGGTGGGGGAGTGAGGAGGGAGGACATGGTAGCATGCAGTTTGCGAAGATTCTTGGCAGAGGCCTCGATCCTATGGTGAAAGGAAGAAGCTTTGGCATTAGTAATGGTTTTGGAGAATTTTAACAAGAGGTTGTGATATGTGTCGATGTCAGCAGTGAGGCGTGACTTTCTATACTTCCTCTCAGCCGCTCTCAGGACCTGTCTTTGTTCTCTCACTGCATCCGTCAGCCATGGACTGGGTGGGGAACGGCGGGCAGGTTTTGCAACGAGGGGACAGAGCTTGTCGAAGGAGGTTGCAAGGGCTGAGAGGAGGGTGGAGGTTGCCATCTCTGTGGGGAGAGCAGAGAAGGTGTCACTCAAAGGTAGAGCGGATATTATGTCAGAGGAGAGGGTGGAGGGGGATAGGGAGGGCAGGTTGCGTCTGAGTGAGACGGTTTGAGTTGGGGTGAAGACCTCAACTCAAACTCATACCTTTTTTTTTTTTTTTTTTTTATATACAGCTACAGACACTGTTTTACATATACTGTTTTTTTTAACAATATACTACTAACCCTGTGATATGATTGCCATCATTGTTGTATGGCCTGGCTCAGTTAAACCCTTTGTAAAACATGAACAAATACATACAGAGAATGAATGCCATGATAGAACTTTCTTTTATCAAGTTTGACAGTCTGTCATAAATGAACAAGCATGTTAGCACTTAGCACATGATAAGTTGCGACCATGTACCTGTATGTGCCGTGGACACTTTTGTGGACAAACCGACAGCTATAGAGCTGTGGTTGCAGCTAAAAATAACATAAATAAATAGGAATAAATAAAATTCCTTTAAAAAAACTGTTAAAGTGCAGCCACAATTTTGTAAAATAAGACATTTAAATGGTACAGTACGAACAGTATAAAACAGTAGTGCTACATCAACTTAAAAACAAAACATTCAAAATAAACTAATTACAATTACAGTGTAAAATAAATTTCCCTCACCTCAATAACAGTCTGTTTGGGGTCAGTTATCCTCACCTCCTCAATAACAGTCTGATCAGTCATCCTCACCTCCTCAATAACAGTCTGATCAGTCATCCTCACCTCTCAGGCTCCTCAATAACAGTCTGGTTGGGGTCAGTCATCCTCATCTCCTCAATAAGGCATAACAAAAAATATTGTTTGTTTCCGGTTGCCGACCGACCCTGCCGATTTAGGTGCGACCCAATATATTTTATGAGTTTTAAATTTTTTTTTTTTTTTTTTTTTTTTTTGAATAAAGTTTCATAGAAATCTTAGTCAAACCTTTAGTATTATGGATATTAAACATGCTGGCAAAGTACATGCATCCATGTTGTTGTGAACATTTTAATTAAATAAAGAAATTCCCTATCCATAGTCGCCGTGGGAAAGAATAAAATAAAAAAATAAAATAAATTCCCTACCTACCCATTAGGGGTGGACGGTATAAACGGTATACGGTATAAACGGTATTTGCTCTTTTTGACTATATCGTGTAACCGGTAGAGCAGCTCTAAAATAGCAATGACGTCATGTAACCACAGCGCGACTATTTCACTCGCATTTGCCCCTAAAAATAGATAGAATTAGTCATAGATAATAGATATGTGCGAACTGGAAAAGGTTATTTAGGAGGCTTCGCGCAGTGGGCGTGCCAGCCCCTACCGCACGCATGTAAACACGGGTCTAGTAGTCTAGTGGGACGGGACACGGGAGGACGGCGGCGTCTCCCTGAGCTAACGTTAGCTTAGCTACCGTTACAAAATGACCCTGTCAACTATTCACTTTTAGTTTAATACATGATGAGGCATTGTCTAACCGAACGGTATCTAGTCGGCCAGCTACCGATAGCTCCTGACATCAACAAACGCTCCACAAAGTCTAGTAGAGGCGTGTATGCTACCTGTTAGCTGTTAGCTCACGTTAGAGCAAGTTAGTTCACCGTTCAAAACGAAATGTCCCATTGAACTAAATAATTCACTGAGGCGTTGTATTAACGTTATATATCCGGCTAGCAGTAGCTACAGATAGCTCCTGATATCAATGTCTTATAACACTGATTCGATGCGTATTCGAGCTGAGGGCTTGCTGAGCACAGTTAAGTAACGTTATCCCAATAGGGTCCAGGTGCAGCGCCGGAGAATCCTGGCCGTAGCTCTGTTCGAGGCTACTCGAGTATAGGTCCAGGTGCAGCTCCGGAGAATCCTGGCCGTAGCTGGAGGCTACTATAGTACACACAGACAGTGGAGCTTGTTGCGTGGTGGCGATGTCTCGCAGATAATACAAGTACAAGTCTAATTATATAATATATATATTTTATAAAAAAAGAAAATTATATAAAATAAAAATTATTTTTTATCAAAAACGATGATACCGTGATATATACCGTTACCGTCTATGCTTCAAATTATACCGTGATATAAATTTTAGACCATACCGTCCACCCCTACTACCCATGCCTTAACACTTTGAGTTAGGGTTGGGCGATATGACGATATATTATATAAATATCGGGTACAGTTCATTAACAATACACTTTTTAAACGTATCGTGGATATCGTGATGTTTTGCCCTCACGTTAGAGGCCGCCGCGGCTGAGATGAGACTTACAAGCGCAGTGCTAAATGCTTTCCTCTCCCTCTCACAGGAAAAAAAAAGTCAGTCACACACACACTTGCCCAAATTATGTCATCTCCTGTGACAAAATGGCATCCAATGTAATAAAAAAAGTCAACCAACGAACTCGATTCTTGTACCGGATCTCCTCTCTGGTAAACAAGAACACCCTGAAGACTCTGGCAGGAGCACTCATTCAGGGGTACTACGACTATGCTTGCACCTCATGGTACCAAAGCACCTCAAAGGCGCTAAAAACAAAATTACAAACATCTCAAAACAAACTGGTCAGACTACTGCTTGACCTTACTCCTAGAACCCACCTCACCCCTGCCCACTTTGACAACCTAGGATGGCTTAGAGTAGACGACAGAGTACAACAACTTGCAATGGGCCTGGTCTACAAGATACACTACACGACCAAGGTACCCATGTACATGTCAAAATACTTCCCAAAGGTCAGTGAATACCACGATCACAACACCAGAGGGAGCTCCACAAATCATTTTTTTCGCAATTATGCCACATCAATGTGGAACGCCCTACCCAAAGCTGTAAAGGAATGTGGATCACTACCCACTTTCAAAACCTCTCTCAAGGGACACCTACGGGAGACTGCAATTCAACACTGGCCCCTGTAAATATCCTAACCCAACCCCCTCCAATGTACAGTCATTTACCTAGTATGGTTTTGTCAATAGTTCAATGTACATTTGTGTTTGTTTGTACAGTGTCTCCTCCCCCCCCCCCCTCAATGTACAGTGTTACTTGTTTATACAGTGTGCCCCCCGGCCCCCCCCCCCCCAACCACCTCCAATGTAAATTACCCAGTATGGTTGTCAATATCCCAATGTACCCAACCCCCCCCACCCAACCTCCTCCAATGTACAGTTTCTACGTCAAATGTATATACTCCCTTTTCTTGACTCCTTCTGTATCACAAACAGTACTGTATTTGCAAATCTGGTATGTCATAAATGTATAGATGTAGCAGTACTGACTATCTGTATGTCATGTATGTCATATATGTCTATATGAATTGAAAATGGGGGACCCTGATGGAAACAAGACAAACGTCTTTCTCAGGTCTGCATCCCCTTAACAATTGTATGTATTGAGCCGTACTGTATTGTACCCATTCTGCAATCTGTTAAATAAAGTTTTCATTCATTCATTCATCTACACGCACATACACGCACGCAAGCGCACACACCTAGCCAGAGACAGAGAGGCGGTGGCTCGGTGCTAGGGATGCCCCTGAAACCCAGGAGTAAGCTCCGACGTTAACGGTACTGCAATCGGTAAGTTAGTCTATGAGCGGATTAGCTACGGAGCTAACAGAGTGTACCATCCATCTGCGACGCAACAGTGGCAGCAACAGTGGACACGGAGTAATGTTAACGTTATGTCGAGTTCATACTACACTACACGTATGAACTCGACATAACGTTAACATTACTCCGTTTCCATGAAGTGTTTAATTAGCAGCAATCTGTTGTTGAAAATGTAACGTAAACCGGAAATGGAATGAGAGGACAGGAAGCCGTCATGAAGTCGGCTTCTGGCCCTTGTAGTCATATATATTGTAGTCTTTTAGTCTTAACTAAAAGATTTTAACAAAATAAAAAGCTGCAGCACTATTGGATAACTGAGTCATGTTTGCTATGTATTTCTTTCTTTAGGGGAGTAGGACATTTGTTTCAGTTTTAGCATGATGTTTTATAGATGGCTAGGTTAAACACAGGTTTTTGTTTTTAAGAGGGGGGGTTTGATTTGATTGAAGTTTATTTCAAGTATGCAACACAACAAACAAACATCAAGTACAGATATAGCCTTAAGCCGTTCAAATAATAAATATATACATACATGTAAATAAATAAATAGTTACAATATGTAATCTAATCATCTAAATCTAATATATAATATAAAAAAAACGAAAGGCTAAAATGCTAAATATATAATCTAAGAATCCAATAATCTAAATCTAATATATAATATAAAAATGCTAAATGCATGAGTCTTTTGTCTTTAATGTTCGCTTGCAAACTCAAATACTGTCTTGGTAAGCCTCATAATGAATTGTTTGGGGAAAAAAGGAAAAACATCGTGATGTGTATCGCCGAAAGGTCAGAAAATATCGTGATATCATATTTAGGCCATATCGCCCAGCCCTACTTTGAGTGCCACGCCGGGTTTTCCTTTTTACCCCCTTGATGCCACGGTCCGCTCCAATGTTAATATCGCCTAATCTATGTTTTAAATTATGGCTATGTGTCTAATCTGCCCGTCGCTTATCAAAGACTGCTTTTCCAGTCAGTGCTGTCAAGGCAGATTGGTTTTTTATCACTTCATTTCCGTTTCAGAGCATTTAGAAAAGCACCCGTTTTGAGATAAAAAAACAGTTCAAAAACAGTTCATTCTGGACCATTCTATGATAATCGTCTTTTACTGGAATATTCCAGAACGTTGTTATTTGTCGGCCTATTTATGAATCGTTTTCAAATAAACGCTAGGTGATCAATATTATACGTGCACGCAAGCACATTCGGGCCGCGCACGGATAATCGCCGTGTTCATTTCCTCTTTGACTTTTACATTGAAACCGAAAGAGCCCATTTCACAAAACAGCCTATATCTTCATCAAAATTTGTCTGATTATCCTAACACTGATAACATAGATTCCTTACCTGACATCAGATGGTATCCAACTGGTATATTCCAATTCCTGATCACCATTCGAAAAAATCGATAAGTGTATTGATCCAACGTGTGTACAGTGCAGTACATGATTCCGCGGGGCTCAGAGCCCCCTGAATGAACGCTGGTACTCCGGCTGCATCAGTGGACTGGAAAATGTGGAGTACCGGATTTTTTTCCCCATCCATTTTCATTGAGTCCATTCCAAAATCCCTTATGTCATCTGGGAGACGATAGGGGGCGCTTTTTTCCACATATGATCGCCGGCGCCGCTCGGGTATACTCCGGTAGGCTCGCGTGATGCAATATGATTTCAGATCGCAAAAAAAAAAAAAATCAGAGAAATCTTGTGAGTGGCTTTCAACCACGTATTAATAAACCCGAGATATCTCGTGTGTGGCAGTGAAAGTGTTAACTGACAACCAACAGGAAACAAACAATATTTTTACCAGCCACACTCTCGGACCCAAATTAAAAAAACAATTTTCTTTCTTTTTGTTTTAATCCCAATTTCTCACATTACATTCACCCTGAATGTTGACGTTATCCAGGTGAAAAGTTAACTTCATTCAAGCGAGGCATTGCAATCCTTGACATAAATCATTTGATGTATAATTAAATCAAAGGAAATGCGTTTGGGTCTGAGAGTGTGGCTGGTCTGCCGTTCTGCAGCTGGATACTATTGGTTTGTTTTGGCAAAATTCTTCTGCTCTGTGACAATAAATAAATGAATGATGATATGCAATTTAAAACAAACTAAGGCCTCAGTATGAGTTTAAGACGTGAACATGGTCATGTTTGTTGAATAATAAAAAAAAAATTAAAATCTTTTTTTTGATCGGATCGGGAAATATCGGTATCGGTAGATACTCAAAATCACATGATCGGGATCGGATCGGGAGCTAAAAAACGTACACATGATCTCAAGAGGGTACTGAACAAGATCAGTGGCAGTTTTTTAAGTTTGGTCATGATTATCAATCATGGTGTTATTCACTGTCAAAGATGCAAAGAAAAATCATAATTCATATTCTCCTTTGTTTCATCACAATTTAAGCAAGCCTAGTAATAGACACAATATTTCTGACACTGTGAATTAGGGATGCACCGAATTGGAAATTCTTGGCCGAAACCGATACCGAAAATAGGAAACAGTTGGCCGAAAACCAAAGGCTGAAAATGATTCATAGAATAGAATTTTTTTACCAATGTTGTTCAGCTACCTGATTATGGAAAAATATATGATTATGGCAAAACTTAACTTAAATAATAAATAATCACTATTATGAGTCTTTTTGTATCACAAACAGTACTGTATTTGCAAATCTGGTATGTCATAAATGTATAGATGTAGCAGTACTGTCTATCTGTATGTCATGTATGTCATATATGTCCTGATTAATTGAAAATGGGGGATCCTGATGTAAACAAGACGAAAGTCTTTCTCTGGTCTGCATCCCCTTAACAATTGTGTGTATTGAGCTGTACTGTATTGTACCCATTCTGCAATCTGTTAATAAAGTTTTCAATTAGAGAGAGAGAGAGATCTGTGCTCTACTGAGCGCACCTTTCTAGTCCCCAGATGAACGGAGTAACGTGCTCTCTTGACTTTGGCACAGTAGACGCCAATTCACATTCACAGCGTCAATGTGAGAAACACAATCCCTCCCCCTCTCGCTCTGAATAATATGCATATTAGATCACTCAGTGATTAACCGCGACGGGCATATAGTAAATAAGGATAAAGCATGTTAAAGACGCATTTATTGGACTCGTTGCGCGCAGAGTTTACATAGAAACAGCGCGACTCCAGAGTCCCAAGAGGAGTATCACGCAGGACTCAGGACTGAAGAGCTCACAGCGCACATGTAATGACTGAATCCGCGTTTTGATGACATCATCACAACAACACGCGTTAGGTTACAGGTTGTTTCTATTTCGGTGAGATATTTTCGGTGCATCCCTACTGTGAATACATTCCCTGAGGTCCATAGATGTACCTAGATACCAAGAATATGAAAATAGCCCTTGTAGAAGTGGAGCAATATTCCATTTACCTAGGTATATATTTTAGGCAGATTTTCACATTGTGTGGAACAGGTTAAACACCCCGCCTCTCAGACTCTCATTTCTCCTCTGCTAGCTAGTAGCTACGATAACATTGCATTGACTGTATTAGCTGGCGGGCTACCATAGTTCAACATGCGTTGTGTTGTACAAACTGCTAACGCTATGGCAAGATGTGTGTAGGCCTATGTAATGTTAATGGCTATGTTTTTAAAGTCGTAATGAAGATTGATTTATATTGTGCTTGCCATTTTTACACAAACTGACTAGCACCTGGCTGCAGTGCTGCTGCTGCAGCCAGCGCTCACCTCTCCCGGCTCCGCCAAATGAACCGTACGATACACAGACGCCCCGAACCGTGGAGGTCGTACCGAACGGTACACGGTTCGAATGCGTATCGTTCCACCCCTAATTCTAACACAAGAACTAAATATTATATTTAATAAGCATACTATTAGACATACCTGTCTTTGAAACGCGGGTGCAGGAGAGTGGCAACTGCATACAAGGGCTCATCCTCTATGGTTTGCAATCTTTTCCTGACAGCCTCTAGAAGGGTAGTTTTCATTGTTTTTATACCCGTGTCCTCCGGGTTCTCCCGAGCAAGCAGTCGTTTTAGCACCGTGACAGAGGGGATCACTTCAGCTGCAGAGGAGGTGGAGGAGTTAACCTGTCTCGTCAGCTCTTCAAATGGTGCCAGAACGGCGATGGTTTTCTCCAGCAACGCCCACTGGTTGGCTGTTAGGGTCGCTGGCAGGTCGTAGTCAGCTACATATGATGAAATAGACCGCTTCTGCTCCAGTAGACTCTGGGCCATATAGAACGTGCTGTTCCACCTCGTCACTACGTCTTGGTGCAGAAGTTTGGTGGGCACTTGGAAATCTTTCTGGGTGTCCTCCAGGTGTGTAGTAGCCAGTGGCGAGTGTTTAAAATGCCCAACTATTTTTCTACAATTTGCCAGCGCATCGCTCACACTTCGCTGGGATAGTAGCCCTTCGTGCACCACCAGCTGGATCGAGTGGGCAAAGCATCCCAAGCTTGACACGTCCAGCTCGTCCATCGCTTTCTTCATGTTGCTTGCGTTGTCGCGCAAAACAACAAACGTTGGACTTGGTGATGTTCCATTTGGCCAACATCCCTTCAATTATTTCGGCAATTGCAGTGACAGTATGTGACCCACGGAATTCATTTGCTTGCAGCACCGCACTTTTAAGAGCAAATGTCGAAGCTGTGTCCACCCAGTGTGCAGTTAAACTGAGCAAAGACATTGGGCACACGTCGGATCTCCAAATGTCAGTTGTAAAACGAATCGCATGCACGTCTTTTAGTGTTCCTGAAATGTGTTCCCTCACCGTCTCATATAGTTTGGGGAGGGCAGTTTCAGAGATATATTTGTGACCTGGCAAATTGTACCGTGGCTCCAAATGTTCCATTAAGCGGCGAAATCCCACGTTTTTATCGACCGACAGGGGTTGGTCGTCCAGAACAATGAATTCGACCAGTTTGTCAGTTTGGGCTGTCTTTTGGGAACTTTTCACGTCGCTGGAATGCGGTTACCAGAGTTTGCTGCTGCAGCTCGTAACTTTTTTCCCCCTTTGCCTTGATGAACTCTGTGCTCTTTTGTGTGATGCGTCTTCAAATGCTTTATAAGATTGCTCGTATTGAAATTGGCAACACTTGTGCCACCCCTCGAAACTAAATTCTTGCATATTGTACACGTCGCCGTTTTAGTGGTGGGATTTTCCAGTGTAAAATATTGCCAAATTACTGAACATTTTCTAGCTCTGCCTCTGACTAATGTTACACTCCGCTAGCGCCGCACGTGTTGTTTACCTGTGAAAGAGTTTTTTCACCGAAAATATATCACCGAAACAACCTGTAACCTAACGCGTGTTGTTGTGATGATGTCATCAAAACGCGGATTCAGTCATTACATGCGCGCTGTGAGCTCTTCTGTCCTCCTCTTGGGACTCGGGAGTCGCGCTGTTTCTATGTAAACTCTGCGCGCAACGAGTCCAATAAATGCGTCTTTAACATCTTTATCCTTATTTACTATATGCCCGTCGCGGTTAATCACTGAGTGATCTAATATGCATATTATTCAGAGCGAGAGGGGGAGCGATTGTGTTTCTCACATTGACGCTGTCTGTCGTGCGTCTACTGTGCGTCTACTGTCATCTGGGGACTAGAAAGGTGCGCTCAGATGTCCGCCTCAATCTCTCTTTCTTTCTCTCTCTCTATCTCTCTGATTGATTGATTGAAAACTTTATTAACAGACTGCAGAATACAATACAGTACAGCTCAATACACACTTGTTAAGGGGATGCAGACCAGAGAGACTTTCGTCTTGTTTACATCAGGGTCCCCCATTTTCAATTCATCAGGACATGTATGACATACAGATAGACAGTACTGCTACATCTATACATTTATGACATACCAGATTTGCAAATACAGTACTGTTTGTGACACAAATACCCATAATAGTGATTATTTATTATTTAAAGGCCAACCTCCAGCTTAAACCCTACTGATCAATTATGGGTAGTTTACATCATTGGTATATAATTTCATTATTTATTTTTTTCCATTTGACACCGGAAATGCCACTCTGAAAGAGTTAAAAAGGTCCATGCACGAATAACATGCACGCGCGAATCAAAAAAGCTTATCGAACGCCGACGTCACAACAGGACACATGTGCATATTAATGAGCCGAATCTAATGTTGCTTTTCCACTAAAATAAAGTACTTAGTTTGTCTCCGTGTGGGGAGGCGGGGCTGCTGGTGATCAGCATGAGAGCTCCAGAAATGTCACGTGAAACTGCAGACCACTGATTGGTCAGAAGAGAGACGCGTCACTGTCTGGAGAGTCTGAACGAAAACAGAACGCCGCCATCTTTAATGTCTCGCGTAGGATGTCTTATGTATGTTTGCAGCACGAAACAAGTGCAATAAAAAAGGATACAGTCACTGTGTATTCTGCCTCATTTATTGATGAAACAAAACCGACATCAACACAATTTGCCACAGAGCGGAGAGTTTAGTCTGACAAAAAGATCGCTGATTAGTTACGCTTGTTGTTGGAGTTAGGGACGAGTGGTAATGTTAGTTAGCCTAATGCTAACGTTAGCATATAGACACGAGAGGCTAGGTAACGTTAAAGCTTGTAGAATAGACACAATGAGGTAACGTTAGCGTTAGCATAATAGACACAACGAGAGTCTGGTTAATGTTGTTATTGATTGAATGAAAACTGTGTTTTACTCTGGCTTGCCAAGCTCATCATAGCCCCTTTCGTGACTGATGCACCGAGTGAATCCACAGTCACTTGCTCCTTAATAGGAAACCAACCTAGATTTACCATGAAGGACTGGTTCTGGCCGAACCGTTCGTTATACAAGTATCACAGAGACATTTCAAATGTACTCACAGTTGCACGAGGGTTTCGGACAGAGATACGGGATGGTTTGAAAGCTCTGCGTTGCTAATAAACATTTTAAATATTTTGTATAAACTGCTCAAAACGGCATTATTTCCGGCGTTGGCTGCCTGGTGTGATCACAGCGCATGCGCATCATGCACCCAACGCCGGAAATAATGCTCCGCCTCCTTGCTACTGCCTGTGACTCACAGAGCCCCCTGGTGACCAACACCTGTTGTGACGACATTACACGCGCACGTTATGAACCATTGATTAAAATATGCACGTGCGTGGTGATTGTGTTGGGCAGACAAAATGTTTTGATAAAAACGCTAAAACTGGGTCAATTTCAATACTTTTTTTTCCAATTCTTCATGAAAGTCACTGTTGGCCTAGTCCAGTGGTTCCCAAAGTCGGGGTCGCGGCCCACCTTTGGGCCGCGAGATGATTTAAAAAAAACAAAAAAATAATAAAAAAAAAACAATTTTTTTTTTATTTTTTTTTTTATTTTCTTATTTTAATTTGTCAGGCCACTGAACTTAGAAGCAGGCCAGGACAGTGTTTCTAGTTGTATTCTAAAATTCTATTCTATTGTATTCTAAAATGTGACTATATGGTTTTATATTAACTTAATAAATAAACAAAAACGAAAAATCTACTTATTTTAACGAACATTTCAAACTAAATAACAGATTATGCACATAAAACACTGAAAACAACCGAAGCAACAATAGTATTTTAATGAGGCTATTATTATTATCATTATTATTTTGCAACAAGTTAGCCCTCTCATAAATAGCACATATAAATTAATAACTAACTTGAACTAACTTAATAGGATTGAAGTGATATTTGGCTTAAAAAATCGATCGCCTGACAAAAAAAAAAAAAAAAAAAAGTCAGACGATGTGCATTGGGCCGCGGCTCTCTGACGCCTTATTTTCTGGGCCCCGGCCTGAAAAGTTTGGGAACCCCTGGCCTAGTCCACATTGTTTATTGAACAAAAATACAACGTGGAGGTTGACCTTAAGTTAAGTTTAGCCATAATCATATATTTTTCCATAATCAGGTAGCTGAACAACATTGGTAAAAAAAAATCTATTCTATGAATCATTTTCGGCCTTTCGGTTTTCGGCCAACTGTTTCCTATTTTCGGTATCTGTTTCGGCCAAGAATTTCCCATTCGGTGCATCCCTAGTTAAATTACATCATATCGGAGGAGCATAGACTCGCATTCTCGCCGATACCAGCATTTTGGGCAGTATTTCCGATACTGGTATCGGTATTAGGGATGCACGATATTGATTTTTTGATACCGATAACTTTATGCTCCTCAAGCCGATACCGATAACCGATATTTATTGTATTATAATATTTTTTTAACTATATATATTATATATATATTTTTTTTATCTTTTTTTTTTTTTTTGGGTATTTATAAGCTCCGACGTCATCGGTACTGCTATCGGTACTCGAGAAATTATGGAGTTTTTTTTTTAGGAATTTAAACGTCGCAAACTAATCTTGTTGGCAGTTGTCTTATCTCTCCTGCCTGTGTCTCTGCCTGCTGTGCTCTCCTCTCTTCCCCTCCCTCCCACACACTCACTCACTCACTCACTCACTCACACACACAGACACAGACACGGGTGCTGCGCTGCCACAGACAGCTCTGCTCTCATAATGGAGGACAGAACGAAATGTTCAAAAGTCTGGGTCTATTTTACTAAAGTCGATGCTGACAACGCTCGTTGCCACAAGTGCAACAAGACATTTTAGTAATGTATAAGCGCTGGTACTTGTCAATGTGGCTGGCGGGGAGATAACGTTAGCTCCGAGTAGAGTAATGGCTGACAATCCGGAGGTAAATAAACGAACGAGAGCTTCTGATTGGTGGTAAGAAGAAGAGGTGGGTGCAAGCCGTGGGACGTAATTGGCAGATCGACTGTCTGTCTCCGAATGTAACGTGACTACGTCATAGCCAAGAAGGGGAGCGCTGGATTTGTGAAAAACTCCCTGTTCCTAAACCACACGCTATCAGTTTTACCACAGTACTGGCAAAACGGGAGGAGGCTATAATAAAAACAAGCGCCCTTCATCCAAATCCACCCACACCGGATTTCTTTTAACCAAAAAATTTATTATATGTTATCGGAGCTATCAATAACGTTATCGAGTTTATCGGGATGACGTCATAATTGCTGATATCGGCCCGATAATTATCGTGGATCCCTAATCGGTATCGGAACAACTCTAGTAACGTTAGTGCAAGCTTGCTTGCTGTTGCTGTGGCCTGGTGTTTTGAAAGCGCTCCAGTCCTTACCGAGCGGTGTGGAGGTGAGGAGGATCTGATGGTGATCCGGGCTTGTTCAGTAGTGGTAGAAATCTGTTATCCAACTGTTGAATTATCTGTGGTGACGATCCATTGCTGTTCTTTTATATTATTATTATTTGCTGCGGCAGCCTCAGATATTAGCCCTTCATTAGCAAAATCCAGAACTAACGTTAGCACTTAGCTAGGGCTGGGCGATATGGCCAAAAATGATATCACGATAATGATATGATAATGTTATCATATCACTCGATATCGATGATTATTGATATTGTTATAAGTAGGGGTGGACGGTATGGTCTAAAATTTATATCGCGGTATAATTTGAAGCATAGACAGTAACGGTATATATCACGGTATCAGTGTTTCCGTTAGAATAATTTTTTTTGCCTGATAGGCAGGCTATATAAAGAATGACATCCTCAAGGCATGTAGATTTATAATATTTTAACTTAAAACTAGGCTACTTTTGCGTATAAAGTCATTATATTCCAAATAAAATAAGTCCTGAGTCCGTGCTGCTCCCATTGCAAACAGCGGGGCTGGATGCTGGATTTTGCTAGAAGCATATGTAGCTGCAGAGCCGCAGAGCCAGCGGCGCTTTCAGGTCTGGTCACAGCTTTCAGCCGTTGGGTGGGGGGGCGCTGTTGAGCGGGCCTGTGACCAGACCTGAAAGCGCCGCTGGCTCTGCGGCTCTCCAGCTGCATGCTATTCGCAAATCCACTGCTGCAGCCGTCCTCCCGCTGCAGCCGTCGTTATCATAACACTACACGCATATCATAATGTTTACAGCAAACTGTAGTTGATCACCAGGTATGTTTTATTAACGTAGAATAATTCATATAAGAAAAACGATAGGGACATCTCTTACCTTTCTCCACTGGTTAAAAATGCCAGGAACTGAAATTGAAACTTGCTGTGCGCCACGGTGATATGTGTTTATTATGAAATAACAATTGCGTGTTGACACGCCCACTGCGCGAAGCCTCCTAAATAACTTTTTCCAGTTTGCACATATCTATTATCTATGACTAATTCTATCTATTTTTAGGGGCAAATGCGATTGAAATAGTCGCGCTGTGGTTACATGACGTCATTGCTATTTTAGAGCTGCTCTACCGGTTACACGGTATAGTCAAAATCCATACCGTAGATTAAATTAATACCGCTTATACCGTATACCGTTTATACCGTCCACCCCTAGTTATAAGTATAAAAAAGAAAATATATATATATATATATTTTTAAACCGATGTATGTTGATTTTACAGCAATTCTTTGTCGTTGCCGCCATATTTAGTGTTGCATCCCCTCACACACCAGTTCTTAGGCTGCAGCTGGTTTGAAAGCGAAAGTAAACGGGCTTCTCTGCTGGCTGTGGCTCCAGGGGAGTTGAATAGTTCTGGCTCTGCTAGTTTCTTTTCTATCTTTTGGTGCTTTTTGGGTGGACAAACCACCGCCCATGTGCAGTGTGACTCGCGACTGGAGACTAACTCTGCTAGCACACATAGCCTACTGTGTACAGATGGTTTCAAACTGTATTTTAAATTAGAAAGCAAACAAAATAAATGGACAAGAGATTTTTTTTAATTATCAATCGATATCGATTATTAACATATTGGGTAGGGCTGGGCGATATGACTAAAAACTTTATCGCGATAAAATTATAAAATTATTTTCATATAATTCGATATCGATAATTATCGTCGATATAATGTCTGTCAAGTTTAATTAACTTCTTATGCTGCTGCGAATGTCTCGAGTCGAGTTGATGTCGTCATCAGTCCGCGCACTTTAGCAGTTAGCCGACAAGCGGAATATCTCATGACAATGTAATAAATATGACACTAAAATACTCTCTTCCGCCACAATATATTGAAACGACGTCCACTGTATACCCCACACTACTATAAACGTGGCCTCAGAATTCATGCCACACACATACTCGGCACGTAAATATATAAAACATCGCCGTGCAAGCTAGTTATCCTAGCCAGCCTGTTGCTTCTAAGCGGTGTATTCCATGACAATGTGCTAAATATGACACTAAAATACTCTCTTCCGCCACAATATATTGAAACGACATCCACTGTATACCCCACACTACTATAAACGTGGCCTCAGAATTCACGCCACACACATACTCGGCACGTAAATATATAAAACATCGCCGTGCAAGCTAATTAGCCTAGCAAGCCTTGTTGAGTGAGTCCTACCTCTGGGTCTCCTTCCGGGTCTCCTTCGATCTCGGCCATCTCCTTCACTGATTGGTTGTTAGTGCGTGCTCATATCCAAGCTTGGAAAATCGATATATCGAAACTTTGCGACCACGTTTCATGTTTATTTCGAGGAAATAATTTATCGCGATAGTTATTGTTTTATCGCCCAGCCCTAATATTGGGTGCCATGCAGTATGCCCATCTTTATCACTCTCTGTCAGTGCTTTAAGCCTATGGAGTGGCTCACCTTCTTTGCAGGGCTATAACTTTTTAAATATTATAGCTATATCGACATTTTTATGGCCCATTCAACATCGGGTATCTATCGTTCCGGGTGTGGGAACGTTATACATTGTTGTGTTAGTACCGCCGAGAATATAAGTATGTTTTTAGACTGTATAGCAGTAATTCCTAGAACACATGCTATAGGCCCCGGCGCGTATTATACATTATCGATTGGCGTTTCGTCCCTATACACACTATATTAAAAATTTCAAATGCATATGATCGCTATACATTATGCTCCATCATGCATGAAGGAAAGGGGGGGGCGGGGTCGTTTATGATTCCTTGATTGTCACTAACGGCTTTCTTTAGTAAGACACCATACGTTGATCGGACAGATTGCAATGAAATAAATGGACAATCGAGCTGGAAATAACGTTAGATTCCTCTTACCTCTGGCAGATGTGTCTGGAGAAAAGAATTTCCAATTATTTGACGTCGATCGGCTAGATCCATTTTCCCTTTGTATGACTCAATAACGTTACAAGATATCTCTGGCGGAGCTTTTCCCCTGATGCACCGAGCGCCACTTCTGGTTTAGAGTGGAGTGTAACTCCTCCACATACAAATTTATTTGGAATAACAAACCACCACGTGTAAAAAGATCCACCGCACAGAGAAACAAAGACGGTGGTATGGCATTTCCAGATTTCCACCACTATTTTAAGGCGTACACTTTTAAGACCACTGACAACATGGTTTGATCCCCAAGCATCAGTATCCTGGAGAAATTTAGAAGAAAATATAGTAGCTCCACATAGGCTGAAGGACATAGTATACACCAAATTATCAATTAAGCAATGCGAACGGAAATTTGGCCCCATAATCACTCATGCGATCCGGATATGGCGTGAAACACAAAAAAAAATACTCTATCCCACATAAATGGCATAATCATACTCCCTTATTCAATAACAATGCACGCTTGATTGGAAAACAACCTATACGATTCCATAGATGGGAAAAGCAAGGCATACACACATTAGGAGACGTTTTCAACAAACAGGGTTTTTGTAGTTTCGATGAAATACGCAAAAAATTTAATCTCACCAAGTCCACATATTATTTTTACGCACAGTTATTGGCATGTTTGAAGGCTCACAGTGTTCCATTAAGGATACCAATTGTACACCACAGATACCACAAATTCTTCTATGAAAGAGACATCGAGAGGTTTTGTTTCAGATTTTTATCATCAATTACTAACGGCCTCGTATGAAACCCTCCATCTAGACTCAGTCTGGAGGAGGGATATACCAGACCTGGAGATAGACTTTGACTGGCAAGAAGCCTGGGCAAATGTACGACTTGCATCAAGGAACCCGGACCATCAACAAATCAATCTCAACTATATTCACAGGACATACTTAACTCCTATAAGACTGAACAAAATGGGTCTTAAACAAGACTCCAAATGCTCCTTATGTACAAATGGGGACGAAGGGACATTTATGCACATGTACTGGGACTGCCCACCAGTTAAGATATTTTGGAAAGAAGTGACACAGCAATTATCAAATCTCTTAACTCTGGATATACCTGTACACCCCTCTGTATTACTGCTGAATGATGTCTTTGAGTATGCAGTACCTCCACAGCTAAAGAGATTGGTTTTATTCGGTATCACAGTGGCTAAAAATCTGATAGCATCACGATGGTTTCAACCGGAAAAAATGTGCCGGAAGGTCTGGATTCTTACATATCTCGATGTGATTTATCAAGAAATATCTACAGCAAGAATTTTGGGTCTCAATGAATCCAAAATGGCAATCAAATCAAATCAAATCAAATTTATTTATAGGGCCCGACAACACACGTTAATGTCCCCATGGGCCGTACAGGTCTTCTTTAAACAAGTCAAGAAGACAACATAACAATAAGTCAAGAACAGAACAAGAACACCATAGGGTCCAAACATTTTTTAGATGAATGCAAATAAATGAAAGAATGCAAGCACTCCCAGACATACCCCACGCGAAGGTAAGGAAAAACTCACTAAAACCTAACAATAGGGAAAAAAGCTCCACAGGCAATGTGGAGGAGAGAAACCTTAGAAGGGCCGTTCAAGGGGGGATCTCCCTTCTTAGATGTCGGTGATAGTAGTGTTGCAGACGGACAGTTGGTAAGCATGCACTCATGTGTGTGGTGAAACACAGATGAGTGCATGCAATAGCAACTGTACATTTTGAAAAATTAAAGATAGAGTTGATAGCGGATCTATTTGAAGCACAGGGGCGGCGCAAGAGGGTCACGTCCTCCCCGTCTTAGTCACGGGACATTCAACACTCCGGTCGTTGCTCAGGGACAGCCGGAGACAGGGGGAAGGGGGGGTGGCACAGAGAGGGTCGCGAACTCCCCGACATCATCGCGGGACATCCGGCACTCCGGTCACCACTACGAAACCTCCGAAGACAGGGGGGCACGCAGAGGGGGTCGCAATCTCCCGGCCTTCGTCACGGGACGTCCAACACTCCGGTCAACACTCCAGGACAGCAAGTCATAGGAAGACAGGGAGACGGGACAGGCGTTAGACAGCTCATGAGATTGTAGTAGGCGGACATAGCAATAGATACAAGTGGTAGGCATATATGTGAATGGAGTAGATATATGAAGTAAGCGTATTATGTGAATAGAATAGAAGTACTTAACCCAGCAATGAAACCGCGTTGACTGTTAATCTGTTAACAGTCTGTTAATCAGTTGACAGGACCACGGACAGACGGCGGTGAATAACTGATCCAATGCCTCGGAGGTGCATGTAGAGCAGTCACTACAAGCTTGGCCAGGACCCCGAGGCATCCATCACCTTGGTCAGCGCCAGGAGACGGGTACTCAGAGAGAAGGGGGAGGGAGAGGGGGGGGGGGGAGAGGGGGGGGGGGGGAAGAGTTAGAGAGTTCCCATGTTTGTGGTGCTGCAAAGGAGCAGACATGTAGTACCCTGTAGTGCCATGTAGTAACCCGTAGTGCCATGTAGTACCCTATAGTACCCCATAGTGCCATGTAGTACCCCGTAGTATCCTGTAGTACCCTGTAGTGCCATGTGGTTAGAAGTGGTGGAGAGAATAAAAGCTAGCATATAATGGTAGTGTCTGGTTAGGAACAAGTTATAATGGTTGGATTATCCAATGGGGGGTCCGGGAGGGGGGGGTACGAGCTGGAGCATATGTGTGTTTGTATATCTTATTGTGTGTTGTCATGTTTGTTTATGTGTTTGTTTAAAAAATAATAAAAAAATAAAATACAAAAAAGAGTGGAGTGTAACTCGCCCGAAATCCACCAGGCGGCGGTATTGATGCGTTGCAATACCAGACAGGGTCCAGCTGGCTCCCGGAGGCTTCCTGGATGAATTATGAATGCCAATCGCGAATAAAAGAAATAACGATCATAAAAACAAGTTTACTCGTTGTTGGCAATTAATGTGTTATGTGATATATCGTGATAATTATCGTTTGCGTTTTATCGCCCAGCCCTACACTTAGCAGTGTTTCATCTGTTTATCTGACATACATTATCCTAGTTTAGCTTGGCTTAGGAGTCCATGGTAAAGTTGTATTATTTGCAGTTTACCAAACAGTTCTTTTTCAATCTTCTGTAGATTTCCATGATATTGCATTTAGTTGTATTCTCATTTAATGTAGTATACTTTCTGACAAGGACGTGGTCTTAGTTTGTCCAAGTGGTGTTCGCTGTAAACACCACTTGGAAGACAAAAACACCTGATTGGCCAAAAACAACACCTGCCTGCATCAATAACCAATCATATGTTTTGGCCATCAAATTAAATTCAATATCATAGGCTTATATTCATAGATCAGAACTATAGCAGTGCATCTGTCTATACAGTATACACCCATGTGTTTTTCAGTTCTTATGAACATCTCCTTCCTGTCAGGATTTTCCTTCCTTTCCAATCTGTTAGCCTAGGAAAAGAGTGCTGCCTGTATAGCTGGTTAACACTGAGTGCCAACGACGAGAAATCTCGTAATTAATCGTTTTCTTTTATGAGCGATTTTTATAATTTTTCATCACTCTAGCCTCTCGTTACCATTGGAACTCTCTCTGAGCTCGACCAGGGAAAATACCGCCCCCTATCATCTCTCCGGATGGTATTGCACCCATTGGATTGGACTGAATGAAATGGATGGGAAAAAAATAATCCGGAATCCACATTTTACTTATCAGGCATGTAACCGGAGACGATCCCATTCATTGCCTACCCTCAGAACAGCGTGGATTATGTGTTTCCAGTACCCAGCGTTGGATCAATAAACGCGATCTCGATCAGGAATTGGAATAATCTTTTTGGAGAACATCTGATCTGAGGTAAGGAATCAATTTTACCAGTCTTGGGGTAATCAGACTTTTTTTCACCTATATCTCAACGTGTCCCATATGTGTGTGTTGATCAGGAAATGGATAATCGATTTTTCAGCCAGATTCTCTAGCGTGCATAAGTACACATATACTATCGATAATCTAGCGTTTATTTGAAAACGATTCATAAATGGGCCGAAAAATGACAACGTGTTTTGTGTATTCCACTAAAGAGCTATTATCTCGGAATCTCTTTTTTTCCCTGGACATTTCCAAAAACCAGCGTTTTTCAAAATGGTATAAAACGGAAATGTACAGATAAATTAAAAAAAAATCTGTTTCGACAATGTTGACTGCAAACAAGTCATTGATAAGCGACGGGCGTATTAGACATAGCCATAATTTAAGATATAGTTTATGCGTTCGCAAATGTGCTTGCCCTCCCATTGAATAGAGCGCTGGCACTCAAGTGCTAATTCTAGCGCCCCCTGCTGGCACTCAAAAGTGTTAAGGACTGGTGGTTATTGCTTGGCTTTTTGTGTTCCTGATGAATTTCAACTGAAAATTTAGACCTTTGTTTGTTAGGATGAATGTAAAATGTACTGATATTTCTTTCCTTACTTTCCCTCAAGATTGGTCTGAATATGACTACCCCTCATAGCCTCTCACACCTTGGTTTGAGAGAACCTTCTGTCTGTTTGGTGGACTGCATGAAACCGTCACAGCTGGACCAGGAGAAGGGCTGTTTGGACTGCATGGAAACAAGTATGGAAATGTTGACTTTAATCTGTAAACATTATGACTTTAAGTGTTGACTTTAACCTCTTAAGTAGGGCTGCAACTAACGATTACGTACAGCTCAATACACACAATTGTTAAGGGGATGCAGACCAGAGAAAGAAGTTTGTCTTGTTTACATCAGGGTCCCCCATTTTCAATTCATAGTGATAAGATCAGACCGACTTCTAGGTATTTTGTTTGCTGTGTGAGAGTGTGTATGTGTGAAACTTTATTTTAGATGGTGTACTTTTTTTATGATAATCAAATAAAGAGCTATTTTCCAAAACGCATAATTTTTTAACTTTTGTAACTTATTTTCAGAAATTACTGATATTTTGAAACTATTTAAGGTCAAAACATGTAAAAAGAATATTTTTTTTGTATTATTATTATATATCAGCCCTATCTTTATCGGACCGATACCGATGTGTAAAAAAACTGCCATATCGGCCGATATTATATCGGCGGCCGATATATCGTGCATCACTAGATCTACGTCATCGATTATGTCGACTAATCGTTGCAGCCCTACTCTTAAGCCAGACTCTCTAAATTCGCCTAAAAGTACATACCCAATGTTGGATTCTGGCAAACCACAATCAGCCACTTATCACCTCTTTATCTGTTGGCTCGGGTAGTTTCTGCGTTGTGTTTTATTTCTCCGACGTCTTCTCATACTGGCTGTACATCGTGGTCATTCCCATTTAATGCAATCCGTAATTATAATAATTCACACCGTCAGACATGTTACCTTTCTCGGAACACGTTTATTACATAAACAAAAGCCTCAGATGTTACCCATTTCGTATTGTCCTTAAAGTCTTTGATGGAACACTAAATTCATTATTCTATCGTCTCGTCTGCTGTTAGTCCGATGGTTCTGGGCCTTGTCGGAGCCCACCACCATTTCCCGTTAGCCGAAGCTAATGATGATGTGTCATCTCCCCTCCCCCACCGGTGAGGGTGAGAGAGGGATGAAAGTCTCTGATCAATGCATGCGCTCTTCGGTGTGGTTAGTTTCTCATTCTAAGTGTACCCAGAAGAAAACTCACGTTATATTATCTTTGCCATAGCAATGACAGGCCCCGTCCCTCTTCTTGTTGCCATGTGACGCGCTGTCATGGCAACTGCTGTTCACCCTTCACACACATTAAACGTCTGTTTCTAGTGGTGTCTCTCTGACCATTCTGCTAATGCAATCCTTATCAAGATGACGGATGCCCTTGGAGCTCCCACCCTGCTTGCTGTGTTGCTCTCTGTTCCACCCAGCTGATAACGGCCCTCTGTCTGCACAGTTTTGGCTGGAGATGCACATACATGATGAAAATGATGATGATGATGATATTATGCGCTTAAAACTCATATCTATATAGGTTATGTTATAAACCATCGACCAATCGAGAAAAAATCGAGAATCAAATAAATTGAGGTGGATTTAGCCATGTTTTTCAGGTTTGGCCTGGTGGGTTCAGTAACCAGCTGGGGAAGATATAAATTACCACTAACCTCCTTAAAGTAGTTGGAGGCATTACTTAACCAATTAAAAAGTTAAGAAGAAGAATTTTTGATCAGCTCAGACTGCTGGCGAGCTAGCATAGACTGTAAAAGATGAGATGCATGTCTTACTTTATGTAATAGAAATGTTAAACCTTTGGCCAATATCTCATCAAGTGGAATCAGATCCATTCTGGAGGAAAGCTGGGAACCTTTTCCTTCTCCTCTGATGTTACTGGAGGAGGAAGCTTTATGACAACTTGGTAATAGATCTGACCAACTGTAGTCGATACAGATCAATCAAATGTAGCTAGTATCACCCTGATAGTGATATTGGGTATATGATCTGTGCATCCCTATATTGGACTATTCGTTCAACATGTTACTTTCCTGGCAAGAGTGTAGTGTTTGTAAAGAAATTACATTTAAATTCTTTTTCTTTCTAGACTCTGTTGCCTTACAACTGTTTATCTGTGAAGAGGAGGTTCCCCCTGAGCAGCAGGAGAGGAGCCCCAGTCTGGACCAGGAGGAGTCAGAGCCCCTACAGATGAAAGAGGAACAGGAGGAACTCTGGACCAGTCAGGAGGGAGAGCAGCTCCAAGGTCTGCAGGAGGCTGACATCATGAATGTCACATTCAATCCTGTCTCTGTGAAGAGTGAACATGATGAAGAGAAACCTCAGTCCTCGTGGTTTAACCAAATCAAGGACCCAGATCCCCTACAGATTAAAGAGGAACATGAGGAACTATTACAAGATCTAGAGGAGTCTGATAGGTGCAAGATGATCTTACATCCTGTGAAATGTGAAGAATATAGTGAGAATACTCTGTCCTCACAACTCGGCCAAACCCAGGACCCAGAGCTCCTACAGATTAAAGTTGAACTACATCCAGGGCTGGAAGAAGCTGATCGCTCCAAGATCACAGTAGACTCAGTGAAATGTGAAGATGGTGAAAAGAATAATCAGCCTCTTCAAACCCAAAGGGAGAGAAACGGAGAAGCATACTCTTTACCCAGCACTTCAACTGAACAGATGAAAACAGAACCTGATGCTGAGGACACTGGAGTATCAGAACCAGCCAGTAACCTAGATCCAGCTGGTGATTTAGAACCAACTAGAGATGGCCAGCTCCTCTCTTCAGACTGTTCGGGAAATGACACTGATGACAGTTCTGAAACTGAGACTGATGACAGTGATGACCGTTCTGAAACTGAGACCAATGACCGTGATGAATGGAAGGAGACTGCAGGGCCAGGTTTGATGACTCAAGCTTTCAGTAGTAAAGAAGGTCTGAGGACACACATGAAAACCCATACAGGAGAGAAACCATTTAGTTGTTCAGTTTGTGGGAAAGGGTTCAATAGGAAACAAAATCTGAAGACGCACATGAGAACTCATACTGGAGAGAAACCATTTAGTTGTTCAGTTTGTGGGAAAGGGTTCAGTATGAAGCTATATTTGAAGAGACACATGATAACTCATATTGGAGAGAAACCATTTAGTTGTTCAGTTTGTGGGAAAGGGTTCAGTAGAAAAGAAAGTCTGAAGGCACACATGATAACTCATACAGGAGAGAAACCATTTAGTTGTTCAGTTTGTGCGAAAGTGTTCAGTATGAAGGGAGATCTTAAGACGCACATGATAACTCATACAGGGGATAAACCATTTATTTGTTCACTTTGTGGGAAAGGGTTCAGTCAGAAAGGATCTCTGAAGATGCACGCAATAACTCATACTGGAGATAAACCATTTAGTTGTTCAGTTTGTGGGAAAGGGTTCCGTCAGAAAGCACATCTGAAGATACACGCAATGACTCATACTGGAGATAAACCATTTAGTTGTTCAGTTTGTGGGAAAGTGTTCAGTCATAAATCATCTCTGAAGATACACGACATAACTCATACTGGAGAGAAACCATTTAGTTGTTCAGTTTGTGGGAAAGAGTTCAGTGTGATGGGAGATCTGAAGAAACACATGATAACTCATACAGGAGAGAAACCATTTAGTTGTTCAGTTTGTGGAAAAGGGTTCAATAGGAAAGAAAATCTTAAGACACACATGAGAACTCATACTGAAAAAAATAACATTTAGTTCAGTTTAAGCTGGGAGTAGACTTGAAAAGAAGAGAACAGGTCCCAAAACACAGTTTGCAGTTTACATAATAGGATCCCCATGTACTTATACTAAACCGTATACTCAATAGGATCTTGTGTACTTTGTTTTAAGTCGCTCCACGCCACTGCGGGCCACAGGATGATTATGAGGTAACTATCACCAGAGCCAGACTCAGAGGATTTGGAGCAGCTGTCGTGTCTTAAGCCAGTGGTTCTTAAACCAGGAGTCCTTCCGGTAGTTCCAGAGGGTCCCCAGAAAAATGGGGCCAAGTTTCTTTATTAGTTGTCATTAATTTATTATTATTATTATTTATTAATACAGAATACTTTTCCATTAAATGCTTTTTTCAGTATGAGCTCCTGGTAGTGTGCTAGATAAAAATAGATAAAACGTATAAAATAGAAAGTCAAAAGTACATAAACAAAAAGTTTCAGTCAATATACATAAATACAATATAGAATACAGAATAAAAAAGAGTAACCGTGAGTTACAATACAGTGCAGAAATGGGATGAGGTACAACTTAGGGTAAGGTGCAATGAGGTATGAATTGTAGTGGAAATCTCTACTAATAAATATAAAGTGTGTCAACACATTCCCTGCCACATTGAGCATCTTATACCATTCTCTGCCAGCACTGTAAGTCTATGGAGATGTTCACCTTCTTTGCAGGGCTATAACTTTTTAAATTGTATTGCTAAATTGACATTACTATGGCCCATTCAACATCGATTATCTATCGTTCAGGATGTAGAAACGTTTTACTTTTTCATGCATACATTCATACGAAAACACCGTCTAGAATATAAATATGTTATATCGTTTTCTGCAGTAAATACTAGAACGTGAGATATAGGCATACACGCATATATAGATGATCAAATGCCGTTTGTTGCCGTTCCACGCTATATTAAAAATTTCAACTGTACATGATCCTAAACGTTATGACTGATCATGCGCGGATGAACGGTGGGGGATTGGGGGGTCGTTTATAATTCCGTGATCGTCGTTAAATGCTTTATGTAGTATGGGTGATATATTGATCAGAGCAGTTTGCATGGAAAATAATAAACAAACAGGCTGAAAGTAACGTCAGCATCGTCTTACCGTTGGGCGATGAGACTGGAGCAAAAAGATCCCACTTATTTGACGGCGATCGCCTGAATCCATTTCCGGTTTGTATAATCATAATACACGGCCAAATCGTATTGATTATTGCGTTATGGCAGCGATCGCTACACACGGACGTGAGTCTACAGTCCCGCAACAATATGCTGTTATCTCAGCTATAGAAGCTAATCTCTGGACTAAATCACATCCAACAACAAAGATCTTCTCGGATGGAGGGTCCCTGAGACAAAGTCTAATCAAATAGAGCAATACGCTGGATTTAATCCTTTAATCCCACTGGATTAAAGAGATTATGCAATGTATCAAAGCTACAGAAGATACACTCTCCAA
This sequence comes from Notolepis coatsorum, assembly GCF_963971535.1. Lineage (NCBI taxonomy): Eukaryota > Metazoa > Chordata > Actinopteri > Aulopiformes > Paralepididae > Notolepis > Notolepis coatsorum. Next base: position 8,620,953 of record NC_140183.1, on the reverse strand, counting down.
GGGTCTGTTTTGAGATTTTATGCAATTTGGCAACCTTTCTTGACATTTCTGGAAAAGATTGAAGCAGAGAATGTAACCCCATAATATGTTTATTTCTGTATGTGTGTGTTTCTCCTAATCAATTGTGTAAAATTACTTACTTTAATCGAGTGGTATAGATCTGGTAGGTGGGTGGGTTGGGTTGATACAATGTAGCCTACTGTTTTGTATATTGTGAAAATGTACAATAAAAAGACGTTGATCTAAAAACAAATAGTTGGCTACCCAACTAGCCACTTTGTTGTTTCTAAAGTGTCTCATACATTTTGGCCTAAGCAATTGAATGTACTACAGTGGGCTGTGGGGAAATGTATCAACACACTTTTCACACTTGCATTCACGCAGTGGCGGACTCAGGTTTGAAGGGCAAGGGCACCTAGCAATTGGTTGGTCAATTTAAATGTTTAAGACACATCTTCTGTCCAAAATTTGTATTCTTGACTATGTTAACACTGGATTCTCAGTGATAATCCAAACTATGGCTCTGCGAGACTAGCTAGTACATAGCTAGCAGTGAGGACTTACAAATCCATACCTTTATCCTTATCTCCTTCCTGACTGTTGTTGCTTTGGACCCAATCTTTCAAGGAGAAGCTGCCTCTCACAGCATTTTTTTGCTGCTTTTTAATGTTCTTCAGGTTTCTTTCTCCATGGCATTCTGTAATCATAGTATATAGGCCGATGCTAACCCCCCTTTTTAAAGTTTACTACCACGCTTAAGTTGGCTTTAAAAAACAATTCACACTGAACCTTAAAGTCCTATTATTAGGCCTAGTTGTTTGCCACAGTAGGCATTAATCACTTAATAGTTCAAATGTCTGTCCCATTCCCGTTTGCACACGCAGATACACACACGCACACAGTGGGCCAGTGACTTTGGTGGTATGTGGTATTGCACAGATGTGTGTCCCGTTTGCACATGCACGCACAGTACAAATATACATTTATTTCTGAAAAAATAATAAACTCTGTTACTTGAAATATTTTCACTGTTAGCTTAGAGCCCTGACATTACCACATTGGCTGTGTCGATGGCTCATTGATTTAACTACTGTAGCTAGCAAGCCAAGTTACTTACCGTTCTTTGTGCAGCTTCAAATGTCGAACGAAGTTGGAAGTTGTTGCGTCTCCGTCTGTGATTTCCGACCTGCACGTTTTGCATACTGCACATTTTTTGTTGACCACCACATAGTTCTTATAAGCAAATGATGCAATCTTTGGTATCGTTTTCCACTGGATCCGTCGTTCTGAATTGTAACGTTACTTCTTCGTGTGTTTCTCTCGCACAACTTGATTGGATGCTGTCGGATTGTTTCAAACAAAGTGGATCTGGGAAATTAAGTGTCTATTAGCTGGAAATTTATTAATTCACGGCACATTTAATAACATAATTTTTTATCGTTGGGCATGGGGGAATGTATCAAGTCTTCTCGAGTCAAAAGGCTCAAGTCCAAGTGAAGTCACAAGTCATTGGTGTTAAAGTCGAGTTGAAAGTATTTTTTGATTTTGTCAAGTCTAAAGTCATCAAATTCGTGACTCGAGTCTGACTCGAGTCCAAGTCAAGTGACTCGAGTCCACACCTCTGCTAAAAAGCCATTTATCATTTTTGGCTGGTAAAAAATCTGCCTGGCTGGTAGTTTTTATTTTTTTATCTACCAGCCACCTTGGCTGGTAAGCCAAAAAGTACATTTTGTTCCCTGTATATATCGTTACAGATATATGACATTTTCCATAGCGTGATATACGGTTTGATCCATAAGGTGACACTTAAATCTGTCATAACCTGAGACTAAAGGGGCTTTAGTCCCGGACTAAATTTAAACCGACCGTAACCATAGCCATGATGTAACCACTCCTGCTCAATAAACTGTTGACTAACTGGCAGGGCTCTACGCTAACCTTTTTCCCAAGGAGCACATGTGCACAGTGAAAATATTTAAAGTAACAGAGTTTTTATTTTATTTATTTTTTAAGTAAATGTATATTTGTACTGTGCGTGCATGTGCAAACGGGAACGGGACACACATCTGTGCAATAGCACATACCACCAAAGTCACTGGCCCACTGTGTGCGTGTGTGTGTGTATCTGCGTGTGCAAACGGGAATGGGACACAGACATTTGAACTATTAAGTGATTAATGCCTACTGTGGCAAAGTTGTAGCCAACATATAGCCTAATATAAAAGGCAGTGACATTAAACAAAAAGGAGACACTGGCATTACCACCAGGGCCATCATCAGTAGAGGGGACTGTAAGGTGCCTTTTCGGTATACTACCTTTGCTAAAACTGTGTTTTCTGTTAAAGGTGGTAACTACTGGAATAGCCTACCAGTTGTGATTAGAGAGTGCCCCACATACTCCATGTTCAAGACCCATCTTAAACTATCTTAAGGCAAACTGATAATTTTTAATCTGATTTAGTTTATATAACTTGTTTCTTGTTTTTATTGTTGTTTTTATCATTGATTGTCACAATGCTTTTACCCTAAGCAGGCTATTTATTTATTGAAAGAGTTTTGCTGTCTCCTGGTGTAAATGAGCTCTTGCTCCAACCCTGCATGTTTACATTTTGTATTTTGTACTCGATGTTCATTAACACTTTAACTGCCGGGAAACGCTTTACAGCGTCATTCCCGGCCATGCTCAAGTTGCCGAAGGACTCTTTACAGCGTCTTTAATATCAATATTTCAAAAATCTGTGATCGGATTCATATTTCCCCTCCGCTGGCCTGAGATCCACCAGGAGGACCCACTGAGCTCTCTGGCGGTTCAGGAGCGCCATCTGGTGGCCGATCGGCGCAATCGCCAAACAGGAAGTGCTGTGGAGGTTGTGCTGGTCGGCCATATTACTTCCGGGCACTCGGTTTGGCTGCCGGCACTCTGGCTCGTCACAATATATAGCGATCCATTGCCAATAACTCGATAAACAACATGATTTGGATGTATATAGTATTATACAAGCTGGAAATGGTTCATCAGGATAAACATCCCATAATCGAAAACGGTCTACACCACGCTGATCGTCCAACGGCGCGAGGAAGATCCGGTAAGATTCAGCGTTATATTTGATCGTGTTCCATATAAACTGTTATGATGAACATATGACCCACACTAGATGAATGATATAATGCTGCCCACGGAATTATAAACGATCCCCCGCCCATCCGGTCATCATCAGATCATACGTAGATCATTCTAGAAGTACGTCCAATTGAAATTTTTTATATCGCCCCGATTGCCATCAAACTATTTCATCATCAATATAATGCATTTGGGGCTATAGATCACGTTCTGGAGAAAGCTGCAGAAAGAGATGAAAACATACTTATACATTAGACCATACTTTACTATGAATATGTGAATGAAAAAGTTTAACGTTGCTACACAATGAACAATACATATAGGACTTTGAATGGGCCCTAATAATGGCAATGTAGCAATAGAATTTAAAAAGTTATAGCCATGCAAAGAAGGGGTACTTCTCCATAGACAAATAGAGCCGGCAACCTATGGTATATAATGAATTTAACCCATGGCACCCAAAGTGTTAACATGGGCTGTCCCTATCAAATAAACGATCAAATCAAACTACTGCTACAAAAGTAACAGTCACTTAACTTTAGCTTTTGGCCCTTTTATGCATACAATGCCGATGTTTTGGCTAGTGTTGCTCTTCTAGAAAAATAATCCTTTCAGGGTTGCCTATTGAAATACTGTACACCTCCAGTACAGAAACATTGTTTATGAGTTTGTGTCAGGTAGACCATTGATTGACAGTCGATTCTGCCAATTACGTCACACCGCTTTCACCCACCTCTGCTGTTGATAACGCTAGCCAAGTTAGCACACAGATACACACACGCACAGTGGGCCAGTGACTTTGGTGTAGGGGTGTAACAATGCATCGCAATTAGGGGTGGGAATCACCAGTTTCATCACGTTACGATATCGATTCTTTGGACAACGATACGATATTTGCTGATATCACAAAGTCTGCCACGATACGATTCGATTCAGGTGCCTGCGATCGATATGAGGCGATATTATGTGCCCATTTAACACAATCTGTCATATTTAGATCAACTAAAAAAAGGCTACGGAAATATCAATTGACGTTTTTATTTTTGAGCTCTTTCAGACATTTAAATGAAAAACAATCTATTGTTTTTAATACAAATAGACCTCCTGTTCAGTGTAAAGTGCCACGCTTTTATATATTGCGCTTTAAACTTTAAGTAAAATGTTTTGGAACTCACAACACGCAAGCTAAAACCCCTTCCTCTCCCAAATTGTTCCTACAATTGTTTTATGTTGCATGATGATCATGAATACATTTATTATGTATTCATGTTTAAATATCAACATTATCTGTCCATCCTCAGTAACACGCACACACACACACAGAATGCCCCTCCCCCAGTCCCCCACAGAAAGGTAGAATGCCCCCACCCCTCCTCCTTCCCAAGTCCCCTCTCCTGTTCTCTCTCACGTTAGCTGCTTAGCTTAAGCAGCCAACATAACGTTAATTTAGATCTGCCCATGCAACGTGGGCATAAAGGAATGGCGACGATGCAAATCATGTTAGATGCATTTGACCTGTTGCGGGGAAAAAACTGCACAGACTTATATCGGGTCGCAAAATACTTAAGACGCTGCTCTGCTGTAATGTCTACACAGAGTTTCACACTACTGGGCGCCGGCGGATATGACTCGCGGGATTTCGCAATTTTTATGTGTACACAGTGTTATGATGTTGTCGTGTCCGCTACAGCCAACACAACGACATACGCTACTGATGTTTCAAACTGTATTTTAACACTTTAAGTGCCGGAAACATGTTTAGGCGTCTTTCCTAGCCATGCTCAAGTTGCCTAGGACGCCGTAACTCGTCTTTGATATCAATATTTCAAAAATCTGTGATCGGAATCATATTTCCCCTCTGCAGCCTTCACACACAGTTCTGATCTCCTCTCAATCCTCTAGCGGTTCAAGAGCGCCATCTGGTGGCCGATCGGCAGATCGCCCAACAGGAAGTCATGTGGATGAAGTGGTGATCACCCATATTACTTCCGGGCACTCGCTATAGGTCCCGGGACTCGAGCTCGACACAATACATAGCGATCCGTTGCCAATAACTCGATAAACAACATGATTTGGACGTATATACTATTATACAACCTGGAAATGGACCGGGTATTTCGACATCCCATAATGGAAAACGGTCTACTCCACGCTGATCGCCCAACGGCCCGAGGAGACTGGGGTGAGTTTTAGCGTGTAGTATTACCGTGTTCGACACTAACTGCTATGATGAACATTTGACCCACATTAGATGAATGGTATAACGCTGCCCACGGAATTATAAACGCCCCCTCGCCCATCCGGTCAACATCAGATGACGTGTAGTAACTTCCAGAGTACGTCCAGTTGGAATTTTTTATATCGCGCCGATTGCTATCAAACTGTATTTCATCATCAATATAATGCATTTGGGGCTATAGATCACGTTCTGGAGAAAGCTGCAGAAAGAGATGAAAACATACTTATACTTTAGACCATATTTTAGTATGAATATGTGAATGAAAAAGTTTAATGTTGCTACACAATGAACAATACATATAGGACATTGAATGGGCCCTAATAATGGCAATCTAGCAATAGAATTTAAAAAGTTATAGCCCTGCAAAGAAGGGGAACTTCTCCATGTTAAATAGAGCTGGCAACGGATGGTATATCATGAATTTAGCCTTAGGCAATCAAGTGTAGTGAGGAAAGGGGGACACTGTTCCACTGCATATGGGAATGTGTGAAAGTGAAAACCTTCTGGCAAGATGTTATTGATCTGATCGATCAAATTTTATCAAAGAAGTTGCCATTGAATCCCAAGCTTTTTATTCTTGGTTTATATCCTACCACCCCCCCCCCCCCCCCCACGGTGGCTCGCGACCCTCCTGTGGGTCGCGACCCCGACTTTGGGAACCCCTGCTGTAGACCACTCTGGACTACACTTTGTTCTTAAATGATAAAACCCAGCTACATACCATTGGAAATTAAACTTGAATAAAATCACCAAATCTCTCCTTCCTCTGACACTCTTCTCCATCCAGATAGCTGTCCTGTCAGGCCTGGGAAGAAACCAAGAGGCTTGGATGGAAGAAAAGGTCTCCGCTGTGACCAGTGTGGAAAAAGCTTCAGTTCAAAGATGAATCTCGATAAACACCAACGCATTCACACAGGAGAGAAACTCTATTCCTGTGACCAGTGTGGGAAGAGCTGTATTCGGCGAGCTGATCTGCAAAGACACCAGATAATTCACACAGGAGAGAAGCCCTACTCCTGTGACCAGTGTGGGAAGAGCTTTAGTCTTCAACATCATCTGCAATCACACCAGAGAATTCACACAGGAGAGAAGCCCTACTCGTGTGATGAGTGTGAGAAGAGCTTTACTCAACTGAGTACTCTGCAAACACACCAGAGAACTCACACAGGAGAGAAGCCCTACTCCTGTGACCAGTGTGGGAAGAGCTTTAGTCGACTGGAGAATCTGAAATCACACCAGCTAATTCACACAGGATGGAAGCCCTACTTTTGTGACCAGTGTGAGAAGAGCTTTAGTAATCAACATAATCTGCAAACACACCAGAGAATTCACACAGGAGAAAAGCCCTACTCCTGTGACCAGTGTGAGAAGAGCTTTAGTCAAACGTCTCATCTTAAATCACACCAGAGAATTCACACAGGAGAGAAGCCCTACTCCTGTGACCAGTGTAGGAAGAGCTTCAGTCATCTGAATAATCTGAAAACACACCAGAGAATTCACACAGAAGAAAAGCCCTAACGTCAGAGACCAATCGCAGCCACTCTTATTGTCTGGGACCAAATACGGCCACGCCCCATTCCCAGTAAAAAGTGGGAATCTCTAGAATGGGTTTCGGGCGCTGTATACGGAAGTGACGATAGACAACACTTTCTGTTGTCAGTAGATGGCAGCATTGGTTTAAAATTAAAAGGTGAAAATGTTGAAAACTACATGAATACATTTCCCAAGATCCTTAGCACAGGTCACAGGTCACTGGGATGTGTTTGTTCTTCGCCGTGATCTGAACAGCGGTAAACTATTACTGCAACCTCGGTATAGCGACCGCGAATGGTAAACTAATTATCTTAACAAAAGTGCGCTGGTAGCGTTACATATGTTGTCTAAAGGGGGACATATGTTACAATTTAAGATTTTAATGATAATCGGCATATAAAGGACAACATAAAGCATCGTTAATTTGTAAGAAACCTCAATGAAAACGGTAATATTAGCTATTGTTATGAAAATGTGCTAGAATCCTATACAAATTTGGACGCATTTGGTCTACGTGACCAGTGTGAGAAGAGCTTTAGTCGACTGGATACTCTGAAAACACACCAGATAATTCACACAGGAGAGAAGCCACATGCTTGTGGTTTGTGTGAGAAGAGATTCAGCACATTAGCATATTTCAGAAAACATTCAAAATACACTTGGGAGAGAAGATTCAGGGAAATGTCAAACCTGTCAATTCACCTGCACCTTCTTAGAGGAGAGAACCCCTACAGCTATAGGCAGTGTTAGAAGAGTTCCACTCATAATTAGGGCTGTCACTAATGACTATTTTGTTATCGATTAATCAGTTGATTCTTTTATCGATTAGTTGATAGTCGATTTTAATTGAATATTTAAAAATGTTTAATGAGTATCCTCGTCCTTTTTAGCTTTAGATAAAAAAAAATTAAATAACTACCAGCCAGAGAGATAATTACCGGCCATAAATAGCTTTTTAGTATATTTCCATGAATTATTATGTATTGTGTGCTATGGTAGTGCTTGTGCCAGCATAGATTATTTATTATCATCAACTATCAGGGTGACAATATTGTCACAAGGAAAGATGAAATTACATACCTGGGTTCCATCCTAGAGGCAAATCTTTCCTGTGACAAAATGGCAACCAATCTAATCAAAAAGGTCAACCAACGAGCAAGATTCGTGTACCGGATCTCCTCTCTGGTAAACAAGAATACCCTGAAGACTCTGGCAGGAGCACTCATTCAAGGGTACTACGACTATGCTTGCACCTCATGGTACCAACGCACCTCAAAGGCACTAAAAATAAGATTACAAACATCACAAAACAAACTGGTCAGACTACTGCTTGACCTCACTCCTAAAACCCACCTCACCCCTGCCCACTTTGACTACCTAGGATGGCTTAGAGTAGACGACAGAGTACAGCAATGGGCCTGGTCTACAAGATACACTACACCACTAAGGTACCCATGTACATGTCGAAATACTTCCCAAAGGTCAGTGAATACCACGACCACAACACCAGAGGGAGTTCCACAAATCATGTTCAACCCAGATTCGGCTCAAACAAGGGATTAAACACGTTTCGCAACTATGCCACTATACCCTAATCGCAACTATACCCACAGCTGTAAAATAATGTGAATCCCTACTCCTTCAAAACCACTCTCTCAGAGCACCTATGGGAGGCTGCGATTAGAAACTGGCCCCTGTAAATGTCCAAAGCTGCCAAGCTGCTTCTAAACTGTAAAGGCTCAGCAGCCCCTCCCTTCCAGCTGGAGCGAAACAGTTATGTGACTGTCGAGTCCTGGCTCTCGGCAGAATCACGATTAGTGGTCTAAGAAGTTAATTCTATTTTGAACGTGATTCACTGCATTAGTTAGATTACACGTTGCGCATGTTATGACTTTGAACGTCTGCCATTTCCACCGCAAAAGGCACATACAATTAACAATACGATGCGTCGATCATGAATATGCAAATCGACGAAATTTACTTGGCGACTGGGTTGACGAATCGTGACAGCCCTACTCATAAGGAATGTGTGGCCCAGTGTTAAAAACACTTCAGTACGTCATTACAGCTATCAGTCCATCAACAATCATAAGAATAATATTTGAGCTTTTGAAATGTAAAACTACTACCAAGAGCTTTTGACCTGCACAGAAGCCTCTGTGAGAGAAGCAGTACTAGCATAGACACAGTTGTCATTGACGACAACAGTTGTGTTTCTGTCGCTCTGAGGAGTGAGGCAGACAGTGTGGATGTTCATGGGACAATATGTCATTGGTATAAGAGTGAACACACATTGTTCTAGTGTTTTAAATACTGGGATCATAGGAACTTTTTGACCTCACTATGGGGTGACCATCCAAAAGCCAGGCTAGTTAACAAACATGTGGTGTGTACACACTGGAGGGGAAACTGCTTCTGGTATTGACTTTTATATTTTTATGTGGACACTAGTGATGTATTGAACTAATGTCACACATATTGTCAACATTCCTAGTAGGACATGTTTTTTACTTTCACAAGAATAAGTGTTTATTTTAGAGTAATGTTCCATGTATTGTCTTCATTTGTATTCTATTAAAGGAATGGATGCTCCTTTATATGAATTTATCATCTTTAGTGGTGTTTCTACCATCTAACTGCTTGTTACTAACTATTTTGTTGTTATTGTGTGTATATTTGTTGGATAGTAAAATCTTGAATAAAAAAGTTAATTGATCCCAACTCTGAAATACTCATTAGAATGTATGATTAGCTAATAATATGGATGAATTGTAAGCGTCAAAATAAGTGGGAAGGTGTGAATTGATGTCTTAGAAGTATGAAAATGAAATATTACATTTTAACCTACTTTGTATGAAGGCTTCATCTTCTGAATGCAACATTTTTAGAAAATGTCCTGCTGTTGACTAGAACGTTTAGAAAATATTGTACTACTATCCATCTTGCTAATATGTCTATACTACTATGCACTCAGAGTGTAACACTCAAGCTTGATATTATTTAATGAACAATGCCACTGACCCTTAGCTGCCACAGATGTACCTCCTGGTGACATGCTGTTCACAATCTGTAAGTCACTTTGGATAAAAGCCTCAGCTAAATGACTAAACTGTAAAATGTGAGAATTCAAAACTTTATTGTCGTTTTTTTTATTTATTTATCCTGATGAGTCACTGAGAAATGAATCAAATTACTTTTTTCTCCTTTTATTTTTATAAACAATCCCTTACAAGGTCAAACATGTACATTCAGTTGAAAAGATTGCTCCAGGTAAAAAGTTGAGACCAAAAATACATGAAGCAAAAGTAGAATCCAGTAGAGAAGTAGAATTTAAAATCAGGTAAAAAAAAAATGGAAAATAGTGTTAGAATTCTCGTTAGAAGGGTCGTCTTAGAAATGACATTGAATCAATATTTAATAACCGCCACAGTTTAGAAAAAGGTTATTGAACAGTATAATTATTACAGTATGTTTTCAGAACTGAAATGTCAAGATATCTTATTGGAAATATAAAAAGTATTAAAAAAATTCCAAAAGGTACAGCTTTTCCAGTTTTTTAAACAAACGCAGTTAAACAATTAAATAAAAAAGATAAACCCACCCATCCTCGGAAGTGCTTTAGGTTGATTATTTACCAATGATTCCAGGATTCTTGCTAGACAGGACAGTTTGGTCCAGTTATTTAGGTAACATCTACCTCCACCTTCATGTAATGGAGATACATGAGCTGTATATATATTTATAAAATGACTTCATGAACCTTTACTCTGAAACTAGAGATATGGCGCGTTAAGAGAGTTTATGGTGTATCTATGTACATTGATGATAAGGAGTGGTTTCTGAGACATTTTTACAAGTAAAAGCTGGGACAAATTTTTGCAGGATGTCCAGATTGTTTTTTATTATATTGTTTTGTCAATCTGAAGAAGCAATTAAAAAACTTTAAAAAAAGTGGTCCGTTAATCATGCCAGAGTGGTCTGGGACCCCCATGCCAAGCCTAAAGGCCTTCCAGGGGGACACCTAAACATACGCAGTATCACCGCTAAAAGTGAACAGATTAAACAACTATTTAAACAACTTATTTATTTTTCTCTGAAACCTGGCTTCATGATAACTCCCCAGCTGCTGCTCTGACTGTACCTGGCTTTAGAGCGACCTGAAGGGAGATGGGGAGGTGTGATGTTTTATGTTAAAGATAACATCCACTGTACCCAGGTCCACTTTTCAGATAAGGAATGTCTCCCCAAATGTCCTTTACCCTCCTGGGGCTGTACCGACCACCAGACTCCAAAGCTATATTTTCTGACCAGCTGAACACCATACTTAGAGAGTGCAACTTTGACAAAGAAGTACTTTTGATGGGAGATTTCAACATAAACTGGGAAGATAAACATGGTAGAAAAGCCCTCAAACATTTTACAATGATATTAGATTTTGTTCAGATGATTAAAGGGCCAACTAGGATAAGACCCAAATCAACCTAGTGTTTAGTAACAAGCCAGAGATGATTACTAAATCATTACATTTAGTCACTGGCCTATCTGACCTTAACGCTTGTATCTAGAAAACTGTCTAAGAATGGATTTAATCTGACTACCGCCAAAAAGAAGACCTACCTCAGAATCCCTAAGGCTGACCAAGGTCACTTTGGAGCAGCAATACATGGAATTGACTGGAGTGATATACTATCAGGGACGCCTTTTGCTTTTTCCAAATCCAACAGTGCAAAAATGCTTCCGCATTCGTCATCGGAGGTACCGTAGTGCCGTGCGGTAATGCGCCTTTCATTTTCCTTCACGCAGCGGCCAGCGGCGGCGTGCTCGCTCAGGTGCGTGCGTGCGCCGGCGCGAGGTGCTCGCGCATGCGCATGAGATCCCGCCTTAACAATATATATAAGTCACCGCCCCAAATTCAGTATCCAGAAATAGCTCAATTGGCAAGACGCCATGGCTGTGGATCCGCCAGCTAGTTGCTGGTGAGTTCGAATCCCGTCAAATATTTTTTTTTTAACGTGATTTTTTTTTAACGTGTATTCTTTCGCCGGTTAAGGTTAGGCATGGTTAAGGTTAAGGTTAGGCATTGTTTCGGAGTTGGTTAAGGTTAGAACGGTTAAGTTTAGGCGCTGTTAAGGAGCTGGTTAAGGTTAGAGTTTGTCAAAGAGAATGGCAATATTCTTTCTATGGTTAAGGTTAGGCATGGTTAAGGTTAAGGTTAGGCATTGTTTCGGAGTTGGTTAAGGTTAGAACGGTTAAGTTTAGGCGCTGTTAAGGAGCTGGTTAAGGTTAGAGTTTGTCAAAGAGAATGGCAATAGACAGCCTATTTCCGCGCGACAGCTCCCAAAGCGGGCCTGAAAAGAAAGGCGCTTTACCGTAGTGGCGTGCGGTGACGAATGCTTCCGCATTTTTGCACTGTTGGATTGGGAAAAAGCCACACGCATCAGGGACTGATGTAGAAACTGACAGTCAACTGTTCGTCTCCACTATCAAATCTACAATGGACAGCTTTCTTAAAGAAATCAAATCCAAATGTGTCCAAAAGAGCACCCTCCCTTGGATAAATGAAAATATAAGAAAGTAAATTAAGGAAAGAGATCATGCCCTAAAAATAGCCCTTCAGTCCAACATGGAACACAACCAGGCCTGGACGCGTGAATGCTTTCGGCAACTGGCTTGTCCTTCCTCGTTCCCGTTTGGCGCTCTGATTGGCCAGGTCATGTGACATGAGTGCCAATCGTGGGACGGCAAGTTTTTGCACGGTTAAGCTTAGGCACTCTTTCGTAGTTGATTAAGGTTAGAGTTTGTCTTCGAGCATGGCGATAGAACGGCAGGTAGTTTGCAGGCTGTTCGACGCGGAAATGGGCAAAGACACAGCTCGTCACGCTATTGGGCGCACATGTCACATGACCTGGCCAATCAGAGCGCCAAACGGGAACGCGGAAGGACAAGCCAGTTGCCGAAAGGATACACGCGGCCTGGACTGGCCATCTGGTCAACGACCGGCCCACTACTAGGCTGGGACAGCGGCCCATTGGTACTGACTGACACTGGGCTGGCCCAATCACATATCTTACTAAGCACCCCCCCGCCAGTCGTGCAGGTACATGACTGAGAGGGGGGATGGTACATGACTGAGATGGGGCTGTGGCACATGACTGAGAGGGGGCTGGTACATGACTAAGAGGGGGCTGGTACATGACTGAGATGGGGCTGTGGTACGTGACTGAGATGGGGCTGTGGCACATGACTGAGATGGGGCTGTGGTACATGACTGAGAGGGGGCTGTGGTACATGACTGAGATGGGGCTGGTACATGACTGAGAGGGGACTGGTATACAGGACTGAGAGGGGGCTGGTATACATGACTGAGAGGGGGCTGGCTGGTACATGACTGAGAGGGGCCTGGTACATGACTGAGAGGGGGCTGGCTGGTACATGACTGAGAGGGGGCTGGTACATGACTGAGAGGGGGCTGGCTGGTACATGACTGAGAGGGGGCTGGCTGGTACATGACTGAGAGGGGGCTGGCTGGTACATGACTGAGAGGGGGCTGGCTGGTACATGACTGAGAGGGGGCTGGTATACATGACTGAGAGGGGGCTGGTACATGACTGAGAGGGGGCTGGCTGGTACATGACTGAGAGGGGGCTGGCTGGTACATGACTGAGAGGGGGCTGGCTGGTACATGACTGAGGGGGGCCTGGTACATGACTGAGAGGGGGCTGGTACCATGTATTGTGCATCATTGTAGGTCAAACCATTAAAAAGTTAATTTCCACAGCAGCCATTTTGGATTTTGGTCTCTCACAAATTTTTCCCGCCTTTTAAAAAAATACACCCCGGCTAAATTTGTTTATTAACCCTCCTAGATGACAAATCCATTGAGAAACGAAGTGCCACAGATGACCCAACTACTAGGTCCATATCGTATCATCATATTATAAAAAAAAATCATTAGGATAAGGGTTCCCTTGATAACGATGTATGAAAAGGCTGTATAATATACAACACCTGTAGCTCAACTGCAAAAACTGCTTTTTTGATTTGATTAGATTTGTATTTGGAAATTAAAAACACATCATAAAAACAAATTATCTTGACCAATTTGTATTCCTGAGGATATCACCTAAAAGCATTCATTAAAACACTTATGTCCAAGGTGGTCCTCGATGGAAGACATAAAAACACAGCACATATAGCCTACTCAACTGCAAAAATGTGTGCCTACTTATGTATTAGCCTACAGGGAAAAACACATTCACAACAGGCAGCAAAGTTTATTTTCAGCCAAGTATGGTAATAAGGTAACTATTAGGATATATATGGTATGGATTACTTACTCTTAGAACTTATTACTATCTGTGGTAGCTCTAGTCTCCACCTACACAAATTGTTGTTGTGCTGTCCTGCATCTATAACATTAATATGAAACGGACTACTACTACTCAGACAGTGACTGACGCCCCATATCTCCGAACTCATTAATATGAAACTGTACATATTAATATGACAGTGACTGACGCCCCATATCTCCGAACTCATTAATATGAAACTGTACATATTAATATGACAGTGACTGACGCCCCATATCTCTGAACTCATTAATATGAAACTGTACCCCCATATATCTGAACTCATTAATATGAAACTGTACATATTAATATGATTATGACCACAGTGACTGACGCCATATGAAACGGACTACGATAGTTATTATGACAGTTATTATCAGGCATGCGTTGTTCATGGCACGGGGTACCACTCAGTGGTACCTCACTGAGTATTAAAGATTTGAGCAGAAGCGCGTGCACGCACATGCACGCGCTCGCGAGAACGCGCTGCGCTCGGCTCGGATCGTTGTGTTTACCTGCGGCGCTACCTCGCATTATCATAACAATAGCCGCTATAGGCTGGTGTCTTCAACCAGTCTGGGACTCTTTGTTCAACCCCCCACCCACCACCACTCACCCCCGGACAACAACACACTCTGCAAACAGCAGCAACCCGGGACATTCCATATCTACATCACAAACTTCGGGACTGAGTAGATAATTAATTAATCTTCTCTTTATTTTTATTATTTATATTAAAACTGAATCAAACCATAAACAAGGTTGCCTGTTGGGATGTTAGATCCTAATGTGAAAAACTGATTTTATATGTCTGCACTTTATGTGCTCATTTTATGCCTGTCTTAATTCTGTTGTGAAGCACTTTGAGCTGCAGTTTCTGTATGAAAGGCTATACAAACAAAGTGTATTATTGTGCGCGAGGGAACATATGCGCATGCGCGCGGGGCCGCGCGTGCGTGTGCGCGCGCGCGTGCGCGCGGCGTCATTATCCTGCGTGGCGGCTCAGCCCATAATAACAACGCAACGCTGGTTATTATGATTATGACCACAGTGACTGACGCCACAGGAGCACACAGTGCCCCATAACAGCAGCAGCGGAGAATGCGCATTCACGGGAACGGTCACGTGGGGGAGTAGGATTTTGGCCCAACACCCCAGGCTCCCCCCCCCCAGCGCCAGACTTGCATCATTTGTTTGAATAATCACCCCCCCCCCCCCCCAATACACAAAATATACCGCCAAACACATAACTAATTGTATATATAATAATAATGTCTTCTAGAATATGATCATTAAATAAGTAACGTTAGCTTATATATTAAAAAAACATCATTGTACACGAAATTATAAAACTATTAAAGTTTCAAGTTCAAGTTTCAAGTTTCTTTAATAGTTGTCATACAGAAGTACAGAATACTTTTGTACAAAATGCTTCTTACTGTTGCGCTCCAGAGACTGTGCAAGACAAGATAAGTATGAAATAAAAACATAGTAAAATTAGAAGTAAAAAAAAGGTCACAGTGTTCAGTTTAGACATATGTACAATGTTCGATGCAGAATAGACGTAGTTACCATACAATATACAATACTGTGCAGTGTACTAATATACAATACTATATACAATACTATATAGTGCAAGGCAGAAATGGAGAAATGGGACGAGTGTACTAATATACAATACTATATACAATACTATATAGTGCAAGGCAGAAATGGAGAAATGGGACGAGGTGCAATTTAGGTACAATTCACAGTAGGTGTACGAGTTGTAGTGCAAATCCTTTATCAATAAATATAAAGTGTAAGTGTGTTTGTGTGATCTAAAGTGTGGAGAGTGGGTGCTGCAGTGTGTTGTTTGTTTGAGTGAGTGTGTGTGCTGTGTGCATTTGATGGTTGTTGCATAGTGATTATTGTTCGTTTAGCGATTATTGTTCGTTTAGCAGCCTGATGGCCTGGGGATAGAAGCTTCTTCTGAGTCTTTCTGTGCTCGCCTTAAGACTCCGGTATCGCTTGCCTGACCGCAGCAGTTCAAAGAGGCAGTTGTTCGGGTGGCTCGAGTCCTTAATAATTCTCTTAGCCTTCCCCTTGCACCGCTTGTAGTAAATGTTCTGGAGGGTGGGAAGCCCCCCTCCAATTGTGCGTTCGGCTGAACGTGTCACTCTTTGTAGTCTGCTACGGTCTTGTGCAGTGCTATTCCCAAACCAGGAGGTGATGTTGCCGGTCAGGATGCTCTCTATTGTACATGAGTAGAAGTTCCTAAGGATCTTCTGACTGACTTGGAACTTCCTTAGGCGCCTGAGGAAGTAGAGGCGTTGTCGTGCCTTCTTCACTACACTGTCAATGTGTGTGGTCCATGTCAAGTCCTCGGATATGTGGGCTCCGAGGTACTTGAAACTGTTCACTCTCTCAACCGGTGCCCCGTCGATGCTGAGGGGGCTGTAGTCCTTGACCCCCGACCTCCTGAAGTCCACAATCATCTCTTTTGTTTTGCTGGCGTTCAGGGAGAGGCAGTTCTCCTGACACCACTGTGACAGGTTCTCTACCTCTTCCAGGTAGGCCCTTTCGTCGGTGGCAGAGATCAGGCCCACCACTACTGTGTCATCAGCAAATTTGATGATGGTGTTGTTGTTCCGCTGTGCTACGCAGTCATGTGTGTACAGGGAGTAGAGGAGGGGGCTCAGAACACAGCCCTGGGGGGCCCCTATGTTGAGCATGATGGATGAGGAGGTGCAGTTGCCGGCTCTTACCACCTGGGGTCTGCCCGTCAGGAAGTCCAAGACCCACTGGCACAGGTCATAGTTCAAGCCCAGGTCCCTGAGCTTGGCTATGAGTTTGGAGGGGACTATGGTATTGAATGCTGAGCTGTAGTCGATGAACAGCATTCTCACATAGTTCCCCTGCCTCTTGTCCAGATGTGATGCTGCTGTGTGCAGCACATGGGCTATGGCGTCCTCCGTGGACCTGTTGGGGCGATATGCAAATTGCAGAGGGTCCAGGTTGATGGGGAGGGAGGAACAGATGTAGCCCTTCACTAGCTTCTCAAAGCACTTCATGGCTATGGAGGTGAGGGCTACAGGGCGGTAGTCGTTGAGGCAAGTGGGCGTAGATTTTTTGGGTACAGGGATGATGGTGGACTTCTTCAGACAGGTGGGGATGACAGCCTGTTCCAAGGACAGGTTGAAGATGTCAGTGAATACCGGGGCCAGTTGGTCGGCACAGACTTTTAGGACGCGGCCGGGGATGCCGTCCGGTCCTGCTGCCTTCCTGATATTCACTTTTTTAAAGATCCGTCTCACCTCATGCTCTGTTACCCTGAACACTGAGTCTCCATCAGCAGACCCCCCCCCCCCCCCCATTGCCGTGGTTTGTAGGCTGGTGTTGTTATTCACAGCCTCAAACCTCGCATAGAAGGAATTGAGATCATTTGCTAAGGAGATGTCACTGTTCAGTTTGAGGGGGGTTCCTTTGTAGTCTGTCATTGTTCTGAGGCCCTGCCACATGCCTCTAGAGTCAGCCTGTTCAAACTGAAGTTCAACTTTATCCCTGTAACGCCGTTTTGCCTCTATTACTGCTCTCCTGACGTTGTATCTTGCCATCTTGTGTTCTTCCATGTTGCCTGTCACCAGCCCGGTGTTGTATGCTGATGTGCGCACTTTCAGAGCCTCACGGACGGATTTGTCTACCCAGGGCTTTTGATTTGGGTAGATTTTAATTTTGGTGGAGGAGATTGTTTCTTCTACCTGAGTACAGACATAGTCAATCACCGTTTCGGTGTATTCGTGAATATTGGCTGTGTTATCACGGAATACACTCCAGTCTGTGCTTTCCAGTACAGCTTGGAGTGACTCCTCTGACGTCACGGCCCAACGCTTAACCTCTCGCGAGACCACCGGCGTTCGCTTGAGACTTTGTTTGTACTTTGGCAAAAGAAATATTGCAGCGTGATCGCTTTTACCGAATGGACTAAGAGCCTGTGACTTGTACCCATTCTTAAATTGCGAGTATACATGGTCTAATATGTTCTCGCCTCTGGTGGGACAGGTCACATGCTGATAGAAATTCGGCAGCACCTTTTTAAGACGCGCGCTGTTAAAATCACCCAGAACCAAAATGGCGGCGTCAACATTAGCTGCCTGGAGTTTGTTTACCTCGTCGTGAAGTTTTGAAAGTGCGACCCCAGTGTTCGCGTGTGGTGGAATGTACACTCCGATGAGGATGATGGACGTTAACTCTCTTGGGAGGAAGAAGGGTCGACATTTTATCGTGATAAACTCCAGGTCTGGGGAGCAGTGGTTAGACAGTTCCTTTGTGTTGCCTAAATCGCACCACTCCTTGTTTATCATGAAGGCAATGCCGCCTCCTCTCGTCTTTAGTGACTCTTCTGCCGTCCGGTCCTTGCGGAGAACGAAGAAGTGGTCTGCCGGTTATATTGCGTGATTCGGGACATCTGGACTCAGCCAAGTTTCTGTGAAACAGAGGACGTTACAATCCCGAATGTCCCTCTGGAATTGGATCCGTGCTCTGATGTCATCCAGTTTATTTCCTATCGATTGCACATTGGCCAACAATATGCTGGGCAATGTGGTTCTGTGTCGTTTGGACCTCAGTCTGTTTCGGACCCCCGCTCTCTTTCCACGTCTTCGCGGCGGTTTCTCCTGGTCTTGGCCATGATAACAAAGGATCTCGGCGGGCCATTTCTGCTGTTCAGCGATCCGATCCAGAGAGCAATCCAAACGGTAAGTTTTCCTTAATCCAATGTCAATGATTGACTGACGGTCATACACATATAATGCACCAACAGTTGGTGCAAATAAAACTCCTAAAGCCTAACAATATATTGTTTAATGCATAATGTGTGGATGATACTAACCCTATAGCTGTTCAATCTCTACCTAAAAGGCTCGGTTACAACTGGGTGTGTGGTAGGACTCAAATACTGGACGGTAGAAGCAGTTTGGGGTTCCAAATGTGTTTATTTATGAAAGAAAAAAGTAGAGACAATACTAGGTAAAAAAAAAGGACAAACAGTATAAATAGGTGGGGATGACAGCCTGTTCCAAGGACAGGTTGAAGATGTCAGTGAATACCGGGGCCAGTTGGTCGGCACAGACTTTTAGGACGCGGCCGGGGATGCCGTCCGGTCCTGCTGCCTTCCTGATATTCACTTTTTTAAAGATCCGTCTCACCTCATGCTCTGTTACCCTGAACACTGAGTCTCCATCAGCAGACCCCCCCCCCCCCCCCATTGCCGTGGTTTGTAGGCTGGTGTTGTTATTCACAGCCTCAAACCTCGCATAGAAGGAATTGAGATCATTTGCTAAGGAGATGTCACTGTTCAGTTTGAGGGGGGTTCCTTTGTAGTCTGTCATTGTTCTGAGGCCCTGCCACATGCCTCTAGAGTCAGCCTGTTCAAACTGAAGTTCAACTTTATCCCTGTAACGCCGTTTTGCCTCTATTACTGCTCTCCTGACGTTGTATCTTGCCATCTTGTGTTCTTCCATGTTGCCTGTCACCAGCCCGGTGTTGTATGCTGATGTGCGCACTTTCAGAGCCTCACGGACGGATTTGTCTACCCAGGGCTTTTGATTTGGGTAGATTTTAATTTTGGTGGAGGGGATTGTTTCTTCTACCTGAGTACAGACATAGTCAATCACCGTTTCGGTGTATTCGTGAATATTGGCTGTGTTATCACGGAATACACTCCAGTCTGTGCTTTCCAGTACAGCTTGGAGTGACTCCTCTGACGTCACGGCCCAACGCTTAACCTCTCGTGAGACCACCGGCGTTCGCTTGAGACTTTGTTTGTACTTTGGCAAAAGAAATATTGCAGCGTGATCGCTTTTACCGAATGGACTAAGAGCCTGTGACTTGTACCCATTCTTAAATTGCGAGTATACATGGTCTAATATGTTCTCGCCTCTGGTGGGACAGGTCACATGCTGATAGAAATTCGGCAGCACCTTTTTAAGACGCGCGCTGTTAAAATCACCCAGAACCAAAATGGCGGCGTCAACATTAGCTGCCTGGAGTTTGTTTACCTCGTCGTGAAGTTTTGAAAGTGCGACCCCAGTGTTCGCGTGTGGTGGAATGTACACTCCGATGAGGATGATGGACGTTAACTCTCTTGGGAGGAAGAAGGGTCGACATTTTATCGTGATAAACTCCAGGGCCCTCATGCATCAACGTGGACGTAGAACTTGACCTACTTCCACAAGTAAGCACGGAATGTAGAACTAGCGTACGCACAGGGAAGTCGGCATTCATCACACGTGCGTACGCAGGCTCTATGCCCTGCCGTGTTGATGAATACCACTTTGTTCTACCGTCAATGCTCGTGCATGATTATCCATATATGGTCATGAAAATGAGGAAACACCCCCCATGGGATGTGAAATAATGGACCGACCCGAGCGGGACTCCGAGAAACTCCACGGAGAATTCACTGCTGTCGAACCAAGAAGACACTATCGCGTATTATGATTTATGGGATAAATAAAAGGCGGACTTGTAAACGGTGATGTCAGATATCAACGGCTCCCTAAGACCATTGCTGCAATTCTGCCTGGACAGCTCAAAATACTAATAAAGACCGTTCGTTGACCACTGTTTGGCGTTGGTTGTGTGTCATTATAACCGTGCTGTAATATGAATGCCTTTATTAGTTGTGTTCGATTGGCTATATGATTTTTAGAGGCATCTATTTTGTTGTCGGCTAATAAAGACCGCGCTGGAATATGACTGCCTTTTCCCGTGTTGTTTGATTAATACCCACGGATTAAAGTTCTCCTCAATTCTATTCCAAATCGCGATGGATCTCCCGTCAATTTTCTACCTGCTGCATATGATTTCTAGAGGCATACTACAATCTATTTTGATGTCAGTATTGGGTAGCCTATATAAACAATATAATACGAGAGCATATACAAGAACAATGAATCTCACTGCATGTATGATGTATCCTGCCTTTCAATACATGAACTTGAATTCCATCATGTTTGTGTGCGGGACTCAAGGCTGCTGTCACAATGGGTGGTACCGCCGTACAGTAATAATAACAGTCCACACAATATCACGATCCATGCCATAGCCTATGTTCCATTAGGACATGATCTGTGATGACAAATGTTCTAGAATGTTTGATTAAGATATCATACTCTGACAGCATGCCTATGAGCAACAAAAACGCGAACTTGAATCCCATCATATAGTCTGTCCACTATCTGCATGGTGTCATTGCAATGCGTTTTCTATTCTTTCTTGTACAGTAAAAAGGGGGAAGAACACTATATTCATATGACTTATTCTGCTTACAGCTTCGAAATTCCACTTGTTTCGTTTAACGTAAAGCCTTTTAAATATAATCAAAACGTTCCCGTGTTTCGGCGGTCTGTGCGCAAAATAATAACGAGTTGAGCTTTATGATTTATGATGAATTGAAAATGGGGGACCCTGATGTAAACAGGACGAAAGTTGGTCTGCATCCCCAATTAACAATTGTATGTACTGAGCTGTACTGTACTGTACCCATTCTGCAATCTGTTAATAAACTTTTCAATCAATCAATCAATCAAGCTACGCGGAGCGCAGTCAGTCAGTAGCCTACACCCCGTATATTCCGATAACGCTATATAAACCATGCTGCATTCATTCTGAGAGAAAGATCTATTATTCCAAATGCTATTTATAGGGTTTTGACCATAATTACACTACTGTTGCTATCTTACAATGAACTATAATGAACTACGGTTCATACAGAACATCCAGTGTTATTATGCACAGAAGCTCATTTCCTTGTTGTAATAATATATTCTACCACTGGGCGCTAGGTACGCCAGGTCTGACCTGTGCGTAGATGTACGCACGAAGTCAAGTTTAAGTTCAAATTGATGAATCCCACTCTTTGCTTAGAAATGATCGTACGCACGGGTTACGCACAGATCTGTGCGTAGAACACGTTGATGCATGAGGGCCCAGGTCTGGGGAGCAGTGGTTAGACAGTTCCTTTGTGTTGCCTAAATCGCACCACTCCTTGTTTATCATGAAGGCAATGCCGCCTCCTCTCGTCTTTAGTGACTCTTCTGCCGTCCGGTCCTTGCGGAGAACGAAGAAGTGGTCTGCCAGTTATATTGCGTGATTCGGGACATCTGGACTCAGCCAAGTTTCTGTGAAACAGAGGACGTTACAATCCCGAATGTCCCTCTGGAATTGGATCCGTGCTCTGATGTCATCCAGTTTATTTCCTATCGATTGCACATTGGCCAACAATATGCTGGGCAATGTGGTTCTGTGTCGTTTGGACCTCAGTCTGTTTCGGACCCCCGCTCTCTTTCCACGTCTTCGCGGCGGTTTCTCCTGGTCTTGGCCATGATAACAAAGGATCTCGGCGGGCCATTTCTGCTGTTCAGCGATCCGATCCAGAGAGCAATCCAAACGGTAAGTTTTCCTTAATCCAATGTCAATGATTGACTGACGGTCATACACATATAATGCACCAACAGTTGGTGCAAATAAAACTCCTAAAGCCTAACAATATATTGTTTAATGCATAATGTGTGGATGATACTAACCCTATAGCTGTTCAATCTCTACCTAAAAGGCTCGGTTACAACTGGGTGTGTGGTAGGACTCAAATACTGGACGGTAGAAGCAGTTTGGGGTTCCAAATGTGTTTATTTATGAAAGAAAAAAGTAGAGACAATACTAGGTAAAAAAAAAGGACAAACAGTATAAATAAATTAACGTTGATCAAAACATCTGACATCAAACAGCAAAACAGTATCAACGAGACACACCTGCTTTGGATACTGACAACAGACTACAGGAAAATAAAACAAGGAACTACAACTATGGAAAACAAGACACTGGGGCAAAACAAGAATATTACAAAGACTAATATTAAACAGAGAACATAATGCAAGAAGACTACTACTAGACCAAGACAAGAGAAACATAATAATACCATGAAATATATTAAGCACTAAACTAACAGGAGAGAAGGGGAGACAAGAAGAACAAAATGACAAGGGGAGGCAGAGCAGGGGAAAACAGCCCATGGCCAGGCAGGGCAGAATGGTACAGGCTCTGCATATTTGACAACTGCTTGCTGATCATAACGTTATAAACAGATCAGTTGTATACAGTGATGCCACTAACGCGTTACTAAGTAACGCGTTATTGTAATCTGATTACTTTTCCCCGAAAATAGTAATCTAACGCGTTAATCTTTACAAGCCAGTAATCTGATTGCAGTTACTTGTCCAAGTGGCTGTGCGTTACTATTTCGTTACTATCTCATCATAATGCAGGCGGAATGCAGTATTTTCTTTCGTTTTCGACAGTCAAATATATGTTTGGAGAGCTTTTCCTAGTATTGGGCAGTGACGTCACAGCACGCAACATCGCGTGTTGATCCATGCTGGTGGGCGCGGCTGTTATTGTTATTATCAGGCTGACCTAAACTGCGAGCTAGCAGGGAGACGCTCGCGCTGGTAACGCTTTCTTGCACTGGAAGTTCACTAGTCTACTTAACGTTTGTCAGCTAAGCCGGGTGAAAAAAACATTCACTTTGCGGAGGAAACAAAATACTGTCTACCGCATATGGAATATACAGCACAGCACGACCATCGACTTCTACAGGACTCGGAGCGTCGGAGGTGCACCAGCCAAACAGTATGTTCCACCTTTGAGTTAAACATCTTTTGCATTGCACTATTCATGAACATGGAACACCATACTGCAGTATGTAGGTTGTCAGTACAGCTACATATCAGCCTACATGTGGTGTTATTGACCATTTATCTTTTGTGAAATCTATAGATCTATAGATTGATTGATTGATTGATTGAAAAGTTTATTAACAGATTGCAGAATGGGTACAGTACAGTACAGCTCAATACATACAATTGTTAAGGGGATGCAGACCAGAGAAAGACTTTCGTCTTGTTTACATCAGGGTCCCCCATTTTCAATTCATCATAACGACACACACAACATAGAGATAGACAGTACTGCTACATCTATACATTTATGACATACCAGATTTGCAAATACAGTACTGTTTGTGATACAAAAAGTGTCCAGAAAAGAGTATCATCTTCATCAGTCTCCTCCCTCCCTCTGTCCATGCATTCATTTGGGGGCATTTGAGTGGCTCAGTGTTCTGGGGACTGGGGTGCATTTCAAAAGTGTCTCATGACCCCTCGTCACCAGGATTGGTAGGGTTACTCTATTTAAATGTATTCCGTTACAATTACAAATTACCTGTTGAAAAATACATTCAGTCCTGCAAATTTTGCATAAAACGCCTGTTGATTGCATACCCAAAGTAAATTGAAAGCTATTCTTGAACCATTTATAGCACATACCTGAGTCTGGCCACTTTTGAAAGGAAACATTCTGAATTTTCTAATAGTTTGATTGATTGATTGAAAACTTTATTAACAGATTGCAGAATGGGTACAGTACAGTACAGCTCAATACATACAATTGTTAAGGGGATGCAGACCAGAGAAAGACTTTCGTCTTGTTTACATCAGGGTCCCCCATTTTCAATTCATCGTAACATATATGACATACAGATAGACAGTACTGCTACATCTATACATTTATGACATACCAGATTTGCAATTACAGTACTGTTTGTGATACAAAAAGAGTCCAGAAAGATAGGCCTACATGCCCTATTAGTACATTTTACTCAAACTGAGTACATTTTACTCAATTTTTTTTGTCATTCTTATGTTGTGGCAGCAGCAGGGACGACGACTTCGTAACCTAGTTACTTTCAAAGTAACTAAGTTACTCTGATAATCAAGTAATCAGTAAAGTAACTAAGATTACTTTTTAAAGGAGTAATCAGTAATCAGATTACTTTTACAAGTAATCTGTGGCATCACTGGTTGTATATTGTATTAGAATTTTTTTTCAAAGTCACAGGCAGCAGTACTTTTGCATGCCTCCCTTTGTTTTAGAATGTCAGTATACTATGGCACACTGACATTCTATCTAAAAAGTCACTAGAAATCAACAATTTTCCTGAGCCCTGTGCAGACATCTGACTTCTAAAATGTCTTATCAGAGACACCGGTCTCGAATCCGGCTGTCAGCGTTGCCTCCGGCTTGGGCCGGCCGTCATACTGACTCAATTGGCAGAGTCAGCGGGAGGGAAGTCGATGGGTGGTAATCTGGTCGTTGTAAACAGGGAAGTCTATTGTATCATGTGCTGAGTGGAGGGAGAACTCAAACAGCCATATTGACTGGAACCTGTGCGTGTGTGTGCCCACCCCCATGGTGAAAGCCCTGTGGTTCCTCAAGCCAGGACAAGCTGTGGCTTGCCATGTGTGCCCTGCTCTTTGTTGACATCATAACTGTTGACAGGGACTCTCCACTAGGCCTGTGGTTTGGGCCGGACCTCAACAACTGACTGAATTTGACTCGTCTCCTCCTCCTATATTCATAACCATAATGAATAGGCTGAGCCCAAACGTTCGAACGTTCGGACCTTCATCGTTACGTTGGCATTCAAATTCTAAATCAACATTCGAATAATTTTGATCTGTCTATTCATTCTGTGTAAACCAATGGGGTTTTTCTTCACAGTTGCAGATAAAGATTAGGCTACACTAATATTATAGTATTAAAACTGACGAGTTATATTCATTAAAGAAAGTTGATATAATAATTTTTTTTTAAAAGACTAATATAATCAGATTAATGACTTTATTCAAATTGAGGATTTAGTTTGAGGATATATATATATATATATTTTTAAACTTAAAAAAATTTAATAAAATTCAATAAACTTTTTTCCAATATATATTTTTTTATTATTAAAAACGAAGGTTCAAACGTCCGTTCGAAAAACCCTGACAAAGTTTGAAGCCCAAAAACAGGCTTCAGGGACAGCCCTACTTGGACGTAAGCCTCATCCCCAGGCCACTATATGCTACGCCATCATTGAACAACACACAGAAGATGCTTCTGCCTCACATGCATGTATAAACAAGTCATTGTCCAACTGCGTTTGTGTTAACCGGAACATGCCCCCCCTCCCCCCATTTGACTTCTGGAGTGGAGCAGTTTGTAGTGGCTTTAATGATTGTAACACAAGTTTCCTCCAAATATCACAGCTAACTCCCATGTGCATACATGCCTTCTTAAAAAAACAAACAACGGAGGCTATTTCTGTAGCTTCTAATTGGATGTCTTTCTTCAGGTGAGCACAGCCCACTGGGCAGATGGTGTTTAAGTTTAAGTTTATCTGGATCCCCATTAGCCTTGAACTGAAGAGCCTGGACTGGTCAGATGAACTCAATGGTACACTGGTTGAAGAAACCTGGCTTGGCTTCAAAACCAAATTCTCAACAATACTAAACAACATGGCCCCCCTAAGAACCACCAGGGTAAAAAATCGCGCTGAGCCGTGGATGCACACTGAAATACTGACCGCTATGAAAGCCAGAGACAAAAAATGCTCTGAATTTCATAAAAGTCAGTCAAAGCTTACCAAAAGCACGAGCAGTGACTTTACTCGTGATTGGCGCTGAACGGTTGGCGAGTTAACTCGACTTTACTCATGACTGGCGTTGAATGAGTTAATGAACATAAAGTAAATGTGTGAGACAGTGTTAGCCAAAGCTAATTTTCAACTGTTGTCCCTGGGCCTGGTGTTAAAAGCAGCTAAAAAATAAAGCATAACATATATGGCATAGGTCATTAAGAACAGGTTAAAAAAACACATCATGCAAAATATATACATCAGACATGTACATACAATGTACAAAAAAACAATACTACATTAGGTACAGGCAAGCATATGGGGTTAGAGTTCTGCAGGGCTGTTGTGTTCACATGTGTAGTTATTTCTTAACCATGTTTTGAAAGTGTGTTTGAATAATCTGTGTGTTTCAATATTGCGGATGTAACTTGGAATGGAGTTCCAGGTCTTGACATGACTAAAGCTGCAATCCCGTCTCTTATGCATGTAAATTGATTTAAATGAACGCAGAGATCCATCCGTCATGGTGCTAAACAAAACAAACCTACAGGGGGCATGTTCACACTGATTCCAAATTGGAGTGTATATCACAGGACACACAGGAGTGCAATGTTGATGTTTTCAATGGAGGTGTAATAGCAAACAGCTGATCTCTTATTATCTCTTATCACTCATTAATCTGCAATGCATTCCTATGTGTGAGTTGAACTGCACTAGATTTGACCTTTCTCTATGCTAATGCTGGGGCAGAACTGCCACGAGAGGGCGCTCTAACCCCTTAGGCCTTTTGGGACAACATTATCTGACACATTCCTCCACTGCACAAGGGCCATTGAACTGTAACTGTACAAGGGAAGGGGAACTGTAATGAGACTGTAGTGATCTCTCAAACGCAAGCTAGCATAAGGACACATACTGTAGTATAACTGTAGATTGTATAGTATAGCATTGTATAGTAGTGTACATAAGACCCAGTGTGTTGTGAAGGGCCAGATTAAACTGAATATATATATGTATCGTTTGATATACTTTGTATATTATTTATATATATACACGGAATATCCCTTTACCTGCGTACAGACCAGAGTAATATTCGCTCTCCTATTGGACAGCGCCCCAGGCGCCAACGCGCAAGCCCCCAACGGCAAGTTCAAAGACAACTCCAGGCATGTCAGAACATGCCCAGAGTCTGCGTAGTAATACGAGACAAGGACTGAGGTTGGGACTAGATATTCACTTAAGTATAAATACGGCGCAGGTGTAAACAGCAGTAATTCAGTTCAGTACCTTACCACCTTCACCACGAGTCAACGTGCAGTGAAGTGAGCAACCTTGCATCTAAATAGAGCATTGAGAACCGCGTATGTGCGTGTCAGAGTTTAATGCAGTAACGTTGAGTTCGACTTAATCTAATGTGAAGTAATAGTCGATCATTTATTGTATATCGTGCGGCCACAGTTCTTCCGTGTGTAGCATTACCCATCGGTTCGTCGTGTCTTTAGCTAGTGCACTTATCCAGGCTGTGTGGCCTAAATACGTTGCCCACACCCGAGGAGTCCTAGGCGAGAACCGTTGGACATGTACACAGGAGAATTGGCACCGGCGATTGCAGAACCATTCCTGGTTGGATTATATTGCTTCGGGACCGTGACCACCGGAGAAGAGCACCGTTGATTCCACTGTCGTTTGGGATTTAACCTCGTGAGGATTACCACTCGGGCCTGCCTCGTGGAAGGGGCTGGCTAGCTGTCGTCAATGCTGTCAAGCATCTTGGATTACAACTATTGCTTTTGTCTGCAAATCAAGGGAGTACAAGCACCGACTCCTGTACCTGGAGCCTCTTTATTCCTCGTTGACTCAGACGGAGTACCCGAACATTCCTCTACCCCCCCAGGCTTTACACCCGGAGGGAATCCATTGTCTCCAGTTGGTACCGGTGTTGCCCTATATAATTGCTACTATACAACAGGTGGCGTCAGCTTAGACCCATCATAGTATTCCTACTATTCTTAGTGACTTATGCTCTTGACTGACTTTACGTATATTCTTCGCCATACAAGCGCGACCCTAATTCTCATTCTGTAACCTAACGTTGCCTAATAATAATAAATTACCCTCCAATAGTATTTCTGTGTCAATGCCGTGTTCTTGTGAGTGTTCACCATCAATATTTGATGTACTGTTTGGCCAGTAATTAAAGTACATAACTAGCAGTGGTTTAATATATCACAATCTTTAATACAGTCAGGGTTTTGTAACCCCTCAGTTACACAGTGCCTTATCCGTAGCTAACATTGTATTGCACTATCGCAGGACCTTAGCATGTCTTACCATGCTTTTTGTAAACTTCATGTACCTGTTATGTCTTTTCTTATTACTTGTATTATTGCACAAATGGAGTGAAGTTGTGGAATAATTTACCCGAATACATCAAACTGCGTAAACATGTGGCACAATTTAAAAAGCAGCTAAAAAAATACACATTGGAAAAATACAGAAATGAGTATTGAGGATAATCAAAGTTATGTTATATTGTGTATGTAGTGCTGTACTATATTCACTGCTGTCAAGTGAATCACGTTTTTTTTTCTTGTAATCTTTTAATATAAGTAAAAGTATATTCTATATTGTAATATACTAAATTATCAATAAGGGAGGGATCAATACGTTTAGCTTCCCTCTACTCCTTTTTTGGACATGTCTGCTAACCAAACACATTGCTCTTGACCCTTTATTTATAATTCCTTCTTTTTTTCTTTTTTTAATGTTTTTCTTTTAATGTTTTTTTTAATTTGTTGTTATGATTGTTTGGTTTGACGGAACAAGATATCGTGAGTTGTTTGGAAAAATATGGAGAATAACATGTCCAAAAATAAACTTTTTCATTAATTAATTCATTCAAATGTCTTATTCTCATCCTATTGGATTCTTATTATTGTATTATTGCACAATCGTTGCGGGCAAGACCCCCCGCATTTCACTGTATGCTTGTGACAAATAAAACTCTTGACTTCCTACAGGTGCTGTGATGGAGGACTCCACCCACCAATGTTCCAGTGTAGGACACCATCTAGCATATTGGGCCATTCTATTTATGCAAAGTGTGTGTGTGTGTGTTTTTTTCTTCCTGAACATACCATACTAGAACGATGGAATGTTGCAGCGCAACTAACTTGATTTTGATCTCCTTTCAATGAACAGAGGGCCACGCCCCCTCAACATACTGAGAGTGTCCCCTAAAACATATGTTAAATCAAATGTCACATCTGAAGCTGAAAGCAATGACACTCCTGATATTAATAAGCTTTTTTCTGAATGAATTAAAGGGGAACTATCTTTCTATTTCTTTCACTATTCGGACAATTGTACACAATGCCTGTGAGTCTATGGAACACATCTGTAAGTTTTTTTTCCAAAAAATTCATTGTTTTGTATTTCTAATCAAGTACTCTAAAGCAGCATTTTTCCACTTCAAGATTCCAAGCTGTTTTTGGCTGGGCTCCGCCCATACTCGCAAAGCGCTTTGAGTGACAGTCGCCAACCAACGTTACATCCAGGAACTTACATCCAAACAGCCTGTTTGAAAATACTAGAATCCAACATAGTCTGGTGAAAACGCACCTTATGTTATGGATGGATCATCACTGTTTGTCCTCTTCCTCTTCATAATAATATTCAATAGTTCGCTCTAGGCCAGGGGTGGCCAACCCGCGGCTCGCGAGCCGCATGCGGCTCTTTGCCCGTCAATTTTATGTCACTCATTCCATAAGGACGTAGAATAAACATTTAATTTTTTTTTTAAATGGGCCATTTGCATGTTCTTGGTATCTGAATCTAGGGACATATATGGATCAGTGTCAGAAATAGTGTGTCTGTTACTAGGCTTGAGTAAATTGTAATGAACCAAAGGAGAATATCAATTCTATTTAAAAAAAAAATATCTTTGACTGTAAATAACACCATGCTAAAATTGACCAGACCTGAAAAATCTAAGCAAATGAATAAAGGGAAGATGATTAAACAGAAGGTTTTGTAGATACAGTACTGAATTCTGCCATCTTTTTTATAATGTAAATTTCTCCACCATTTTTCATCATATTGCAACACCGTTTTTTGCAAGACGTTCACAGAAAGGTAGAGAAACTAACTGCGTTCTGTTTTATGGCAATAACGTTCAGGTTTGTGGGAGATAATCCCAAAAAATAAGAGAAATTAAAAAGTAAATCCAGAAGTCAGATGATTGACAGGGGCTGGTGTGAGCTGGGTAGGGTAGTTTTTCGAAATTTGAAAGCCCTGAGTCTCTTCCTTCAAAAGACTACACTCACTTTTGGCTGTGCCACTTCCTCCTGTCAATATGCGCCGGTTTCCGACTCAATGCCCTGAGATTTCTATAATCTTATATTTCACTAATAACAGTTAAAATAATTGGTAAACAAACATAATGCTGAAAATATACACTTTTACTGTATATCTCGGGCTTAAGAGGTTAACCCTGTGAGGACCAAATTAAAAAGAAATTAGCAACTTCAGAGGGTGGGACATATAAACACATTTACTATCAAATAGCATTGTGAGGCTGAACAACGGGACCAATTGACTATACATGTGCTTAAAGGGGAACTATCTTATAAATGGCTTTTTTCAGTGTTTACCATTGTTTCTTAGCTATGTGGACTTATATTAATAGGATATATGTCTCTAATTCTCATATTGGCGAATTCTTCCAATTCTCCGCTCACAATATTCACCCTCACTGAACTGAGTCATCTGAAAATGTGCATATCTGTGATGTCAGAGATTTCTCAGCTGCATAATAATGTGGCAGTTGATGTGGCAGTTGGCACCAGGCCACACAGTGGTTGGAGCCCAGCCTCAAAACGGCTTAAGATCTTGAGGTAGAAAAATGCGGTTTTTAGTACTTGATTAGAAATACAAAACAATGCATTTTTTTTGAAAAAAACCTAGGTGTTCCATAGACTAACAGGAATTGTGTAAAAGTGCCCAAATAGTGAAAGAAATAGTAAAATAGTTCCCCTTTAACATTTTTTAAATAAACACTATTTTTTTAAATGGCTAAAAGTGATTTTGTAATTTTGCAACCGTGGGTCTCACAGGGTACTTTTAACCCTGTGAGGCCCAAATAAAAAAGACATTAGCAACTTCAGAGGCCAGAGGGTGAGACCTATAAACACATGAAGGGTGCCGTGACTGAAAAAAAAGGTTGAGAAACGCTGGTATATGGTGTGGCTCTTTGTGGTACCACAGTCATTTTTTTGTGGCTCTTAGTCTCTGACTGGTTGGCCACCCCTGCTCTAGGCGATCGCCATTGTAGGCTGGGGAGCTCTCAACTCGGCGACAAATAATGTTACCTCCTATTGTGCCGAATTCGGACTCCCTGCCAGAATCCGCCTCCCCCTAGCGTGAACGCGCATACACTATCAGATTTCTGTCATAAAACGATAAAGCGGACAGAAATGCGGGAACGTTTTGATTATATTTAAAAGGCTTTGACATTGTAAACAGATCGCTAACGCTGTGGCGTCCTTGACGAAGACGGACAGGAGCACTTGGATTGGTCACCGGGGCGCGGCTCACGTTGACGCCCTATCTGCTCCCGGCTGCCCATGGGAGGAAGGACGACGGGATGGGAAAAGTGCAGAGAGACATTTCATCGGCGACTCTGCATGTGTGTGTGTGTTCCTGTGGGTCGCCCATCTCGCGTGTGTGTTAAAACTGCATGACAAATAAAGGCTTCTAGTCTAACTTCTAGTCTAACAATTATTATTATTCTTCCCCCTTCCTACTGTATAAGAAAGAGGAAAATCGCAAAACGCAGAAACGCTACAGTAAAATAGTAATGTTAATACACTATTGACACATGTGCAGACAGTTGACAGTTGCTGAGTAATGATTTGAAGCAGGCGACTCTGAAGTTGGCTCGCTGTACATGTGGGATGAGACAGACCTTGGGGGGAGGCAGGCGTTCAATGTTTACTTTGGAGTTTGCATCCAGGACTTTATCAGCACCCATAATTTTCTGCAGCATCTTGGCTCACACAGCATCAACTGACTTCATCCAACCATGGCCATCCATAATGCATGTGAAGGACTCCATCTCCTGTTGGAGCTCATCTGTTACCAGCGACAATGCGCCAAGCTGACTAAAAGCCTTCTGGAATCTAGGGTTCTTCTGCAGATTATTCAACGGATTCACCTGTCTCTTTCCTTTGAAAGCGCTGGCACAGTCATCCCCAGAAAAGTCATAGTATCCCAGCAGAGTGCTGCAGTACTCTGAGTCCAGAGACTCAGCCAGTTCGGACACATGTATTAGCTTGCAGTGCCAGTGCCGTGGTCAAGGTGCCAGTGCCGTGGTCCAGGTATCTGGAGAGGTTGGTCATGCTGACATGGTAGAGGAGGATCACCAGTATATAGAGAAGTTGGTAATGCTGACATGGTAGAGGAGGATCATCAGTATATAGAGAGGTTGGTAATGCTGACATGGTAGAGGAGGATCACCAGTATATAGAGAGGTTGGTAATGCTGACATGGTAGAGGAGGATCATCAGTATATAGAGATGTTGGTCATGCTGACATGGTAGAGGAGGATCATCAGTATATAGAGAGGTTGGTCATGCTGACATGGTAGAGGAGGATCATCAGTATATAGAGAGGTTGGTCATGCTGACATGGTAGAGGAGGATCATCAGTATATAGAGAGGTTGGTCATGCTGACATGGTAGAGGAGGATCATCAGTATAGAGAGGTTGGTCATGCTTACATGGTAGAGGAGGATCATCAGTGTATGGCGAGGTTGGTCATGCTGACATGGTAGAGGAGGATCATCAGTATATAGAGGTTGGTCATGCTGACATGGTAGAGGAGGATCATCAGTGTATGGCGAGGTTGGTCATGCTGGTAGAGGAGGATCATCAGTATATGAGAGGTTGGTCATGCTGACATGGTAGAGGAGGATCATCAGTATATAGAGGTTGGTCATGCTGGTAGAGGAGGATCATCAGTATATAGAGGTTGGTCATGCTGACATGGTAGAGGAGGATCATCAGTATATAGAGGTTGGTCATGCTGACATGGTAGAGGAGGATCATCAGTGTATGGCGAGGTTGGTCATGCTGGTAGAGGAGGATCATCAGTATATGAGAGGTTGGTCATGCTGACATGGTAGAGGAGGATCATCAGTATATGAGAGGTTGGTCATGCTGACATGGTAGAGGAGGATCATCAGTATAGAGAGAGGTTGGTCATGCTGGTAGAGGAGGATCATCAGTATATGGAGAGGTTGGTCATGCTGACATGGTAGAGGAGGATCATCAGTATATGGAGAGGTTGGTCATGCTGGTAGAGGAGGATCATCAGTATAGAGAGAGGTTGGTCATGCTGGTAGTGGAGGATCATCAGTATATAGAGAGGTTGGTCATGCTGACATGGTAGAGGAGGATCATCAGTATATGGAGAGGTTGGACATGCTGGTAGAGGAGGATCATCAGTATATAGAGAGGTTGGTCATGCTGACATGGTAGAGGAGTATCATCAGTATATAGAGAGGTTGGTCATGCTGGTAGAGGAGGATCATCATTGTTTGTCTTGGCAAAAAAGCCATTGGGAGAGCCAATGGCAAGCCAATGAGGCGAGAGGGGGTAATGCATGAGTTCTTGGAAGTTGATGGGCATATCCAGATCCAAAGTAGACCTTGAACGCCTGCCTCCTCCCAAGGTATGTCTCATCCCACATGTACAGCGAGTCAACTTCAGAGTTGCCTGCTACAAAAGAGCAGACCAGCCAATATTTGAGAGGCCCAAACCCTATGATCAGGATATGGGCTGGGAGAAGATGATGGATGAGGGGGTGTTAGAGCCTGTCTGGACGGTTGGACCCATCCTCTCTCCTTCTCTTGTTGTGGTACTGGCCCAGAAAACGGAGTCAGAAGAGCAAGAAGCTCTTAATAAGGAGGCAGATTATGCTAAACGTAACGTGGATGAGGAGGATGGAGAATACGGGTGTGATGAGGAGGAGGAAGAGATGGAGATTGGAGATAGACTTTGACAATCTCTTTGGCGATGATGATTAGTAGTTTAGGTTTGAATGTTGTGCCAACAGAGAAGATGTGCTGTAATAGTATTTTGTTTTAACCTTAACAAAACATATTTCACTGGATTTCAAATTGTATAGGAAAATGCGTTCATTTTTATCTATGTAGGACAAATTAGTCTTTTCACATTCGTCTTCCACTTTTGGCCATGTTTACACAAAATCTACAATATTTAGGGAATAACGGCATGGAGACAATCTTTATTACAATATTATTTCCAATATTAACCTAAATCGATCTCGTCCAATGCACTACATTTTAGTAAAAGGGAAAATAGAGATGTGATATACGTTTTCCTGAAATTTAACCAAGAAGTGTTTGAATCTTAAAAATAACAACTGTACTGAATTCCTTGGGCCAAACTTGTTTGGGAAAATGTTTTAATTTGTCTCTATGTTGTTAACCTCAAAAGTTATGCTGTTTTCTTTTTCTTATTTAGGATAGATGTAATAAAGGGTTAAAAATAAACCCCATGGGACATTATTTCAACCTGTTACCTGTCAGAATCTTAAAATAGACACTTCAAGTATTAAGAAAAAACAGGTGGTGTATGTTTCCATCTAGACTAAACCAGTTCCTCCTGCAGCCACACCCCCTTCCCCTCCAGGTAAGGTTTCCCTCTACATTTATTTGTGCCAAGCTTCCTTGAACTTCCTGCCTCACTGGTTATTGTTCTTCTGGAGTTGTGGTTAATGCTCACACAGTATATAAGTCTGAGGGGTAATGGGGATCCTTAATAAAATAATGATGATGGCGGGCATGATGATGAATGAATGAATTACTTTTATTTATATAGCACCCTTCACAGCACGAATGCACAGGGTGCTTTACACTACAGCTTATATAAAAAACACAACAAAACAAAATAGACAGAAATAAATGACAACAACAACAGACAGCAGTTAAAAAACAGTGAAACCAGATAAAAAGTAGAATAAAAGAATTTGGATAAAATCACGAGTCACTAATTAAAAAACAAAACTATAGGAACAGTGAGGACAAGAAAAAGTGCCTATGCATGACCAAAGGCCTGTCTGAACAAATGTGCTTTTAGTTGTTTTTTTAAAAGAGGGGGCAGTTCGCAGGTCCAGGGGGAGAGCGTTCCAGAGCCTTGGTGCTGTCACCTCGAAGGCTCGATCACCCCTTGTTTTCAGCCTGGACCTGGGGACCACCAGGAGATGGCTCTTAGAGCCCAATGGCTTCTGACTGGCTTAGCTCTTCCATGGCAGCAAGCGCAGTCACTCCGCACTCCTGCGTCTGAGAAATGTCCTCCTGAAAGGTTCCCAGAGGGTGGCTGGACGTAGGAGCTGTTTCACTCTGATTATTTGCCGTTGATTTGGCAACCTTAATATCTCTCTTCCTCATTTTCCCCTTCCGCTGGGTAGGTTGGGTAATAATAATAATAATAATAATAATAATAATAATAATAATAATAATAAACTTTATTTATAAAGCACTTTAGAAAGCAGCCCAGAGTGCTTTGACAACACAACATTTCTTATTTACTAATTAATAATATAATGCATGACTTAGTAGACAAATTGCATATCACAAGAAATAAAATAAAATAGAAAGAAGAAAAAGAGAGTTAAATAAAATGATTGAAACTAAATGAGTATACTAAATACAGTTAAAAGCCAAGTTAAAGAGATGTGTTTTCAGATGCTGTTTGAAAAGGTTCACTGAGCCCATCTCTCTCATTTCTTTAGGTAGAGTGTTCCACAGTTTCGGTGCATAATAAAAGAAAGCTGATTCTGCAATTTTTCTGTGGGGCACTTTAGGGACAATTGAAATACTTACTTCAGTGGACCTAAGTGTTCTTGAAGGGGTGTACAGCAGAGACTCTGTGATATAAAATGGTGCTAAGTCATTTAAGGCCTTATACACAAGTAAAATAACTTTAAAATCACTTCTAAAAGAGACGGGCAGTGTGCAGCTAAAGAGTTTTGAATCAACTGTAGTTTCTCAAATAGATTTTTTTGGTAGACCAGCAAAAAGAGCACATAATCCGAATAATATGTGTGTGTGTGTGTGGGGGGGGGGGCTCTCTCTCGTGTAGGCCTGGAGGCCTCTGTAGTCAGGAGAGGGAGTCAAGTCAAGAGTCAAGTCAAGAGTTTTATTTGTCACGGCATACAAGTATACAATGAAATGCGGGTGGTCTTGCCCGCAACGATGTGCAATACAGTTGTTCTGAAGGTCCAGATTAATACTGAAAGTCTGCGTTTATTATTTTGTATAACTTTTATATTGTTTATATATATAAGATATATATCTCTACGTTATCTGTTTGCCTAAACAGTATTCTCCATTCGCCTTATTGGGTCCCATCAGTGACGTTGTAGGCGCCACAGACGCGCCCCCTAGACGTATTTCTCAGACATGTTCAGACAAGCCCAGAGCAGGCGCATTGATTCTACACAGGTGAATCGGCTGAGCCCAGCGGGGACCACTGAGAGATATATATATTGTGTAGACGGCGCAAGCAGTAATCTAATCTTATCTAACGGGAGAACTAGCTGCGGCAGCAGTAACGGGAACAGCAGCTGCAGTAACATTAAGAGAAAGGCTAACAGAGCGAGAGCCTGATACGTCCGGTACAGTTGTACACAGACCTACAAGCAGTGTATCGTTACAGTGAAGAAGTATGGCTAATTAGATACCACTATAATATTGTCGAGCCATTATTGGCACAGTAGAAGTGACTTGTGTAAGCGAAGTAAACGTGAAGAGACTTGTAGTTACAGCCCATCGACGTTTGGATGTAACTACTCCTTGGAGACCGTCTGCGGGTTAGCTTCACGTACAAACGAAGCTAACTAGCTACCATCTAGGCCAACAGGCATTTGGATTAATAGCTATTAACCCTGCCATCGGGCGCTTGGATTATAAGGACCGGTTCCGTACGAGACCCCTTATTCCAGCGGCGACAGGATTATCCGACCAGTCTGCAGTCTCTCTGAGCAGGAGCTCTAGAGAGAACCTATCGTCTCCAGCCGCCATCTTGCTTACCTGCATCGCCTCGCTTCGTCTCACTCCCTTCAGAGCTCCGGTCGAGTATCCGTAACCTAGGAACTATTCATTACCGCTGACTTTGGTGCACTGACATTCTATTATTAAAGGAGAACCGTAATTAATTAATATGTATGTTGCTATGACTATTAAAATACTGTACACTTGGTATCCTTGTCCCCGCGCCGTCAATTGAGTGTCCGCCATTTTATCTAACTGTACTGTCTGGCTATTAATATATTTTGGTAGTGGTTTAATCTAAACAATCTTTAATACAGTCCGGGTTGTGTAGCCCCTCAGCTACAACAGTAGTACAACATATAATATAATCCAATAAAAAACAGCATTGTGCAATAAACAGGTAACATGGTGGGACATCTCGGTATCTGTACATAGTTATTCACAGAGCATGTAGGACATGCTAGGTCCTTTGGTAGTGCAATACACTGTTCCTGTTGCTATACTATTTTTAAAGTGACCTTTCCTTTGTGGCCATAAGTGTGGGCGTGTGCAGCATGAGTGTGTGCCTGCTCATGTTAAAGTGGCTGCTAGTGTGCAAGCGTGCACAGCGTGCGTGTCGTGTGTGTGCTCATGTGTGCTTGTGTGTGGAAAGTTCAGTGTTCTGTGGCACTCAGTGTTCATTGTTCAAGGCTCTGATGGCCTGGGGGAAGAAGCTGAGCCGAAGCCTCTCTGTCCTATAGTAGCTGGGGTTCGCAGGCGTCTGCCTGACCTCAGCAGCTGGAACAGGCTGTTATTGGGGTGGTGGGGGTCTTTCATTATTCTGCAGGCTCTGGATTTGCACCTCTTGTTGTATAGAACCTGCAGGGGATGTAGTGCAATACCCGTGGTACGCTCGGCTGAGCGCACCACTCTCTGTAGGGCCTTCTTGTCCTGTGCCGTGCTGTTTCCATACCAGGCAGTGATGTTTCCAGTCAAGATGCTCTCTACAGCTCCGGAGTAGAAGGACTGGAGTATCTTCCCCGATACTCTGAACTTCCTTAACTGTCTCAGGTGGTAGAGGCGCTGCTTTGCCTTTTTTACGACTGTGTCTATGTGTGTTGACCATGTCAGATCCTCTGAGATGTGGACCCCCAGGTACTTAAAGCTGCTCACCCTGTCCACAGTAGCCCCATTTATCATCAGTGGTGTGTGTGTCTCCTGCTGTCCTCTCCTATAATCCACGACCAGCTCCTTGGTTTTACCAATGTTCAGGAGCAGGCTGTTGTCCTGGCACCAGCGTTCCAGTACCTCAACCTCCTCCCGGTAGGCCTTCTCGTCGTTGTCCGAGATCAGCCCCACCACCACCGTGTCGTCTGCGAACTTCACTATGGAGTTGGAGCTGAACTTGGCCACACAATCGTGTGTGTAGAGTGAGTACAGCAGGGGGCTCAGAACACAGCCCTGGGGGGACCCGATGCTCAGGGTGATGGTGTTGGAGGTCTGACCCCCCACCCTGACTGCCTGGGGTCTTTCGCTCAGAAAGTCCAGTACCCAGGCGCTCAGGGCGGAGCTCAGACCCAGCTCGATCAGCTTGTCCACCAGTCTGGTGGGGACTATGGTGTTGAACGCTGAGCTGTAGTCAATGAACAACAGTCTCACATAGCCCCCCTTCTGGCGGTCAAGGTGAGAGAGGGTGCTGTGCAGTACCTGGGAGACCGCGTCGTCAGTGGACCTGTTTGTCCTGTATGCAAATTGCATAGGGTCCATATCACTGGGGAGGGAGGCACAAATGTGATCCTTGACCAGCCTCTCGAAACATTTCATGACCACAGAGGTGAGTGCCACCGGTCTGTAGTCATTGAGACATGTTGGGGAGGGTTTCTTCGGTACAGGGATGATGGTAGACATCTTGAAGCAGGCAGGGACCACTGACTCCGCCAGGGATTGATTAAATATGGCGGTGAACACCGGGGCTAGCTGGTTGGCACAGGACTTAAGTATGCGTCCTGTTATACCATCTGGGCCAGCCGCTTTCCTGGTGTTCACCTGCATAAATGCTCTTCTCACACTGTGTTCCGACAACGAGAGAGCGTCCCCGCCCCCCCGCGGTTGCCCCCCCCCTCCACAACAGCCGGCGCGCCAGTGACGTCACTAGCCGTTGAGCCAGCGGCGCCACCGTCTACACCAAACCGAGCGTAGAAGGATTTAATCTAACCATTTCCTCCTGCAGTCTTCCCCTCCAGGTAACCTAATAAATGTCTACATTTATTTGTGCCAAGCTTCCTTGAACTTTCTGCCTCACTGGTTCATGCTCAGAGTATATAAGTCTGAGGGTTTCATCCGTCTTGTACTCCAGTCCTTGGACTTCAGATCCACAGACGAAGAGCCAGAGAGAAAGAGAGAGATGCGAGTCATTGCAGCCTTCCTGCTGGTGCTGTGTCACCTGGCCATCAGTCATGGTAAGTCACCACCCTCCACTGGAGACCGGGCACATATGCTTCCCTTCAATACATACTTTCAATCTTTGATTTATAATAATTGTTTACATTTATAATGAACTCATGCATTTTGTCTCAATATGTCTCAATCGAATCACATTGATTTGTCTTTTCAGCTTGGACCTGCAAGGAGGATACAACGTTGCGCAATCCACTGCAGGTGGACGCAAGCCAAGGACAAGTTGTGGCTGTAGACAAACACTATAATGCCTTCTTCCTGAGCGGCATAAAGTGGTACCCACTGCCTTCTGTCCCTGAAAAGCTGAAGCACATCACGGTGGGGCCTGCAGGGATGTGGGCGATCGGTCGAACAGACATCATCTACAAATTAGTCGGTGGTCAGTGGAAACCATACCCAGGTAAAGAAGGAAATTGTGTTTTCTTACACCTGTATGCTTTTGTTAATTTGTTAATATAGGTCATTCAGATATATTAATATATTTTTTAAAGAAGCCAGTTTATTGAATACCAAAAAAGTTAATATATATATATATATAAATAAAATAAAAAAAAATTAAATTATAATAATAAAGTTGCCTTTGAGATTGCCCTTAAAAAAAATTCACAGTGCTGATCTACCTGTTTTCCTGTTTTCAGGACGTCTAAAGCAAATCGATGCTGGAGGTAATGCTTGTGTTGTGGGAACCAACAGTGGTTACGCTTCATTTTGCCTGAAGAGCGGCTACGCAGTGGCCTTCAAAGGTGGCAGCGGCCAAAGCTGGAATAACATTCATGGGGGTGTGAAGTACTTCACCTGTGGACCCTATGGATGCTGGGCTGTCAGCAGACAAGATGATATCTATTTGAAGGTACGATGCTTTTACTAATGTACTGTACTTTGTACATCTTTTCATTCCATGGAACTTTACACTTTTACTTCACAACCTTTCAATCATACTTTTGAACTACAGCTACATTTATCTGTAACACCTGCACGTTTTGGTTTCGCTGAACCTATAGAGGTTAACACATCAAATATGGAGTACTTCTTCATATTGAACATGAGGACATGACACTGAACTAGTGATTTTACATTTGATATTCCAGTGCTTTTAATATCAAGACCGTTTCCACTTTTATATAAGTCAAATCTTAATGGAGAACTTTCACTTTGACCAGACTACTATTCTTTCAGGGTATTTTGACTTTCATTTAAGCTAAATATTGGATACGTCTTCATACAGTATGTACTTC
This sequence comes from Notolepis coatsorum, assembly GCF_963971535.1. Taxonomy (NCBI): domain Eukaryota; kingdom Metazoa; phylum Chordata; class Actinopteri; order Aulopiformes; family Paralepididae; genus Notolepis; species Notolepis coatsorum. Next base: position 8,579,467 of record NC_140183.1, on the reverse strand, counting down.
ATACGTATCCAAACTTTTACTTACACTTAGGGTGGTGTCTTTTGAGCAGAAATATGTCAGTGAATCATTATTGGTTAGGGTAAAGCTCAACTTGTTACCATTTATTCATAGTGTAGAGGCAGAAACCGACTTGGTGGATTTATATATTATTATTATTATATATATATTATATTATATATATATATATATTAGAACCATGCACTGAACCATTATATTATATATATACATTAGAACCTTTAGACTGTCTTATATTAGAACCTTTAGACTATCTTATTGTTAGAACCTTTAGACTGTTTGGCCACTAGAGGGCTCACCACCCATTGCAGCCCACTCCTATAAATGGCCAAGGTGATCAATGGGATCCTGTGCACCTGCCGAGGACTTACCTTCAAACGCTGTCTCACTGTTGGAACTGTTTCACTGTTTCACTGTTATACTGTTGGAACCGACCACGGAGCAACTGACGACTGTTCTGTGTAACCTTTATTTCACTATCACTATCATTTACCCTTGGACAACAATAAACCTGTAAACCGAACCGGCGGCAACTTTGGACATTCAATTCATTCACATCACAACCTTGGTACAGTGTAAAAAGGCAAAAGCGGGTGCATCGTGGACGACTGTCAGCACACAGAGGAATGGCAGTCGGCCACTACACATAGTATTCAACTGTAGACATCTTGGTCGGCAGTGATTGTAATGAACTAGCAGGTGATAACGAACAATGAGCTGTGGTGACATTGTGCCTTATTGGTTGGCAAGACATGATATAAGAATATTATGAATTGGCCACACCCAGATCTCAACTATAAATAATTGCAGCAATCTATAGAGATGTTCATCATTTTCTTTATTATTTGCTTTGACAGAATGTGAACACAAAGACTTGTACTGGAGGAGGATGGAATCATATCGAAGGGAAGCTCATCATGATTGAGGTGGGGACGAGTGGCAGCATTTTTGGAGTGAACACGGCAGGAAAAGTCTTTCAAAGGTAAACCAATACAAACAATAATCTATATTTAAATGTTATCAGCAATTGCAGCATGGCGTCCTGTACTGAAACACCATCACCCCACACTCTGGCTTTGTCAACATATTGATTTATTAGATTGAAGCCATACACTTACTAATTCATTGTTTGAGCTTTTGTTAAGCACTGACTGTATGAAACAGCTAAATATAAGGTTAATAATATAAGGTTTGCTTACATTAATGTTTCTAAACATTGGAGTAAAACATACCTGTATGTTCAGTTATAATGTTTCCAGAAACCTTATTTTCCATTTAAAAGTCAAACTCTTCAAACATACAGTATATGACTATACCCAGAATTGTAATACACCCTGAATATACACAACAAATATATTCTGATATTCTATTCTAACACTGGAATTTGCATTAATGTGTCACGTTTCAGTAGAGAAAGTTATGACAATACATCCCCCCCCCCGCCAAATTGCTATATCACACAAAGAGATGAAAAAAAGGCACTTTGTTCTTTGATGTGACTTTTTTTTTGATCCACTTTTTCTCCCATTTTCTATATTTTCTCCCATCCCAATTTCGTATCATCCAATTCAACCCTCCCCTGTCACGAACGCTGTTTCTTGCCTCCCACAAGCCGGCTGCAATGTGGACTAAGTCATACATAGCACAAGTCCCCTCCGGTACTTGAGGTAACAGCAGTCGCATCTTTTCACCTGCGCAGCTCGATCTCTCAGTGTCGAGGAGTAACGCGTGGGAGGCTCACGCTGCCCCCGACACTTCCTGATTCTACTGCGCAGGCGCACCAACCGACTTGTAGGAGTCGCTTGTTCACAACGTTCGATCCCCACCCTTCAGTTTTCCCTCCCCGTAATACGGCCAATGTGTATTACTGCGGACGACCAGCCAAACTGAAAAACAATGTGGAGAGCTGGATTCGAACACGCGAATCCTAGCGTCTCCACACTGGTGGCGAGTGCCTTAGACCACTACACCACCTAGCCGCCCTTCTTTGATGTGACTTTAATGATTCCTACATCCATCTCATTTTTCAACAGAGTCGGCATCAGTAGCGGTCGCCCACAGGGGACTGCCGCCTGGACCCATATTCCTGTGTGCATGTCCATCAAGCATGTGACCTACGACTTGGGTCGTCTTTGGCTCATTGCCAAGGCCAATGTCCTCATGGTGTGCACACGTTAATAATATTCTAATAGTTTTAAGTACGCTGACACGTGATAGCGCACCTTTCATTTGTCTCATAGGTCAGCATTTCTCAAATGTTTTGATGTTAGGTACCACTTTGGTTGTCATTCTGTTCAAGTTATGGCATTATCAGGGATTACAGGAACTGGGTGTTCACATGGAAACTGACCGTAGAATGTAACCTACTGTATGTCACTGTCGGCTAACCAGGCCAGGAACCACCCAGCAACATCTCAGGGACCAACACCTCTCTCTAGCACTTACGTAGAGACACTCTGATCTAAGCTATGGGATCTTTCGGGCTTTACTGGCTTTTTTAAATCATAATAACGGAACCTTTACCTTTAAAAGGCACTACTACTAAGATTTCACCACACTATATATCATCATTGTAACTGCAATGTCCATACCATGGCAGGATTTACAGCAGAAACATGATGAGACAGAGGAATTATATTTGTTGAAACCTATTCGTCCTATTTCACCTTAATATTGTGTGACAACAGGTCGGATCCACAGAGTTCTGCTGAACGCCATTAAGGCGTAAAGGAACAAAACAAAACCTTCTTTAGCAACCTAATATAACTCCACATGTATGGTTAGAAGGGGCTATTTACTCTCTCATAGCTTCTTAAAAGATAATCCCATGTAGGAAGCTGCCAGGATGGGAACAAATGCCAAAATCTCCTTTGCAATAATAAGCAACAGGGTTTATAGGAAACATGGTCTTATTGTGAGAATTATGGTACCAATTGTTTCGGCAATGGTCTCAGTTGTTTACAGTAATTACAATGATATGTGATGTATTATTGTTGACAATTCTCTTTGTAGTAGCTTTAAGATGCCTATATTTTTTGTGCATGTATAACCCTTCTTGTATTCACCACTCTTTTTACTTGTAATCAATAAATCATTCATTTGTGAACCTCCACTGAAGACAAGTAAAGATGTTTCCTTTCTGACTGTTGGCAGCCGGGCATCGTGAATATTAAAGGCAACCAACTTGTGTTCAGCTTTTCGTTCAGCGTTTCTCTGATTGGCCACACGGCCAATCAATCAATCCACTAGCACACGCCCTTGCGGCAAGAGAGACGCGGCAGGAGCGCTGGTCGAACCAGCGGTGTTCTGTTGTGTGACTGTACTACAGCGGTGTTCTGTTGCAGGGGCGGAGCTTCCTACAGGCGATATAGGCGGTCGCCTAGAGCGCCACCCAGAGGGGGGCGCCAACAAAAATAAAAAATTGTTATTATTATTATTATTATTATTATTATTATTATTATTATTATTATTATTATTATTATTATTATTATTATTATTATTATTATTATTATTATTATTATTATTATTATTATTATTATTATTATTATTAATTTTTAATTTCTTTTGCTCTGCGCAGTTTTGGCGCCCCCCTCTATATCTGCAACGATTATTTTTACATAAAAAAAATTCTAACAAATTAGCCAAAAATCTAAAACGGTCGGTCGGTCTGAGCCTCAGCTTTAGGTGTTCACAGTCAGAACATGCTAGAGCGCTGTGCATTGATGGGTATCGGTCAAGTGTTTATAGAATTGAGCGTTGAGGAAAGAAAGATTAACGTTAGAGAACTATGAAGAGGCAAAAGCCATCCGGCCATCCAGTATAAAAAGAGAACAAAAGAAGAAGACGAGAAACGTGCCAAGGTGAAAGGTATGCAATTTTGTACAACTTCCAAGACCTGCCACACCAAGAGCTGATGAAGCAAGCAGAGGCACTTGTACACACCTTAAACCATGGAGGGCAATCTGATTTGGATGGGAAGGAGCTGGCTCAGGAGTTGGAAAATTTGATGTGATTGATGACTTTGCAGCGAGGAAGGCCAGAAGGATTGCACTGTAAATGGAAACCAGTAGGAGCTACAGGCTAACTAGGCGAGTCAATCTATGAAAAAAAAGCACTTAACCCAAAAAAAATTGATACAAAAGGTTTTTCGATGGATTCCGATAGTATTGGGCGTGCTAAATAACATACTAAAAGTCGACCAAAATCGACCCCCCCGAAAGCCGCCTGTAACTGAGGGGTACAATTCCCTGACTGTATTATATAAGTATGGTATCATTAAACCACTACTGTCTTATGTACATTACTACTGGCCATACAGTACACAGGTATATTAGATGAACACTTCCCACAATGACACGGTTCCACACAAAACTGGGTTTAATAGTATTTATTAGCAGCAATGATAGTATATAACAATACTTTACGTAGGGGTCGCACTTACTGTTTCTCATTCCTGTACTGTTGTTTATACTCTGCTCCTGTGTTGTAACCCAACCCCCTCCAATGTACAGTAAATGACCAAGTATGGTTTTGTCAATATTCCAATGTACAGTTTTGCTTGTACAGTTGTACAGTGTCCCCCACCCACCCACCCCTCCTACCCGACCCCCCCCCCCCCCCCAAGACGAAAGTCTTTCTCTGGTCTGCATCCCCTTAACAATTGTGTGTATTGAGCTGTACTGTACTGTACCCATTCTGCAATCTGTTAATAAAATGTTCAATCAAGAATGGAGTGATTGACAGTGTCAAAGGCCTTTTGTAGGTCCAGCATGATCTGTTAATACAATTTTCAATCAATCAATCAATCAATCAATCAATCAATCAATCAAGACCCTCGTCGCGGGCACTGCATTCCGTTCTCAGAATGGATTTGACTCGAGAGAGATCATCAGCAGGCTATATATGATATTCAGACTCTAGATCTATTTGCAGAGCCAGATGAGATGAGGCAAGCTGTGCGATTGGCTCTTGACAACTAATTTTGCACGTACTGTACAGACAGTATGTGTGTATGCGTGCACTGCGGGAGGTGGCCAGAAGCGCGCAACTAGCCAACTACTATTATTACTACTATATTAATACAGTTTTATCCATCGCAAAGCGCTCCAGCGCTTGAATACGGCCGGGGGATCCGCTCTATACAATGCAGACCCACGGCTCTCGTATTATAATGAGCCTGCGAGGCGTGTTATTATTAGAGTTAATAATATTGTATATTGTTTCCACTGCCTTTTTATTCTATTTTTACTTCTCCACTGTACTATAACTATGTCTTCTACTACCTGTACCTCCCCTCCCCCCGGCCTCCCCATGCTGCTGAATTTATATTATTTTATGAATACAACGTTTAATGTTCGCTAACGTAGAGAAACGTCAGACGTAATTCGAGATACGTCAGACGTACTTCGAGATACTTCCGTACTTTCCGCCAATCAGCGCATTGCCCTGTCACAGGAGTAATAGTCCTGTGGCAGGGCGGAAGTTCCAATCTGGACCGAGGCTCCGAGTCTGCAGCTCGACCCTACTCGTGAGAGCACTGTAGAAACAAAATTATGGCGGGTCGCAACCACAAAAGCCGCACACCGCCGGCGCCACCTACTGCACACACCATTCCACAATAACCTTCTTCTTCACTGGGTATAATGGCAGATAGCGACCACAAAAGCCGCATCTCGTAAATCTAAGGATCCTGCTGACTGGGAAAAGTACAGGCAGTTGAGAAATGTGTCCAAAACCATGACCAGAAATGCAGAAGCCAATTATTATAGAGAGTCTCTTACTCGTGATTTTAAAAATCCCAAAAACTTTTGGAAGAAAATAAAAGATTTAACTGGTTCGGATAAAAATATATCCTCCAACCAAATAAGAGTCAACAATATTATTTTACACAATCCTAATTTAGTCGCGGATGCATTCAATCAACACTTTTCTTCTGTCTCTTCTCCCACAATGCATGATCCTTATATTGCTCTTAACAATATTCAGCCCTGTAACAGCTCCTTCTCTTTTAAGAAAATAACACCTGTTGAGGTCCATGCTGCAATTAATGATCTGAAGGTAGGTAGTGGTCCCGGGTTAGATGACATTGAGAACAAATTTCTAATTATAGCATCACACATTATCATGTATCCACTCTGTGATCTCTTCAACATGTCATTATCCACTTGTGAAATACCGGCTATCTGGAAGTCTTGTATCACTCCTTTGCATAAAGGGGGTGATTTTCTAGAACCTAATAATTACCGTCCAATCTCAATTATCTGCTCCACTATAAAAATATTTGAAAAGTTCATTTATAACCAATTATCATATTATCTAGAATAGATGAACACAATATATTATCACCCAATCAATCTGGCTTTAGATCAAATCATTCCACAACTACAATAATAGATTTGTATCAAAATGGTGAACCACACGCCTGTAGCCCCTAAAGCTGCTAAAATACACATTTTGTTCACTGTTTTGTTTCTAGAAGTAGAGCAGGTTGGAAACCCTAAGTATTACTCTCCCCAAAACCAAGACTTCTCCCCAAGCAGAAACAATTTATGAGTAACGCATACCTACTCCCATTATGGGCGGTAAGTGTGTACACAAAGTTAAAACACAGATATACACACTCTCTCCTCAAGTAGATAATGTTTTTTTTGGGTTATCAATGAATAACATTTTTTACATGTATTAACTCTAGAATTGCCACAGTTATCTACAATAGCAACGATAAAGAAGTGCCAACCACATATTATTATAATAATTCATCCAGTTTTCTTTTAAGTGTTTTGGTTAATCAGAATGTTTACCAATCGTATATTATTGTTTTTTTTGTTTCAAGTCTTATTTTTGATTACATCACTAACAAAATAATAAAAGAAAAAAGACTAATTTAATCAGATTAATCACTTTATTTAAATTGAGGATTTAGTTTGAGGATTAAAAATAAAAAAAGAATTTATAAAAAAAATGAGAATACATTTTTTTATATAATTTTTTTATTAAAAACAAAGGTTCAAACGTCCGTTCGAAGAACCCTGACGAAGTTTGAATCCCAAAAACAGGCTTCGGGGACAGCCTTACCAAACATTATTTATATTATTCAAATGGACCTCAAACATGTTCCGTTGCGATGTCACAGTATGATGTCATAATAGTACATCCGAGATTTTGTGATGTCACAGTATGATGTCATAATCAAACATTCTAGAACATTTGTGATGTCACAGTATGATGTCATAATAGACATTCTAGAACATTTGTGATGTCACAGTATGATGTCAGACTCAATCAAACATTCTAGAACATTTGTGATGTCACAGTATGATGTCATAATAGAACATTCTAGAACATGTATCTATTCAACAATTCTCTCAGAAGATCTCATTGTGCATCTTGAAACAGGACTGAACAGTACTGAACAGATAGACTAAACAACATAGATTGAAGCCTGCATTTCTCAACCAAGGTGCCTTGCCGACCGTTTTGCTGTGGAAAGGTGAGTGTCCACAACGGCTAGCTAGCTGTTCTACTTGAATACTGAATGTTAATTCAGGTTGACAGTTGACAACATTTGACAGTTGACAGGGGGCTGGAAAGTTGATTTAAAGGGGACATGCATTATAAATGCCTTTTATCTGTGTTTAGCATGGTTTTATAGTAATACAGGTTAGTATCAATGGGTCTGTGTCTGTTTGACGGTTTCTGTGACGTCGACATAGCATTGATCTGCAGTAACGCCCCCTCTATGGTTGTAGTGCAGTGTAACCCGACACTTCCTCAAACAGGTTTTCACAGGCAGGGAACGAGCGAGAGGAGAGAGAGAGAGAGAGAGAGAGAGAGAGAGAGAGAGAGAGAGAGAGAGAGAGAGAGAGAGAGAGAGAGAGAGAGAGAGAGAGAGAGAGAGAGAGAGAGAGAGAGAGAGACGGCGGAAGGGACTGCAGAAGTGTGTGTAATGTGTGTGCGCCATCTCTCTCCCTCGTCGGACACACACACATACACAAACTTGACTGCATGCGTGTCAGGGACGTAGGCATAGTGTAACGCGACACTTTCTCAAACGGGGTTTGACAGGCAGAGAACCAGCGAGGAGAGGGGGGGAGAGAGAGAGAGAGAGAGAGAGAGCGAGAGAGAGAGAGAGAGAGAGAGAGAGAGAGAGAGAGAGAGAGAGAGAGAGAGAGAGAGAGAGAGAGAGAGAGAGAGAGAGAGACGGCGGGAGCCGGGAGGGACTGCAGAAGTGTGTGTAATGTCAACTGAGCTATAATTTATACGTATAGCTACTGTCCATCAATGTCTTCCTTTTGAATGAAATAGGTTCAGGAGAGACAGATGTAGAGAGGGAGAGGGAGAGAGAGCGAGACACACACACACACACACAGATAGACACAGATATTCTCAGCCCCCCTTTCCTCTGAGCGTTCCCAGTGATGGCTTACTATGTGCGTGTGTGTGTATGTGCGTGTGCAAACGGCAGGCACGTGCACACATAGAGGCCAAGGGGTGCTTGAGCACCTGCCTTTTTGAGCCTCATCAAAAAAGTGCCCTTTTTGAAAAAAGAAAAGAAATTATTTTTATTTTTTTCTGTTACGCATATAGACTGCCCTTCCAACTGAAAAATGTCAGGATAGAATAAAAATATTAGGTAAAGAGAGAGAGATGCCCCATATTCCATTGCAGTTTGCACGGCCTCCTCAGCGTGCCTCTCCGCGGACCTATATATTTTTGATGATGATGATGATAGAAACCGCTGTGGCGCATACAGTTGAATGCTGGTATTACACTAATTGAGGGACACGAAGAAGTCAAGTCCGATGGGATTTGGGAATCTCAAATACAAATCGGGATTGGAATAAAAAATGCATTTATATTAAACAATACAGAATATACAGCACTTCTTGGGGTCTGTAGGGTAAGCACTTATTCCCTCCCCCTGAACATTTATGGAGATGTATTGGGCCTTTTAAGTCAGTGATAAAAGTGTCTTTCAAGGATAAGTGAGCTCCTGCACTGATTATTATAGTTCAATATTCAATATTTGATCACCAAAAAACCCCAAAAAGCATAAAAAGGGGGCCCCTTGCCTTGCCCCCTTAAAAATTGCGCTCGTTCGGTTAATATATACACACAAGTGTAGTGCCCTTTTCAGCTTTTGAGCACCTGCCCCTCTAAAGTCCTGTGCATGTCCCTGGCAAACGGGACACACATCTGTGCAATAGCACACACCACCAAAGTCACTGGCTGGCCCACATGTGTGTATGTGCGTGTGCTAACTTCGCTAACGTTATCCGCCTCAGTAACATTAGCTGCCTCGCCGGATTTCTCTTTCTCCTCGTCTCTTGCTCAAAATAAAAATTAATGGGCTTCATGGCTGGCTGAATTTTTTGCATTGTCTGATTCTGAATGTATAACTTGCCTATGCCAGTACCGTGACTTTGTTTTCCAGCGTGTACTGTGTTCTCATTTCCTTTCACTCGCATGAAACCAGCCGTGTCACCGCAGGAAACTCTACTGTGATTGGACGTTTATGCGCCTTGTGGAATGTGGGACTTGTAGTTTCTGAACTATTAACAGCGGAGCTGTGAGGTTTTGTCCGCTGCTCACCTACTCTTTCCTTCCTTTTAGCCTACTGTTTAGGAATTCCCTTCTCACTCACTCTCACTAGCCCCCACCCTCTCGTTCTTTACTCTCGTTTTCTCTCAGTGGCCACACCTGTACTACCTGTCATTATGTGTTTGATTGGTCTGGTGCCGAACTCACACTTTTAGTTCGATTATCAATTACCTCTCGCACCTGTGGTGCATTCTAATTAGTTCCCCTGTGGGCTTTAAATACCTGGCTCTTCCACTCTGTTCCTGTTGGGGTCGTGTTGTAACATGCCGTAACTTTCGGTATCATATTCTCTATCATCAAGACTCCTTCGGGAGGTCCTCTGTTCGGTCTATGCTGTTTTTATCTCCGGCGTAAAGATGTGCTCCAGCCTTCGCCTCCTGTCGCCGTTGCCTGAGGGAGAGACTGGACTGCGCTCCCTAGACTTCCACGGGAGGCATCCCAGTGATCCACTTCAGACCTCCGCGCAGCAGTCGTCCTGACGCTCATCCAGACCTCCGCGCTGCAGACGCCCAGACACCATCCAGACCTCCGAGCTTGGCACGCTCCTCCGTACCAGCGCGCACTCCCAGCAGACGCGCATCATCCAGACCTCCGAGCTTGGCACGCTCCTCCGTACCAGCGCGCACTCCCAGTAGACGCGCATCATCCAGACCTCCGAGCTTGGCACGCTCCTCCGTACCAGCGCGCACTCCCAGCAGACGCGCATCATCCAGACCTCCGAGCTTGGCACGCTCCTCCGTACCAGCGCGCACTCCCAGCAGACGCGCATCATCCAGACCTCCGAGCTTGGCACGCTCCTCCACGCAGACGCACTCCAGATGCGTCTCTCTGTACCGGCGCGCACTCCAAGCAGTGGCGCACCACTCTGACCTCCGCTCGGACAGCCGGCTCCCCGGTGGCGACGCTCTCGCCCCGCTGCTGTTCCAGCGCTCTTTACGCACAAACGTCTGGGTGAGTTTTTACTGACTGTCTTGATCAAATTCCGTTTTCGTGTGTTTCTATAACACTGAAGATTACCACCTTTTTAATCAGACAGTCACTCACCCAGCGTGTGCCTTTGTTTGTTTTCACTGGGATAATATTTTTGGACTTTACATCTCCCACTGTGTGTTTGTTCACACCGAAGATAGTATTCACATTTGGATTGTTTTTTGGACTTCACTCTCAGTGTGTGTATTTACACGAAGATATTTTTCACTTGGGATTGTGTTTTGGAACATTTGCTCACTGTGTGTTTACTCTTTTCCAGTATGCAGCTCCTGCCCTCGCCCTGTTCCAAGGCCTTACCCTGTTTGTCCCCAGCCCGCCTCCGCGGGCCTCTGTCCCTTCTCCCCTATCTAGTCCTCCCTGTCCAGTTCCCCCTAGTTCCTCCCTGTCCAGTTCCCCCTAGTTCCTCCCTGTTCCTGACTTCCCTTGCCTTCCCCTTAGCCAGCTCGCCTCTTAAAGGCACTGTGCCTTTCCCAGTCATGTTATCCTTTATTTTGTGTTCTCCCTTAAAGGGACAGTGCCGGTTTTTCCTTCTGTTCAATAAATGCCAGTTTCTTGGCTTACTCTCATACCTGTCTTGTGTTGTGCGATTGGGGTCGGTTACAAACCATAACAGTACGACCCCACAAAATCGACGACCCCAGCCAGCACAGACGGTGTATGTTGAGTTTGCCTTTTTTTTTTTTTTTTTCCTCTAGCTCCCCTCTAGCTTCCTTGTTAGCCTGTTAGCTCCCCTGTTAGCTTGTTGGTCTCCCCGGTTAGCTCCCCTGTTTAGCTTGTTAGTCTCCCCGGTTAGCTCCCCTGTTAGCTTGTTAGTCTCCCCGGTTAGCTCCCCTGTTAGCCTGTTGACTCCCCTGTTTGCTTCCCTGTTAGCCCTGTTTGGCTCCCCTGCAGCTTGTTAGGCCTCTACTACCAGCATGGCCCCTGTCTGCTAGCTTTGCCCCGGCTGCTAGCACAGCCTCTATGTTAATGCAGCCCCTGCTGCTGGCATAGGCCCTGTAGCTAGCCATGCCCTGGCAGCTAACCCAGTCCCTCAGCAGAGCCCCTGTCTGCTAGCTTTGCCCCGGCTGCTAGCACAGCCTCTATGTTAATGCAGCCCTTGCTGCTGGCATAGGCCCTGTAGCTAGCCATGCCCTGGCAGCTAACCCAGTCCCTCAGCAGAGCCCCAGTCTGCTAGCTTAGCCCCGGCTGCTAGCACAGCCTCTATGATAATGCAGCCCTTGCTGCTGGCATAGGCCCTGTAGCTAGCCATGCCCTGGCAGCTAATCCAGTCCCTCTGCATGGCCCTAGTCTGCTTGCTTGGCCCCGGCTGTTAGCACAGCCTCTATGTTGGTGCAGCCTTGCAGCTAGCATAGGCCCTGTAGCTAGCCAGGCCCAGGCAGCTAACCCGGTCCCTCTGCGTGGCCTCCACTTTTTGTGTAGTATTCCCACTGCTAGGACTGCCCCTTTCAGCTAGCAAGGTCAGTTTATCTCCCACTGCTAGGACTGCCCTTTCAGCTAGCAAGGTCAGTATTCCCACTGCTAGGACTGCCTTTTCAGCTAGCAAGGTCAGTTTATCTCCCACTGCTAGGACTGCCCTTTCAGCTAGCAAGGTCAGTATTCCCACTGCTAGGACTGCCCTTTCAGCTAGCAAGGTCAGTTTATCCCACTGCTAGGACTGCCTTTTCAGCTAGCAAGGTCAGTATTCCCACTGCTAGGACTGCCCTTTCAGCTAGCAAGGTCAGTTTATCTCCCACTGCTAGGACTGCCTTTTCAGCTAGCAAGGTCAGTTTATCCCACTGCTAGGACTGCCTTTTCAGCTAGCAAGGTCAGTTTATCCCACTGCTAGGACTGCCCTTTCAGCTAGCAAGGTCAGTTTATCTCACACTGCTAGGACTGCCCCTTCAGCTAGCAAGGTCGGTTCCCCACAGCTAGGACTGTCTTTCCAGCTAGCTTGTTCTCTCATGCTGGTCCAGCCCTGTCTGCTAGCCTAGCTCGGCAGCTAGCGCAGCCTCTTTGTTGATGTAGCAGTACAGCTAGCATAGGCCCTGTAGCTATCAGTGCCCTGGCTGCTAACCTTCCCTCTGCTAGCCCTTTTCCCGGTGCTCCTCTTGGTTACCCCTCAGCTCCTCTAGTTGCCCCTCAGCTCCTCTGGTTACCCCTCAGCTACCCTACTTTGCCCCTCTGCTACCCTAGTTACCCCTCGGCTACCCTGTTCTTTTGCTAGCCCCACTTTTGTTGTGGCTTCCCCTGCTGGCTTGGCCCAGTACCCCTTTGTTTTTGCCTTGTTTTGTCCCCTGCCACTCTGTCTGTATTTTTTTTGGGTCGCCGGGTGGCTCCCGTTGAGGGGGGGGTACTGTGAGGTTTTGTCCGCTGCTCACCTACTCTTTCCTTCCTTTTAGCCTACTGTTTAGGAATTCCCTTCTCACTCACTCTCACTAGCCCCCACCCTCTCGTTCTTTACTCTCGTTTTCTCTCAGTGGCCACACCTGTACTACCTGTCATTATGTGTTTGATTGGTCTGGTGCCGAACTCACACTTTTAGTTCGATTATCAATTACCTCTCGCACCTGTGGTGCATTCTAATTAGTTCCCCTGTGGGCTTTAAATACCTGGCTCTTCCACTCTGTTCCTGTTGGGGTCGTGTTGTAACATGCCGTAACTTTCGGTATCATATTCTCTATCATCAAGACTCCTTCGGGAGGTCCTCTGTTCGGTCTATGCTGTTTTTATCTCCGGCGTAAAGATGTGCTCCAGCCTTCGCCTCCTGTCGCCGTTGCCTGAGGGAGAGACTGGACTGCGCTCCCTAGACTTCCACGGGAGGCATCCCAGTGATCCACTTCAGACCTCCGCGCAGCAGTCGTCCTGACGCTCATCCAGACCTCCGCGCTGCAGACGCCCAGACACCATCCAGACCTCCGAGCTTGGCACGCTCCTCCGTACCAGCGCGCACTCCCAGCAGACGCGCATCATCCAGACCTCCGAGCTTGGCACGCTCCTCCGTACCAGCGCGCACTCCCAGTAGACGCGCATCATCCAGACCTCCGAGCTTGGCACGCTCCTCCGTACCAGCGCGCACTCCCAGCAGACGCGCATCATCCAGACCTCCGAGCTTGGCACGCTCCTCCGTACCAGCGCGCACTCCCAGCAGACGCGCATCATCCAGACCTCCGAGCTTGGCACGCTCCTCCACGCAGACGCACTCCAGATGCGTCTCTCTGTACCGGCGCGCACTCCAAGCAGTGGCGCACCACTCTGACCTCCGCTCGGACAGCCGGCTCCCCGGTGGCGACGCTCTCGCCCCGCTGCTGTTCCAGCGCTCTTTACGCACAAACGTCTGGGTGAGTTTTTACTGACTGTCTTGATCAAATTCTGTTTTCGTGTGTTTCTATAACACTGAAGATTACCACCTTTTTAATCAGACAGTCACTCACCCAGCGTGTGCCTTTGTTTGTTTTCACTGGGATAATATTTTTGGACTTTACATCTCCCACTGTGTGTTTGTTCACACCGAAGATAGTATTCACATTTGGATTGTTTTTTGGACTTCACTCTCAGTGTGTGTATTTACACGAAGATATTTTTCACTTGGGATTGTGTTTTGGAACATTTGCTCACTGTGTGTTTACTCTTTTCCAGTATGCAGCTCCTGCCCTCGCCCTGTTCCAAGGCCTTACCCTGTTTGTCCCCAGCCCGCCTCCGCGGGCCTCTGTCCCTTCTCCCCTATCTAGTCCTCCCTGTCCAGTTCCCCCTAGTTCCTCCCTGTCCAGTTCCCCCTAGTTCCTCCCTGTTCCTGACTTCCCTTGCCTTCCCCTTAGCCAGCTCGCCTCTTAAAGGCACTGTGCCTTTCCCAGTCATGTTATCCTTTATTTTGTGTTCTCCCTTAAAGGGACAGTGCCGGTTTTTCCTTCTGTTCAATAAATGCCCGTTTCTTGGCTTACTCTCATACCTGTCTTGTGTTGTGCGATTGGGGTCGGTTACAAACCATAACAGTACGACCCCACAAAATCGACGACCCCAGCCAGCACAGACGGTGTATGTTGAGTTTGCCTTTTTTTTTTTTTTTTCCCTCTAGCTCCCCTCTAGCTTCCTTGTTAGCCTGTTAGCTCCCCTGTTAGCTTGTTGGTCTCCCCGGTTAGCTCCCCTGTTTAGCTTGTTAGTCTCCCCGGTTAGCTCCCCTGTTAGCTTGTTAGTCTCCCCGGTTAGCTCCCCTGTTAGCCTGTTGACTCCCCTGTTTGCTTCCCTGTTAGCCCTGTTTGGCTCCCCTGCAGCTTGTTAGGCCTCTACTACCAGCATGGCCCCTGTCTGCTAGCTTTGCCCCGGCTGCTAGCACAGCCTCTATGTTAATGCAGCCCTTGCTGCTGGCATAGGCCCTGTAGCTAGCCATGCCCTGGCAGCTAACCCAGTCCCTCAGCAGAGCCCCTGTCTGCTAGCTTTGCCCCGGCTGCTAGCACAGCCTCTATGTTAATGCAGCCCTTGCTGCTGGCATAGGCCCTGTAGCTAGCCATGCCCTGGCAGCTAACCCAGTCCCTCAGCAGAGCCCCAGTCTGCTAGCTTAGCCCCGGCTGCTAGCACAGCCTCTATGATAATGCAGCCCTTGCTGCTGGCATAGGCCCTGTAGCTAGCCATGCCCTGGCAGCTAATCCAGTCCCTCTGCATGGCCCTAGTCTGCTTGCTTGGCCCCGGCTGTTAGCACAGCCTCTATGTTGGTGCAGCCTTGCAGCTAGCATAGGCCCTGTATCTAGCCAGGCCCAGGCAGCTAACCCGGTCCCTCTGCGTGGCCTCCACTTTTTGTGTAGTATTCCCACTGCTAGGACTGCCCCTTTCAGCTAGCAAGGTCAGTTTATCTCCCACTGCTAGGACTGCCCTTTCAGCTAGCAAGGTCAGTATTCCCACTGCTAGGACTGCCTTTTCAGCTAGCAAGGTCAGTTTATCTCCCACTGCTAGGACTGCCCTTTCAGCTAGCAAGGTCAGTATTCCCACTGCTAGGACTGCCCTTTCAGCTAGCAAGGTCAGTTTATCCCACTGCTAGGACTGCCTTTTCAGCTAGCAAGGTCAGTATTCCCACTGCTAGGACTGCCCTTTCAGCTAGCAAGGTCAGTTTATCTCCCACTGCTAGGACTGCCTTTTCAGCTAGCAAGGTCAGTTTATCCCACTGCTAGGACTGCCTTTTCAGCTAGCAAGGTCAGTTTATCCCACTGCTAGGACTGCCCTTTCAGCTAGCAAGGTCAGTTTATCTCACACTGCTAGGACTGCCCCTTCAGCTAGCAAGGTCGGTTCCCCACAGCTAGGACTGTCTTTCCAGCTAGCTTGTTCTCTCATGCTGGTCCAGCCCTGTCTGCTAGCCTAGCTCGGCAGCTAGCGCAGCCTCTTTGTTGATGTAGCAGTACAGCTAGCATAGGCCCTGTAGCTATCAGTGCCCTGGCTGCTAACCTTCCCTCTGCTAGCCCTTTTCCCGGTGCTCCTCTTGGTTACCCCTCAGCTCCTCTAGTTGCCCCTCAGCTCCTCTGGTTACCCCTCAGCTACCCTACTTTGCCCCTCTGCTACCCTAGTTACCCCTCGGCTACCCTGTTCTTTTGCTAGCCCCACTTTTGTTGTGGCTTCCCCTGCTGGCTTGGCCCAGTACCCCTTTGTTTTTGCCTTGTTTTGTCCCCTGCCACTCTGTCTGTATTTTTTTTGGGTCGCCGGGTGGCTCCCGTTGAGGGGGGGGTACTGTGAGGTTTTGTCCGCTGCTCACCTACTCTTTCCTTCCTTTTAGCCTACTGTTTAGGAATTCCCTTCTCACTCACTCTCACTAGCCCCCACCCTCTCGTTCTTTACTCTCGTTTTCTCTCAGTGGCCACACCTGTACTACCTGTCATTATGTGTTTGATTGGTCTGGTGCCGAACTCACACTTTTAGTTCGATTATCAATTACCTCTCGCACCTGTGGTGCATTCTAATTAGTTCCCCTGTGGGCTTTAAATACCTGGCTCTTCCACTCTGTTCCTGTTGGGGTCGTGTTGTAACATGCCGTAACTTTCGGTATCATATTCTCTATCATCAAGACTCCTTCGGGAGGTCCTCTGTTTGGTCTATGCTGTTTTTATCTCCGGCGTAAAGATGTGCTCCAGCCTTCGCCTCCTGTCGCCGTTGCCTGAGGGAGAGACTGGACTGCGCTCCCTAGACTTCCACGGGAGGCATCCCAGTGATCCACTTCAGACCTCCGCGCAGCAGTCGTCCTGACGCTCATCCAGACCTCCGCGCTGCAGACGCCCAGACACCATCCAGACCTCCGAGCTTGGCACGCTCCTCCGTACCAGCGCGCACTCCCAGCAGACGCGCATCATCCAGACCTCCGAGCTTGGCACGCTCCTCCGTACCAGCGCGCACTCCCAGTAGACGCGCATCATCCAGACCTCCGAGCTTGGCACGCTCCTCCGTACCAGCGCGCACTCCCAGCAGACGCGCATCATCCAGACCTCCGAGCTTGGCACGCTCCTCCGTACCAGCGCGCACTCCCAGCAGACGCGCATCATCCAGACCTCCGAGCTTGGCACGCTCCTCCACGCAGACGCACTCCAGATGCGTCTCTCTGTACCGGCGCGCACTCCAAGCAGTGGCGCACCACTCTGACCTCCGCTCGGACAGCCGGCTCCCCGGTGGCGACGCTCTCGCCCCGCTGCTGTTCCAGCGCTCTTTACGCACAAACGTCTGGGTGAGTTTTTACTGACTGTCTTGATCAAATTCTGTTTTCGTGTGTTTCTATAACACTGAAGATTACCACCTTTTTAATCAGACAGTCACTCACCCAGCGTGTGCCTTTGTTTGTTTTCACTGGGATAATATTTTTGGACTTTACATCTCCCACTGTGTGTTTGTTCACACCGAAGATAGTATTCACATTTGGATTGTTTTTTGGACTTCACTCTCAGTGTGTGTATTTACACGAAGATATTTTTCACTTGGGATTGTGTTTTGGAACATTTGCTCACTGTGTGTTTACTCTTTTCCAGTATGCAGCTCCTGCCCTCGCCCTGTTCCAAGGCCTTACCCTGTTTGTCCCCAGCCCGCCTCCGCGGGCCTCTGTCCCTTCTCCCCTATCTAGTCCTCCCTGTCCAGTTCCCCCTAGTTCCTCCCTGTCCAGTTCCCCCTAGTTCCTCCCTGTTCCTGACTTCCCTTGCCTTCCCCTTAGCCAGCTCGCCTCTTAAAGGCACTGTGCCTTTCCCAGTCATGTTATCCTTTATTTTGTGTTCTCCCTTAAAGGGACAGTGCCGGTTTTTCCTTCTGTTCAATAAATGCCCGTTTCTTGGCTTACTCTCATACCTGTCTTGTGTTGTGCGATTGGGGTCGGTTACAAACCATAACAGTACGACCCCACAAAATCGACGACCCCAGCCAGCACAGACGGTGTATGTTGAGTTTGCCTTTTTTTTTTTTTTTTCCCTCTAGCTCCCCTCTAGCTTCCTTGTTAGCCTGTTAGCTCCCCTGTTAGCTTGTTGGTCTCCCCGGTTAGCTCCCCTGTTTAGCTTGTTAGTCTCCCCGGTTAGCTCCCCTGTTAGCTTGTTAGTCTCCCCGGTTAGCTCCCCTGTTAGCCTGTTGACTCCCCTGTTTGCTTCCCTGTTAGCCCTGTTTGGCTCCCCTGCAGCTTGTTAGGCCTCTACTACCAGCATGGCCCCTGTCTGCTAGCTTTGCCCCGGCTGCTAGCACAGCCTCTATGTTAATGCAGCCCTTGCTGCTGGCATAGGCCCTGTAGCTAGCCATGCCCTGGCAGCTAACCCAGTCCCTCAGCAGAGCCCCTGTCTGCTAGCTTTGCCCCGGCTGCTAGCACAGCCTCTATGTTAATGCAGCCCTTGCTGCTGGCATAGGCCCTGTAGCTAGCCATGCCCTGGCAGCTAACCCAGTCCCTCAGCAGAGCCCCAGTCTGCTAGCTTAGCCCCGGCTGCTAGCACAGCCTCTATGATAATGCAGCCCTTGCTGCTGGCATAGGCCCTGTAGCTAGCCATGCCCTGGCAGCTAATCCAGTCCCTCTGCATGGCCCTAGTCTGCTTGCTTGGCCCCGGCTGTTAGCACAGCCTCTATGTTGGTGCAGCCTTGCAGCTAGCATAGGCCCTGTAGCTAGCCAGGCCCAGGCAGCTAACCCGGTCCCTCTGCGTGGCCTCCACTTTTTGTGTAGTATTCCCACTGCTAGGACTGCCCCTTTCAGCTAGCAAGGTCAGTTTATCTCCCACTGCTAGGACTGCCCTTTCAGCTAGCAAGGTCAGTATTCCCACTGCTAGGACTGCCTTTTCAGCTAGCAAGGTCAGTTTATCTCCCACTGCTAGGACTGCCCTTTCAGCTAGCAAGGTCAGTATTCCCACTGCTAGGACTGCCCTTTCAGCTAGCAAGGTCAGTTTATCCCACTGCTAGGACTGCCTTTTCAGCTAGCAAGGTCAGTATTCCCACTGCTAGGACTGCCCTTTCAGCTAGCAAGGTCAGTTTATCTCCCACTGCTAGGACTGCCTTTTCAGCTAGCAAGGTCAGTTTATCCCACTGCTAGGACTGCCTTTTCAGCTAGCAAGGTCAGTTTATCCCACTGCTAGGACTGCCCTTTCAGCTAGCAAGGTCAGTTTATCTCACACTGCTAGGACTGCCCCTTCAGCTAGCAAGGTCGGTTCCCCACAGCTAGGACTGTCTTTCCAGCTAGCTTGTTCTCTCATGCTGGTCCAGCCCTGTCTGCTAGCCTAGCTCGGCAGCTAGCGCAGCCTCTTTGTTGATGTAGCAGTACAGCTAGCATAGGCCCTGTAGCTATCAGTGCCCTGGCTGCTAACCTTCCCTCTGCTAGCCCTTTTCCCGGTGCTCCTCTTGGTTACCCCTCAGCTCCTCTAGTTGCCCCTCAGCTCCTCTGGTTACCCCTCAGCTACCCTACTTTGCCCCTCTGCTACCCTAGTTACCCCTAGGCTACCCTGTTCTTTTGCTAGCCCCACTTTTGTTGTGGCTTCCCCTGCTGGCTTGGCCCAGTACCCCTTTGTTTTTGCCTTGTTTTGTCCCCTGCCACTCTGTCTGTATTTTTTTTGGGTCGCCGGGTGGCTCCCGTTGAGGGGGGGGTACTGTGAGGTTTTGTCCGCTGCTCACCTACTCTTTCCTTCCTTTTAGCCTACTGTTTAGGAATTCCCTTCTCACTCACTCTCACTAGCCCCCACCCTCTCGTTCTTTACTCTCGTTTTCTCTCAGTGGCCACACCTGTACTACCTGTCATTATGTGTTTGATTGGTCTGGTGCCGAACTCACACTTTTAGTTCGATTATCAATTACCTCTCGCACCTGTGGTGCATTCTAATTAGTTCCCCTGTGGGCTTTAAATACCTGGCTCTTCCACTCTGTTCCTGTTGGGGTCGTGTTGTAACATGCCGTAACTTTCGGTATCATATTCTCTATCATCAAGACTCCTTCGGGAGGTCCTCTGTTCGGTCTATGCTGTTTTTATCTCCGGCGTAAAGATGTGCTCCAGCCTTCGCCTCCTGTCGCCGTTGCCTGAGGGAGAGACTGGACTGCGCTCCCTAGACTTCCACGGGAGGCATCCCAGTGATCCACTTCAGACCTCCGCGCAGCAGTCGTCCTGACGCTCATCCAGACCTCCGCGCTGCAGACGCCCAGACACCATCCAGACCTCCGAGCTTGGCACGCTCCTCCGTACCAGCGCGCACTCCCAGCAGACGCGCATCATCCAGACCTCCGAGCTTGGCACGCTCCTCCGTACCAGCGCGCACTCCCAGTAGACGCGCATCATCCAGACCTCCGAGCTTGGCACGCTCCTCCGTACCAGCGCGCACTCCCAGCAGACGCGCATCATCCAGACCTCCGAGCTTGGCACGCTCCTCCGTACCAGCGCGCACTCCCAGCAGACGCGCATCATCCAGACCTCCGAGCTTGGCACGCTCCTCCACGCAGACGCACTCCAGATGCGTCTCTCTGTACCGGCGCGCACTCCAAGCAGTGGCGCACCACTCTGACCTCCGCTCGGACAGCCGGCTCCCCGGTGGCGACGCTCTCGCCCCGCTGCTGTTCCAGCGCTCTTTACGCACAAACGTCTGGGTGAGTTTTTACTGACTGTCTTGATCAAATTCTGTTTTCGTGTGTTTCTATAACACTGAAGATTACCACCTTTTTAATCAGACAGTCACTCACCCAGCGTGTGCCTTTGTTTGTTTTCACTGGGATAATATTTTTGGACTTTACATCTCCCACTGTGTGTTTGTTCACACCGAAGATAGTATTCACATTTGGATTGTTTTTTGGACTTCACTCTCAGTGTGTGTATTTACACGAAGATATTTTTCACTTGGGATTGTGTTTTGGAACATTTGCTCACTGTGTGTTTACTCTTTTCCAGTATGCAGCTCCTGCCCTCGCCCTGTTCCAAGGCCTTACCCTGTTTGTCCCCAGCCCGCCTCCGCGGGCCTCTGTCCCTTCTCCCCTATCTAGTCCTCCCTGTCCAGTTCCCCCTAGTTCCTCCCTGTCCAGTTCCCCCTAGTTCCTCCCTGTTCCTGACTTCCCTTGCCTTCCCCTTAGCCAGCTCGCCTCTTAAAGGCACTGTGCCTTTCCCAGTCATGTTATCCTTTATTTTGTGTTCTCCCTTAAAGGGACAGTGCCGGTTTTTCCTTCTGTTCAATAAATGCCCGTTTCTTGGCTTACTCTCATACCTGTCTTGTGTTGTGCGATTGGGGTCGGTTACAAACCATAACAGGAGCTGTTTGTAATCTTCACTCGCACACTGCGAGTAAATGATTTTTCCGGTTCGCACACACATATTATTAGGGGCAAATACGAGTGAAATGCTTGCACTGTAGAGCATATATATAATTATATATATATAATTAATAAACTGTCTGGGGCTTTACTTGCCCCCCTTAACTGATTTTCGAGGGCATTTGGTAAATTTTCAAGGGCATTTTGTCCCAAGCCCCCCTTAATTTCGAACCCTGGTGTCATCCGCATAGAGATGATCCTGACAATATCAGACAATATCATTAATATAAATAGTAGGCGTCTAAGGAGGTTCAAAGTGAGTCAGAAGATCTTGCAGAAATTCTACTCATGCACGAGAGCATCCTGACTGGTAACATCACCCCCTGGTTTGGTAATAGCACCGCACACGACCGCAGAAGACTGCAGAGATTGGCTCGATCAGCCAAACGCACAATTGGACGTGGGACTCTCCAGGACATTTACACCAGGCGTTGCAGCGCCAAGGCTAAGATAATAGTCAAATACTCTAGCCACCCAAACAACTGCCTCTTTGCACTGCTGCGGTCAGGCAAGCACTATCGGAGTCTCATGGCCAGTAAGAGAGACTCAAAAGGAGCTTCTATCCCCAGGCCATCAGGATGCTCAATGATTCTATGCAACACTAATCCATCCATCTACATTCATTGCACACACATCCACATGCACACACTCACTTTAAGCAAACACTCATCTTTAACATTCACTTTAGACACTTTAAACACATTTAACACCATATTTGTATCTATTTATTACTAAAAGATTTGCATTTTCATACCTCATTCGTGCATTTAGCATTTTAAAACGTTTGCATTTTGTAACTCATTGTTTAAATTTTGTACTTTAGGTTGTACTTTAGTTTGTATATTGTATAGTGTTTGGATCCTATTCTTTTAACTTTTTTACTGTATGGAGAATATTATCAGGGGGCTCATACAGAAGCAAGCATTTTACTGTAATTTACTGTACATGTACTTTATATGTGACAAATAAAACAACACTTGAAACTAAACTAGTAAATGTAAAAGTATGCCTTTTGGATGTTGGCTTTGACACATCTGCTTACAAATGGTTTCAGAGCTATTAAATAGCTCTGAAACCATTTGTAAGCAGATGTGTCAAAGCCAACATTCATTAACCTTTGCAATAGAAGAGGGTGATGAACTGTGTCAAATGCTTTTGACAGATCTACAAAACAGGCAGCACAGTGTTTACTTCTGTCAAGGTCAGATACTATACCATTTACAACTAGAGTAGTGGCTGTTGCTCTAAAGTAGGGGGACCCTGATGGAAACAAGACAAACGTCTTTCTCAGGTCTGCATCCCCTTAACAATTGTATGTATTGAGCCGTACTGTATTGTACCCATTCTGCAATCTGTTAAATAAAGTTTTCATTCATTCATTCATTCATTCATTTCATTCATTCAAGTCACATTGATGTGGGCTTAATATAGAGTGATCTGAGAGAAACAGATCTTTCCAAGAGAGGATAGCTTTGATATTGGTCGATAGCTATTCAGATTACTTCTATCTCCACCTTTATGTAATGGAACAACATGAGCTATTTTCCAGATACTAGGAACTATACATGATGGCAATGAAAAGGTTTATATGTTAGTTCTGTAATTACTGGAGCAGCTAACCTGAGGAGAAAAAAGGAGTCTAGCTTAACCTCTCCAGTTGATTTCCTGGTACCAATGGTCTGTAATACTTCAAAAACAACACAGGGAGAGAAGGGCTGCAAGCAGGGAACAAACTTAACTTTTTGACTTACCAGCCATTTGGCTGGTAGATTTAAAAAACTACCAGCCGGGCAGATTTTTTACCAGCCACAAATCCAATTAGTATTTATATTGTAACGTTTGGCCACTTTAAATCATTGAACAGAGAGAGAGAGAGGTAGATAGATAGATAGATAGATAGATAGATAGATAGATAGATAGATAGATAGATAGATAGATAGAGAGAGAGAGAGAGAGAGAGAGAGAGAGAGAGAGAGAGAGAGAGAGAGAGAAGGCAGGCCTGAAAACCTACCTGTTCAAAAAGGCCTTTGACTGTTAGCTTTTTATTTTAATTTTATTGCGCTTTTGTTTTTAAATTGTCTGTTTATACTATGTTTTTAATTAACTGTGTTCTATTTTTTATCTTATTTTTATTCTGTATTTAATTTTATTTGTTTTACTAATAACTATTTTATTTCTATTTTTTTAACTGTTTTAACCATGTAGTGTAGCACTTTGGGATCCCAGTGAACAAAAAGTGCATTACAAATCCAATCTATTATTATTATTATTATTATTATTATTATTATTATTATTATTATTATTATTATTATTATTATTATTATTATTATTATTATTATTATTATGTGTGGCTGCCGCCCTGGCGGACATCTGTGCTCTACTGAGTGCACCTTTCTAGTCTAGAGAGAGAGCGCCGATTCCCCGTAGCTGAGCAGGGTTGCATTTTGTCAACACAAGTTGGAACCCTGGAGGAAGCGATATAAGGAAACGAATTGCTCCGCTAATCGCTCATGTTGACCCCGGCCCCAAGTCGCTCACCGCTCACCTTGAATCGAGCGCTCCCCGCGCCACATCGCTCGGCAGATTTTTTTTTTTTTGGGAGCATGGTGTAAATTAGCTCAAACTACAACAGTCTACACCCCCTGGGCCCCTTAACAATTGTTTGTATTGAGCCGCATTGTAATTGTACCCATTTTGCAATGTTAAATAACGTTGTTTATCCATTCACTAGCTCTATTAAGCGATGATAGCTAGCCTAGCCACAATGCTATGGTCGCTGCCATTAACGTTAGCATGTAAGCTAACAACAACAACAATGGCGTCAAAACTTTTTCTAACAGGATGTGAGTGACAAAGCCTGAACAGGATATCACAGGTTCACCCTTCTCATTGGTTGAAAATGGCCTTCATGTTTGTACATCGCCATCTGTTGCTTTGGCATTGTACTACATGTATATTACATCAGTGTTAAACCACTGTGAGCGGCCTGGAGGGAGTGGATTGGAGCGGAGGAGAAGCGGTAGATGCAGTGTATTTTGTTAGCCGCCAGGTGGCGGGCAGACCTTAAATTCTAATCGCCAAAGAATAAATCTACAAGCCAATGGCGCTGGGCGTGTAACTATTTTGTACCCTGGCTGCAAGGTAAACTGAGGCATGCCTCATAGCGTGCACCAGCTCATGATCACCAAGAGGGGGCTCTGTAAAATTATTATCAAACAAATAACCGCCTTCAGAAAATGTGCCTATTAAAGGCCAGACAAATCTCTTTCTGCTCAGATATTAGACAATTAAATTGAATTCACCACTTCAAAAAAAATTCTGGACGTATAAAGGGATCTAAATATGAGCTGGTGATGAAATTAAAATAGTCGTTTGTTGGCATTCACTACCTCAGGTGCACATTTATTTCTAAATTGCCTAAATAATAACAGATGGGAAGGGTCTCCAGAGTGTCTGTGTATTCCTTTCTCTAAATAAATCACATAGCTCAGGTGAGAACCACAGGGTTAATCTATCTTTTATCCTAATTTATTTAAAAGGAGCATGTTTATTGATGACAGAGAGAGAACAACACCAGGGGTGTCTTTTGGAAATAGTGTGAGATTTTGTTTTCTGTAGTCTGGAGTTTTTGATACATGCTGTGGGGCAGTGATCTCTGATTCCCAACTCAAATAGTCTGCAAGCTGAATTATTATTACATATATTTTAGAAAATCAAATCAATTGAGGTGGATTTAGCCATGTTTTTCAGGTTTGGCCTGGTGGGTTCAGTAACCAACTGGGAAAAGATAAATTACCACTAACCTCCTTAAAGTAGTTGGAGGCATTACTTAACCAATTAACATTAAAATCGCCAAAGACAATCTGTGAGGGTTCGCCTGTCCCTGGACCCTTCTCCTCTCCTCAACAGCCCCCACCCTTGCACGGACATTTCTCCTCTCCTCAACAGCCCCCACCCTTGCACAGACTTTCCTCTACTCCTCAACAGCCCCCACCTTTGCACAGACTTTTCCCAGCCCCTGGATCCTTGTTGTCACTACCCCTCCTGGTGCAATGTTTCATGTTTAATGTCTACATGTCTCTCTGTGCCCTTTCCTTGCTACATTGTCTCTTGTTCCCTTGTTAATTGTGTTTTATTAGTCCTTGTATTGTTCCCTGTTTGATTCCCCAGTGTGTTTGGTATTGTATTTTTCCTATACCACTGTGTGTTAGTTCTACCTTCTCTCCCCATGTGTGCCTCGTTGGTAATTAGCCCTCCTGTGTCCCTTGTCTTAATTAGTCTGTCTATATATGCTGTGTGGTTCCTGTCCTCCATTGTTGGTTCATTGTTTTGAGATCCTCTGTAAGGATTCGTTGTTGGTGGTGTGGACCCAATCGCAATAACAGGAACGAGAGAGATAGATAGGCAGGACACAACGGGGTGTAGTTGGAAAAAGGCTTTACAATATCTAACATGACAGTAAGGAACAACAATGATACATACAAATAGGCGGCACGGTGGTGTAGTGGTTAACACTGTCGCCTCACAGCAAGAAGGTCCAGGGTTCGAATCCCGCTTGGGGACCAGGTTTCCATGATGCCAGTTACCCAGGTGGGGTATCTCCCAGGCCTTTCTGTGTGGAGTTTGCATGTTCTCCCCGTGCTCGCAAGGGTTTCCCCCCCCGATAAGATAAACCCAATGGAAAAACATGCACAACAACAAGATCGCTAACGCTGTGGCGTCCTTGACGAAGACGGACAGGAGCACTTGGATTGGTCCCCTGGCGCGGCTCACGTTGACGCCTGTCTGCTCCCGGCTGCCCTTGGGGGGGAGGGACGACGGGATGGGTTAATCGCAGATACGCATTGTATGCATGGTTCGCATGTGTGCCAAATGGTGACCTCGGAGCAGGTCCTAAATTATTATTATTATTATTATTATAAATACAACACTAAACCAGACCGGGAAACACACACAGGAATGCAATACACACATTGAACATTGACGTAAACATTGAGGACAACAGGAGATTACACATATGGAAACTGATTAACAAAGGGAGTAGTAACACATTGAGTCCGCTAGAGGGAGCTGCAGGACAGGCCTTCTGAGGCGGAGAGATAGTCTGAGGCGGAGGGATAGTGTGGCCAGCCTGTGCAGGAATCAAACCAGGCTGGTAGCGCTGATCCTGACAGGACCCCCCCCCTCGAAGGACGGCTTCCAGACGTAACGGAGGCAGCCACGGGAAAGGCGGGGGGCCGGGACCCAGGGAAGTAGTTGGAGAACACGGGGAGAGCCTCGGAGAGACCGGGAACAGGACCAGGCTGGGGCAAGGGGGGGGGCGGGAGACGGAGACAGGGGCCCGGTGAGGGGGGCCGGGAACAGGAACAGAGGCCCGGAGAAGGGACCGGCGCGAGGGGATGGCGGCAATAACCCAGGATCCGGGGCTGGGACCAGAGCCCCCGACTCAGCCGGCGGAAGAGTCGAGCGCCCTGCAGCGTGTCGCCGCCGGGGTCGATCCGACGTGGAAGCAGACCCGGAGGAGGCGGCAGGGCCAGGACGCTCTACCTGGGTCTCGGCGTGGTAGGCCACACAGGGACCCTCCTCCCGAGTTGGTTCGGCGGCTGGTTCGGCGTAGTCCTCCCAAGGAGCCGGAATCCCCTGGGTTGCCTCCTCATAATAGTCCTCCCACCAGGGTGGCGGCGAAGGGGACCTGTCGAGACGGGAGCCCCGTCTCCTCCGGGGGCTGCGGCGTTGAGAGCCGCGCCTCGTCCTGGGGGCTCCTCGGAAGGCACGACCCTGGAGCTCCATGTCCGCGGTGGAGGCGGTGCTGGCCGCGGCGGTCGTGCTGGAAGTGAGGCCGGTGGAAGGGGTTGTGCCAGATCTCCCTCCTGTTTGCTGGGTCCAATTCAGGTCGGTTCGTTCTGTAAGGATTCGTTGTTGGTGGTGTGGACCCAATCGCAATAACAGGAACGAGAGAGATAGATAGGCAGGACACAACGGGGTGTAGTTGGAAAAAGGCTTTACTTCACTTCAACTACAACAACAAAATCATAAGTACCACAGCATAAGCTGGCAGATAATGATAACAACATTTATGAACCGACAGGGGAGTGACAGGAACAGACAGAATATATAGGGACACTAATCACTAACAAGACACACCTGGGCAGAACAAACAATGACGACAATATCTAACATGACAGTAAGGAACAACAATGATACATACAAATACAACACTAAACCAGACCGGGAAACACACACAGGAATGCAATACACACATTGAACATTGACGTAAACATTGAGGACAACAGGAGATTAAACATATGGAAACCGATTAACAGAGGGAGTAGTAACACATTGAGTCCGCTAGAGGGAGCTGCAGGACAGGCCTTCTGAGGCGGAGGGATAGTCTGAGGCGGAGGGATAGTGTGGCCAGCCTGTGCAGGAATTGAACCAGGCTGGTAGCGCTGATCCTGACAGGACCCCCCCCTCGAAGGACGGCTTCCAGACGTAACGGAGGCAGCCACGGGAAAGGCGGGGGGCCGGGACCCAGTGAAGTAGTGGGAGAACACGGGGAGAGCCTCGGAGAGACCGGGAACAGGACCAGGCTGGGACAAGGGGGGGGGCGGAGACGGAGACAGGGGCCCGGTGAGGGGGGCCGGGAACAGGAACAGAGGCCCGGAGAAGGGACCGGCGCGGGGGGATGGCGGCAACAACCCAGGATCCGGGGCTGGGACCAGAGCCCCCGACTCAGCCGACGGAAGAGTCGAGCGCCCTGCAGCATGTCGCCGCCGGGGTCGATCCGACGTGGAAGCAGACCCGGAGGAGGCGGCAGGGCCAGGACGCTCTACCTGGGTCTCGGCGTGGTAGGCCACACAGGGACCCTCCTCCCGAGTTGGTTCGGCGGCTGGTTCGGCGTAGTCCTCCCAAGGAGCCGGAATCCCCTGGGTTGCCTCCTCATAATAGTCCTCCCACCAGGGCGGCGGCGAAGGGGACCTGTCGAGACGGGAGCCCCGTCTCCTCCGGGGGCTGCGGCGTTGAGAGCCGCGCCTCGTCCTGGGGGCTCCTCGGAAGGCACGACCCTGGAGCTCCATGTCCGCGGTGGAGGCGGTGCTGGCCGCGGCGGTCGTGCTGGAAGTGAGGCCGGTGGAAGGGGTTGTGCCAGATCTCCCTCCTGTTTGCTGGGTCCAATTCAGGTCGGTTCGTTCTGTAAGGATTCGTTGTTGGTGGTATGGACCCAATCGCAATAACAGGAACGAGAGAGATAGATAGGCAGGACACAACGGGGTGTAGTTGGAAAAAGGCTTTACTTCACTTCAACTACAACAACAAAATCATAAGTACCACAGCATAAGCTGGCAGATAATGATAACAACGGATGAGACAAGAAACATTTATGAACCGACAGGGGAGTGACAGGAACAGACAGAATATATAGGGACACTAATCACTAACAAGACACACCTGGGCAGAACAAACAATGACGACAATATCTAACATGACAGTAAGGAACAACAATGATACATACAAATACAACACTAAACCAGACCGGGTGTTACGACCCCTGTGTGTCTAAGGGTAAAGGGCTGTAACATAACAGTTGGTTGACAGAAAAGATGGACCACGTTTGTAAACAACAATGATATTTATTGGTAAATGCAAAGGAAGCACATGTAGCTCGGGGGTGAGCCCAGGCCAAAACAACAAACAAACACCACTATACTCCAAATAAACACAATCTAATCTATGGTAAAAGAGATTACATTACCTAAACTACTCTTACCTAACCAAAACAGGAGAAAACAATGTCCAAAGGAAATGGCAGCTCACCCCATCTGTGCTTCCTGAGAAAGAGAGAAAAACACATTAATAATACAGAAACAAAAGCAGAATATATACAAAAACAAACTATAACTAACAATGCTCTCTCTGTGGCCATACACACACAAGGAAATTACTACTAAGCACCAAAGGCCAATAAACGAAATGCAATACTGTCAAAGTTACAGGTTTACCAAAATCACAACAGGCCTAGCCTCATGCCAGAGAGAGAGAGAGACTGAAGTGAGAAGCCATGTTTTAACAGGTGTGGGGTGATCCATGATTGGGTGGTGTGGATTGAGTGTTGGAGTCTGGAAAGCCATCCACCAATCACTGCTGTGTTGCAATAATGGAAGGATTGGCCTGGCAGGGACCAATGGGGAAGGGAACAATGGCTGGAGGGAGGAAACAAAAATGGAGAACACACACACATGGAGACACACACTGGGGAATATATACATTGGGATGTAACACCCCCATACATAAGACAAAAACATGTTTGACACTTAACACCAACTAAACATGTTTTTCAACATCTCCGAGTTAACATGCACTCCAAAACAAAGAGCTATACAAAAAACTAGCAGTTGGTACAACAACCACACTTGACGGCAAGAGAGACTGAGTCGACAGCAACATAAAACGAGTAGACAGCAAAATAGAACAAGTCGACAGCAATATACAGTAGAACGAGTTGACAGCAACAGACAACGAGTCGACAGCAAAATAGAACAAGTCGACAGCACGAGAGATTTAACTCCGAGATAGAGCATCCGCCAACACATTCTCAGACCCCTTCTTATGCTTTATGTTGAGGTTATAATTTTGCACTATGAGCGCCCAACGCATGAGGCGCTGATTGTGGTTGTACATCCGCGACAGAAAAACCAATGGGTTGTGGTCGGTGTATACTACCACTGGTAATACGCTCGAACCGACATACACCTCAAAATGTTGCAACGCATACAACATAGCCAAAGTCTCCTTTTCAATAGTGGAATAGTTTAGTTGATGTTTGTTAAATTTCCGGGAGAAATAACAAACCGGGTGACTGACACCATCATGATCTTCCTGTAATAACACCCCTCCAGCTCCCACCCCGCTGGCATCCACCTCCAGCTGGAACGGCAGGGAGAAATCTGGAGCAGAGAGAACAGGGGAACTGCATAAGAGAGCTTTAACACTATCAAATGCATTTTGACAATCTGCTGTCCAAATGAATGGTTTGGACGGGCTACACAGGCTAGTGAGAGAAGTGACGACAGAAGAAAAGTTCCGGCAAAAACCACGGTAATACCCAGCCATCCCAAGGAATCTACGCAATTCCCGCCTAGTAGTAGGCACTGGAAAAGTTGTGATTGCAGATATTTTTGCATCCACCGGACGCACTTGGCCTTGTCCTACCTGCTTACCAAGATAGGTAACCGTAGCCTTGCCGAACTCACACTTGGCAAGGTTAAGGGTCAGGGAGGCTCCAGCTAAGCGGTCAAAGACAGTTTGCAAGGTTGTCATGTGGTCACGCCAGTTGGTCGAATAGACAACCAGGTCATCGAGATAGGCATTACAATTTGGAACACCAGCCAGGACTAGGGTCACCAGTCGCTGGAAAGTGGCCGGGGCATTACGCATTCCAAAAGGCATTACAGTATATTGCAAAAAATTGTCAGGAGTAACAAACGCAGAGATTTCCGAGGCACGGGGGGTCAAAGGGACCTGCCAGTAACCCTTTAACATATCTAGTTTGCTAACATAGGTGGCAGATCCAAGGTTGTCAATACAATCTTCCATGCGGGGCAGTGGGAAGGAATCAGGCACGGTGACAGCATTTACCTTTCGGAAATCAGTACAAAATCTAGGAGTTCCATCCGATTTGGGAGCTAACAAGCAAGGTGAACTCCAGGGACTGCAACTTGGCTTGGCTAAACCATGTTTTAACAAATAGTCAACCTCCTGTTGCATCATGGCCCTCTTGGTGATGTTAACACGGTATGCATGTTGCTTGATAGGCACAGCATTGTTAACATTAATATCATGGGCCAATACAGAAGTACAGGAGGGAACATCACCAAACAGAGCCATGTAGGCCTGAATCAAATTTGTGATGTCCTCTCGCTGCTCCTCAGGTAAGTGTGCTAAGTGAGTGGGCAGGTTCAATAACATCTCAGTGTTGGACAATCTAGCACCCTGATGGGCTGCATTGCGCAACTCCAAGCCATCTACATCCTCACCACTAACGTCAGGAGAGTCCGGAACTATTTTTGAGGCAACAGCAGAGACGGCCAGTCCGGCTGTCTGGTCTGAGGTCTTCACCTGCACACTATCTCTGGAAAAATATGGTTTAAGCATATTGATGTGGCAAACACGAGAGTGACGTTTACGATCAGGGGTGCGAACCACATAGTCTGTATCACTTATTTTCTTGTCTATTGCATATGGTCCGGAAAAAACGAGCGGAAAGAGCAGAACCAAGGATAGGTAACAGGACTAGAACCTTATCACCTGGCTGGAAAGATCGAGAAACAGCTTTCTCGTCATAGTGCCGTTTCATAGTTCTCTGGGAAGAAGAGAGCGCTTCTTTTGCGAGAGAGCACGCCTGATGCAGTCGCTCTCGAAACTGGCTAACAAAATCTAGAACATTAGTGGGTGTGCTGGCACCCTTTGACATGAACCGTTCTTTAAGAACGTTCAGAGGCCCTCTAACAGTGTGCCCAAAAACGAGCTCAGCAGGACTGAAACCAAGAGACTCCTGTATGGTCTCTCGCGCAGCAAATAGAACAAGGGGGACACCCTCATCCCAATCTTTCTCTGTGTCTAAGCAATATTTACGCAGCATGGACTTTAAGGTCTGATGCCAACGTTCTAGAGCCCCCTGAGTTTCAGGGTGGTAGGCACTGGACACTATATGTCGGATACCCAGGGACTGTAACACTTGCTCAAATAACCTAGACAGGAAGTTGGTGCCTTGGTCCGTTTGTACTACCTTAGGCAGTCCAAACGTGGAGAAGAACTTCGTCAAAGCCTTAATTATTACAGGCGCTGTAATTCTGCGAAGAGGGATAGCCTCAGGGAAACGGGTGGCGGTACACATTATTGTCAACAAAAACTGATTGCCGGCTTTGGTCCTTGGCAACGGACCAACACAGTCAACTATGACATGTTCAAATGGTTCACCGACCGCTGGTATAGGACAGAGGGGAGCAGGTGGAATTACCTGGTTTGGCTTTCCGGTGATCTGACAAGTACTACAGGTACGACAGTACTGTGCTACATCGGACTTCAAACCGGGCCAAAAGAAATGTTGAAGTATTCTGTTGTATGTTTTAGTGACTCCCAAGTGTCCAGACCAAGGGTGGTCATGGGCCAAGAACAGTACATGCTGACGATAAACTGCAGGGACAACAATCTGATAAACAGTGCTCCAGTCTGGTACCTGATCTGGTAGCCCTATCTCCGATTGTGCATGCTCTGCCAGTCTAGTACCATGGGACCTCCATGTACGCATCAAAACTCCTTCATCCACAAAATAAGAATGCAACTCTCTCCTCTGTTCTGTTTCAAGAGAAGAGAAACATTTTGCAAGAGAAGGGTCAGCCTTCTGGGCAGTAATTAGCATTTCACGAGTAACGGGTAACTTCAATGCGTCGGAACTAGTTACAGTTGTCTGTGGGGGTACCTTACTATGAGTCTGTGGTTTGTCAGCGGTATCAGAAGTTGGAGCCAGCAACTCCTCCCTGACAAAGGCTGAAGCAAAAACAGAGTCAGACAAATTAATTTCATCACCTCTCTTTTTCAATTGAGCCCGAGTGACAACACTTGCAGAAAAAACTTCAGGGAAGTTCTGTGACAAGTCATCAGGCAGAGAATCTGTGTCTGGGTGATCCAACACTTCCAGCACAGCGTTCACCTGTCCTCCAGCTAAATCATTTCCCATGATAAAGGAAATGCCTTTAACTGGCAAGGAAGGTCTCACCCCTATTTTAAAGAAACCAGTGACCAAATCAGATTGTACATGAATACAGTGTAACGGGGCTGGCACGAAACCCATCTCAATACCTTGAACTAGGACACTAGAACCACAGGAAGATTTCTCAGACAGAGGTAGTACATCAGAGAGGATAAAGGATTGTGAGGCTCCAGTATCTCGTAAGATCTGAACTGTACACTGATCTTTTGGATCCCCTGTCAAGGAAACTAAACCCTTGGAAGTAAATGGCCTGAAACAAGGATCGAGAACATCCTGATCATTGTGCATCTGTTGATCGGAATCAGGTGCCATTTTAATCAGACCAACCCCTTTGGGTTGCCTAAAGTTCTGAGAGGACGGTTGCTGCTTACGTTTCAATGTTAAACAGTCAGAAATAACATGACCAGATTTATGACAGTAGTAACATGTCCGCTCCTCTTTTGAGCGTGGAGGTGACATTCTTGGTCGGGGGTGTGTGAATTCTGAATGGTTGGGGACAGAAGGTCTCTGAGAGAAATCATGGGGGAGAAACGAGTCACGCCTATCTACAAACACAGTTTTATGGGTTAGCGCAAACTCATCAGCTAATACAGCAGCTTGCTGCAGAGTGGACACTTTCTGCTCACTCAGGTAAATTACAATACGCTCTGGCAAACGATTCTTAAACTCTTCTAATAGAATGAGTTCTCTGAGAGAGTTAAGATCTGAGGCCTTGCTTGCTGCACACCATTTATCAAAGAGAGTTCCCTTCTCTCTAGCAAACTCCACAAAGGTCTGGTTGACAGCTCTCTTGTGACTGCGAAACCTCTGCCTATAAGCTTCGGGCACAAGCTCATATGCACGAAGGATGGCAGCCTTCACAGTATCATACAGTAAACTATCTTCTAGGGAAAGTGTTGAACAAACCTCTTGGGCTTTACCAGTCAATTTGCATTGAAGCAACAAAGGCCAGACCTCTCTTGGCCAGCGCAATGAAGCAGCAATACGCTCAAACACATTAAAATAAGTATCAACTTCTGTCTCTCGGAACGGAGGCACCAAAGCAATGTGTTTACTTATATCAAAAGTGTGTGATGAATAAGCTGTGGAGGAGGACATACCCGGGCCTTGTGGAGGAGTCGGTGTAGCAGAGTTGGATTCACTCCTTAGGACTTCCAGCTCCAACCTCCGCAGTCTGAGCTCTTTTTCCACTTCATGCTCAAGCTCCAACCTACGGATGTTAACAGCCCTTTCATTTTCCGCCTCAAGCTCCATTTTACGAAGCCGATACTCCGCCTCACGTGCTTGTGCCTTCTCCTGAGCCTCCATCTGGAGACGTGCTATTCTAACCTTGACCTGGGCCCCTTCTCGAGACCCAGTTGACACAGGAGAGGTCAAGTGAAAATGTGGCAATGTGACGTTCACACCTGCCTTTTCAGCAGCATGGGCTTGCTCCTCAGAAGGCTGTGCTTCCGTAGGTTCACCAGGAGGACTTGCATGTTCATCAGAGACCGCAGGTAAAACAAGCGTCCCCTGCTCCAACAGCTTATCTACCACAAGACACCTGATATCCTGCTTAAGATGCTTTTGTTGAACCGAGAGTTTAAAATGTGTGGCAATCTCCACTAAGTCTGCCTTGCGGCAGCTATCTAGCGCTTCCCAAGTAGGATTGCTCAAGAATTTCCCCAGATCAAAAGAACTAACTGCCATTTTTTTTTTTTTTTACACAAATGCCATTTTTACACACAAATCAATTAATTACTATACAAGTGTAAACAAACACAGTTCACCAAATCCATCAACCAACAATTGAACACGGGTTACAAAATCCCGGATGAGCCCCCATTT
Source organism: Notolepis coatsorum (assembly GCF_963971535.1). NCBI lineage: Eukaryota > Metazoa > Chordata > Actinopteri > Aulopiformes > Paralepididae > Notolepis > Notolepis coatsorum. Next base: position 8,544,525 of record NC_140183.1, on the reverse strand, counting down.
ATGTTACGACCCCTGTGTGTCTAAGGGTAAAGGGCTGTAACATAACAGTTGGTTGACAGAAAAGATGGACCACGTTTGTAAACAACAATGATATTTATTGGTAAATGCAAAGGAAGCACATGTAGCTCAGGGGTGAGCCCAGGCCAAAACAACAAACAAACACCACTATACTCCAAATAAACACAATCTAATCTATGGTAAAAGAGATTACATTACCTAAACTACTCTTACCTAACCAAAACAGGAGAAAACAATGTCCAAAGGAAATGGCAGCTCACCCCATCTGTGCTTCCTGAGAAAGAGAGAAAAACACATTAATAATACAGAAACAAAAGCAGAATATATACAAAAACAAACTATAACTAACAATGCTCTCTCTGTGGCCATACACACACAAGGAAATTACTACTAAGCACCAAAGGCCAATAAACAAAATGCAATACTGTCAAAGTTACAGGTTTACCAAAATCACAACAGGCCTAGCCTCATGCCAGAGAGAGAGAGAGACTGAAGTGAGAAGCCATGTTTTAACAGGTGTGGGGTGATCCATGATTGGGTGGTGTGGATTGAGTGTTGGAGTCTGGAAAGCCATCCACCAATCACTGCTGTGTTGCAATAATGGAAGGATTGGCCTGGCAGGGACCAATGGGGAAGGGAACAATGGCTGGAGGGAGGAAACAAAAATGGAGAACACACACACATGGAGACACACACTGGGGAATATATACATTGGGATGTAACACCGGGAAACACACACAGGAATGCAATACACACATTGAACATTGACGTAAACATTGAGGACAACAGGAGATTAAACATAATGGAAACCGATTAACAGAGGGAGTAGTAACACATTGAGTCCGCTAGAGGGAGCTGCAGGACAGGCCTTCTGAGGCGGAGGGATAGTCTGAGGCGGAGGGATAGTGTGGCCAGCCTGTGCAGGAATCAAACCAGGCTGGTAGCGCTGATCCTGACAGTTTGATGTTTCGGTTCCATGTTTGTTATCCACGTCCTTGTTCTCCTGTTTCATAGTAAGTTCCCTGCAGTAACTTTGTTTTGTGTTTTTTGGACTTCTTTATGAGATTATTATTTGTTTTTGTATGTTGCCCTCTGCCAGTCTTCAGCTGTGCTATTCTTTGTTTTGTATTTTGCTGCTGCCTTTGGAAGTATTTTTGTGAATATCTTTGTTGCTGCCCTCTTTTGAAGTAAAGACATTTTTTGATATAATTCACCTCTGGCTCCACGTCTCGTCTGCCTAGTCTCTCCTCGTTCTGTTCCGCAATTGGGTCCTCAGACAACACTATCCCTAACACAATCATCTCAACGTCTGAATAATGGGAGAGTAACTCTCCTAGTTTATCAATGGAGCTGATGTCAGGTAATTCAGTTAACACTAAAATATCAGAATCAATCTGAGGGACCAGAATTGTCAGATTATCCATATTTTGTTGTTTTACCAGACTCCTTACATTTAAATTAATTAGTCCCAGGCCTTTCCTATGTTTAAAAGAGTGTGGACTAATGAGGCTGATTCAGGTGATAACACAGTGGCATGAAGGAGTGGGAGGGGTCCGCGAGTAGGGTGTGGGACGTAAACAGTCAATCACGTGACTGGACAGCGTGCTGTAAGTTAGCCACTAGCATACGGCTGCTGTTGCGTTTATCTGATCATCTTCAATAATAAAAGGTAGAATTAGTCTTTCAGAGGTTTATTCAAAAGTGAACAACAAACAGGAAAATAATACGTTGCAATGGGGAAATTATACATTGCAAAGGGCAGAATATACAGTAGCGTGGAGACGCCAAGACATTCTGCCCAGAACAGAGAAAACAAGTGTCTTATCGTCACTAAGCCAATGAAATGGCTTTTCAGAAAATAGTATCAGACCAAACAAGGACAGGCTTTTTTTAATTTATTTTTTATAGCAGACTTAAAAGAGGGTCTAGAATTTCAACAGTTCTTCGTTTTAGAACACAAACTCTCATCTCCTGCCACAACAGGTGGCTGTTGTGAGTCCATAGGAATTTGATGACATTCCCTATGTGAGCACAAATAGAATTTCCTTGTGTTAGCAAAAATAGCCAAAGTCTCACACTACCCAGTCTGTTTGGATGGACTCTGTCAGTTCTAAAAAGCGAGGAACATTCCCAAAACAGATTTAACTTGTCAATGAAAGCCATGTTTACCAGAAGGCCTACTCAAAATACCTCAGTCTGGCACGGTCACAGTACTACTCCTCTATCATAAATGACAGTCCTGGAAACTCCAAGCAACTATTCTCCACCATCAACCACCTCCTCAAACCCCAGATATCACCTCACTCTGACTCTTCTGAGGAACAGTGTAGCAACTTTGCCACCTTCTTCAGGACCAAAGTTGACACCATCCGCTCCCTCCTCTCTAGCCCCTCTGCCCCTCCAGTCCAAACAGTTGAACCACAGCCGGCGACTACTCAACCTCTCTGCTGCTTTTCAATCCTCACACAGCGAGAGGTTGAGGAAATCATCAGGAAAATGAAGCCTTCCACTTGTATCCTGGACCCCTTTCCCTCAGCCCTGGTGAAATACAATATTGTCGCTATGAGCCATCTCATCACCAAGGTCATAAACCACTCTCTCCAGGCTGGCCATGTCCCCTCTGCCCTTAAAACTGCAGTCATAAAACAACTAATTAAAAAACCCTCCCTAGACCCGGAAATCTTGGCCAATTACAGACCCATCTCCTCCCATTCCTGTCCAAGGTGCTGGAGAAGGTAGTTGCTGCTCAGCTTTAGGACCACCTAAACTCGAACCAACTTCTCGAGAAGTTCCAGTCTGGTTTCCGCTCTGGCCACAGCACCGAAACTGCCCTGGTCAGGGTCACCAACAACCTACTGATGACGGCTGATGCTGGCTCTCCTTCCCTCCTCATCCTCCTTGACCTCACTGCAGCTTTCGACACCGTCGATCATGACATCCTCCTTCACCGGTTTCAATCCACCATCAGACTTTCAGACTCTGTCCTTGATTGGTTCAGATCTTACCTCACCGGAAGAACAGAGTATGTCTCCTTGGGGGAGGCAAGGTCTGACACCCATCATGTCACCTGTGGTGTCCCACAAGGATCAGTCCTCGGCCCCACCCTATTCACCCTCTACATGCTCCCCCTTGGCTCTGTCATCAGCCGGCATGGAATATCATTCCACTGCTACGCTGATGACACCCAACTCTACCTAAAAATAAACCCTACCCCATCCACAGTTCTGCCATCTTCCACGCTGACCACCTGCCTTGAGGAGACCAAGGCGTGGATGAAGCACAACTTCTTACAGTTAAACAGTTCTAAAACTGAAGCCATTATTATTGGCACCCCACACCAGGTTCGCTCATCCACCATCACCACCATCAACGTTTCTGGCCAAAACATCACGTCACCAACAATCACCAACCTAGGGGTAGAAATGGACCCTCACCTGACCTTTGAGGCGCACATAAATCAATTATACAAAAACTATTTCTACCACCTTAGGAACATCGCCAAACTTCGCCCCTCACTCACTCTGTCAGATGCCGAAAAGCTCATCCACGCCTTTGTTTCCTCCAAGCTGGATTACTGCAACGCACGCCTCATCGGGATCCCTAGCAAGAACATCCAAAGGTTACAATGTATCCAAAACAGCGCTGCTAGGATCCTGATGAGTGCGGAAATACCACCACATCACTCCCATCCTCAAGTCCCTTCACTGGCTCCCTGTCTCACTCAGGATTGAGTTCAAAGTCTCCCTGCTCACCCACAAATGCCTCTACGGAAACGCCCCCCTATGTTACGATTGGGGGTGATGAAGAAGGAGAGAACACAATATGCAGACAAGGGAGAAGGAACGGAGGCAGAGACGAGGAGCGATGCTTAAAGAAGGGGTGTTTACTAACTGATCCAAAATACAATACAAACGAAAGGCACTACTACTAACAAAACAACGAAGGAAAACAAGAAAACGACAGGAGTAGACAGGCATGACACGGGGAGAACAAGGAGACAATGACGCCACAAGGAAGTGATGACAAACAGACACCTAAATACCAACACTAATTAACAACGATCAACACCTGGCCATAAACACAACTAGACACAAAGGCAATGACACACACAACAACCAGACAGGGGGATGACATCAAACACAGACAGAGATGGCCCAGGATAACAAATAATTAGAAATTAATTCAATGACTTGAAACCAACATAAGATGGCCAACTGCACCATCTGGCTTAGGTCACCAGAGGGAGGTAGGGAACCAATGTCAGGAGGAGGGAACTGTCCACTGTCATTCTCATGCCCGGCCCAGCAAGGGCCGTGCCTGGGGACGTAACGCCCAGTGGCGGCCGGCCGATAGGGGTGCTAGAGCGCCGCCCTCCCTGGTTAAAAGAAGAAGAATTTTATTTATTTTAATTTTTTTGGCCCTATAAATAAAATAAACATGTTTAAAATGAATAATATTTACTCATTTTAAGTATGTTTGTGTTTCCAATGCACAATATAACGTTAATATATCAAATATAAATAATTGTTTTCATTAACAGGAAGTGACTCCTTTCCGTAGCCGCATTTCTCTCGGGCTAGACGCAATAGGCGTCTATTCTTTCCGTAGCCGCATTTCTCTCGGGCTAGACGCAATAGCGCCTTACAGTGGGCGTGCACTGGTTTCATCGCTGTATCCGTCGCAGCCAATCAGTGCGTAACGCGCTGTGCGTTGAAATATGATGTATTATGATGGAAGCCGGGCGCTTTTTCAAGCGATCTATTATCATCTAAGCAAGCAGCGTCTATACTTTCCGTAGCCGCATTTCTCGGAGACGCTCTCTGATTGGCCGACGCCAGTACTTTCCGTAGCCGCATTTCTCTGAGACGCTCTCTCTGATTGGCCGACGACAGTTTCTGGTTAGGCTTAGTTAGTTAGTTAGTTACTCGACAACAACAGTCTGGGACTGTGGGACAGTGGACATATACACTTTATCAAGCCCTCCGGGTGGACCACGTTTCAACTAAACAGTGAGTTAATGCGGTCTCTCTCTGTCTCTCTGTCTCGCTCTCGCTCTCTCTCTCTGTCTCTCTCTCTCGCTCTCGCTCTCTCTCTCTCTCTCTCTTGCTCTCTCTCTCTCTCGCTCTCTCTCTCGCTCTCTCAACACAGAGTGTTAATTTCGCTGTGGGTATTGCATAATGGATGAATGAATGAATGGTAACTTGTTTAAAATGACAAGATATATATATGTGTTCATTATTGGATTGATGATCATACGTGTACTAGTGTAGTATGAATTAACTCGACTTAACGTTGGTAACGTTATGAGTCAGTATTCGCTTGGTCAGCTTGGTCAGCTGCCCGCGCCCACCCAAATGTAGTTCACACCGGCCGCCACTGGTAACACCCCTATACCTCAAAGAACTCATCACCCCTCACTCCTCCTCTCGACATCTCCGCTCTGGCCAGGCAAACCTCCTCCAGCGCCCAAGGACCAATCTCTGCACTATGGGAGATCAGGCTTTTTGCTTTTCCGCTCCTAGTCTGTGGAATGCTCTCCCTGACTACCTGAGAGCACCACAGACTGTGTATGCTTTCAAGAAAGGCCTCAAAACTCACCTTTTTAGTAGAGCCTTCTGTTGACTTTTATCAACTTCTTTGCTCCACACATTTGATGTTCTTTTACCAATTTATTTGATCAGTTTTATTTATTCTATGTTTCTCTGTTATTCTATGTTTAGTCTTGCCTATTTTTATATTCTTTCTTTCCTTTATTCTCGCTAGTTTTTAAGTTCTTTTAACTGTAGTGCTTTGAGATTTTCCCTGCAACTGTAAAGTGCATTACAAATAGAATCTATTATTATTATTATTATGTTTTGAGCACTGGAGCCAGGTGTGAAGACTGAGGATTCTACTCAACAGGCCAGTGTGGGAATGGGACCAGAGATAAAAACAGACTTTCCACGTTAACTTAAAAAGAGAATCTCTGGTCAGCTCAGACTGCTGGCGAGCTAGCATAGACTGTAAACATAACAAGCATAGACTGTAAAAGATGATATACTCATGTACATGTCTTACTTTATAGCCTTATGTAATAGAAATGTCAAACCTTTGGCCAATATCTCATCAGGTGGAATCAGATCCATTCTGGAGGAAAGCTGGGAACCTTTTCCTTCTCCTCTGATGTTACTGGAGGAAGCTTTATGACAACTTGGTAATACAGATCAATCAAATGTAGCTAGTATCACCCTGATAGCGATATTTTGGTTATATGATCTGTGCATCCCTATATAGGCCTATTCGTTCAACATGTTACTTTCCTGGCAAGAGTGTAGTGTTTGTTACTTTCAAAAGTAATGGTTACAACAAATTACATTTAAATTCTTCTTCTTTCTAGACTCCCTTGCCTTACAACTGTTTATCTGTGAAGAGGAGGTTCCCCCTGAACAGCAGGAGAGGAGCCCCAGTCTGGACCAGGAGGAGCCAGAGCCCCTACAGATTAAAGAGGAACAGGAGGAACTGTGTGAAGATCTAGAGGAGTCTGATAGGTGCAAGATGATCTTACATCCTGTGAAATATGAAGAATATAGTGATATTATTAATACTCTGTCCTCACAACTCAGGCAATCCCAGGACCCAGAGCTCCTACAGATTAAAGTTGAACTACATCAAGGGCTGGAAGAAGCTGACCGCTCCAAGATCACAGTAGACCCAGTGAAATGTGAAGATGGTGAAAAGAATGATCAGCCTCTTCAAACCCAAAGGGAGAGAAACGGAGAAGCATATTCTTTACCCAGCACTTCAACTGAACAGATGAAAACAGAACCTGATGCTGAGGACTGTGGAGTATCAGAACCAGCCAGTAACCTAGATCCAGCTGGTGATTTAGAACCAACTAGAGATGGCCAGCTCCTCTCTTCAGACTGTTCGGGAAATGAGACTGATGACAGTGATGATGACAGTTCTGAAACTGAGACTGATGACAGTAATGACAGTTCTGAAACTGAGACTGATGACAGCGATGATGACAGTTCTGAAACTGAGACCAATGACGGTGATGAATGGAAGGAGACTGCAGGGCCAGGTTTGATGACTCTGAAACCAAAGAAGACACAGAAAATACAAAGTTTGTGTAACAGCAGTCCTGGGTTCAGAAAGAAGGGAGATCTGAAGAGACACATGATAACTCATACAGGAGAGAAACCATTTAGTTGTTCAGTTTGTGGAAAAGGGTTCAATAGGAAAGAACATTTGAAGACACACATGAGAACTCATACAGGAGCGAAACCATTTAGTTGTTCAGTTTGTGGTAAAGGGTTCAATGATCAGGGAAATCTGAAGAGACACGTGAAAACTCATACAGGAGAGAAACCATTTAGTTGTTCAGTTTGTGGGAAAGGGTTCTGTCAGAAAGGATATCTGAAGATACACGCAATAACTCATACTGGAGATAAACTATTTAGTTGTTCGGTTTGTGGGAAAGGGTTCAATAGGAAAATAAATCTTAAGACACACATGATAACTCATACTGGAGAGAAACCATTTAGTTGTTCAGTTTGTGGAAAAGGGTTCAATAGGAAAGAACATTTGAAGACACACATGAGAACTCATACAGGAGCGAAACCATTTAGTTGTTCAGTTTGTGGTAAAGGGTTCAGTGATCAGGGAAATCTGAAGAGACACATGAGAACTCATACAGCAGAGAAACCATTTAGTTGTTCAGTTTGTGGGAAAGGGTTCAATCAGAAAGGATATCTGAAGATACACGCAATAACTCATACTGGAGAGAAACTATTTAGTTGTTCGGTTTGTGGGAAAGGGTTCAATAGGAAAAGAAATCTTAAGACACACATGATAACTCATACAGGAGATAAACTATTTAGTTGTTCAGTTTGTGGGAAAGGGTTCAGTATGAAGCAAGCTCTGAGGAGACACATGATTACTCATACAGGAGAGAAACCATTTAGTTGTTTGGTTTGTGGGAAAGGGTTCAGTCAGAAAGGATATCTGAAGAAACACGCAATAACTCATACTGGAGAGAAACCATTTAGTTGTTCAGTTTGTGGGAAAGGGTTCAGTTCAAAAGGATATCTGAAGATACACGCAATAACTCATACAGGAGAAAAACCATTTAGTTGTTCAGTTTGTGGAAAAGGGTTCAATATGAAAGCAAATCTTAAGACACACATGATAACTCATACAGGAGTGAAACCATTTAGTTGCTCAGTTTGTGAAAAAGGCTTCAGTCAGAAAGGATCTCTGAAGAGACACATGATAACTCATACTGAAAGAAATTTCTTTTTGTTAAATTTAAGCTGGGAGTAGACTTGAAAAGAAGAGAGACCAGGTCGCCTGTTACTGTTCCGCAACTGTAAGTTACTTCCTGGGTAGGCCTGATTGGCCCCGACAGGCACGTGACAGGCGCGGCCACGCCCCGCGGCAGCCTCAGGACGTGCAACGAGGCTGCTGAGAGCTGTCGCGCGGAAATAGGCTGTCTATTGCCTCGCGCTGCAACGCGGAAATAGGCTGTCTATTGCCATTCTCTAAGACAAACTCTAACCCTAACCAGCTCCTTAACAGCGCCTAAACTTAACCCTTTAACCTTAAGCAACTCCGAAACTATCCCTAACCTTAACCTTAACCTTAACCATGCCTAACCTTAACCATAAGGCATAACCAACTCCAAAAGAATATTGCCATTCTCTAAGACAAACTCTAACCTTAACCAGCTCCTTAACAGCGCCTAAACTTAACCCTTTAACCTTAAGCAACTCCGAAACTATGCCTAACCTTAACCTTAACCATGCCTAACCTTAACCATAAGGCATAACCAACTCCGAAAGAATATTGCCATTCTCTAAGACAAACTCTAACCTTAACCAGCTCCTTAACAGCGCCTAAACTTAACCTTTCTAACCATAACCAACTCCGAAACAATGCCTAACCTTAACCAACTCCGAAACAATGTTTAAAGTTAACATGCCTAAACTTAACGGCGAATGAATGCACGTTAAAAAAAAAAAAAAAATTGAAGGGAATCGAACTAGCCAGCAACGGACGGTAGGATCCACACCAATGCAGCGCTGCCAATTGAGCTATTTCTGGATAGTGAAAAAGGGCGTATTACTGCTACATAATCTACATAATGCTGCCGCGGAGCGTGCCGCGCGGCAGAGAAAGTTGCGCGTCCTGAGGCTGCCGCGGGGCGTGGCCGCGCCTGTCACGTGCCTGTCGGGGCCAATCAGGCCTACCCAGGAAGTAACTTACAGTTGCGGAACAGTAACAGGCGACCAGGTCCCAAAACACAGTTTGCAGTTTACATAATAGTAACCCCATGTACCTATTCTAAGCAGTATACTTAATAGGATCCCCATGTACTTATACTAAACAGTATACTTAATAGGATCCCCATGTACTTATACTAAACAGTATACTCAATAGGATCCCAATAGGATCCCCATGTACTCATACTATCATTAAAATCGTAAATTGTACCATATGTCCCCCTTTAGACAACAGACCTAACGCTAGCGTCACACTTTTGTTATGCTCATTTGTTAGCCAATGTCGGCCACTGTATTCAGGTGGCGTCTCCTCACCTTTAATCCGGTGCTGACCCCTGGACTTGGGATTTGTAGTTCTGACATACATGACCTTTTCTGAGATAACGTTTCAGCTTTTAAACCAATGCTGCCATCTACTGGACTACAGAAAAGTACTGTATGTAAGTTGATTTGTAAATAAAGGCCCCCACAGGCCATTTTCAGTTCAAAACCCAAATGTATGGTTTTTTTAATTACTTCTTTTGGTTTCAATGGTAAATACATTTATTTTTCTAAATGCTTTAGATTCATCACTGCTAACACTGAATGAAGTACAACAACAACAACAGTACTGTCATTTATATTTTCTAACAAACAAATACTAATCACAATCACTTGTCACATTAACATTAGTGAGTACGTGTTTTGAAAAATATGACAAACTTGACACAACAGCCAGCACTTCATAACATTTTATAAACATAAACAATTGAAAACAATATAAACAATTTACAACACAATACACCATACATACATTTATTCATTCATTCTCATTCATCTAAACACCAATAGCACCAAAAGTCTTCGTCCTCCTCCCACTGTACATAGTTGTCACACTGGACCCACGACACTAAAGGCCCTCCCATAGTCGAGCGGACTGTACACGGACTGGACTCTGCGGAGGTCCACTAGACTCTTTGAGCTTTCATAGTCGAGCGGATCTCCGCGGACCAATTTCCTACATGTCTAGCGCCAGTTTACACCTTGCGCCAGTTTGTGTGACACCAAGTGGGCGCCGCAGACGTCCGCGTGTCAGAAAATAGGAGCTTCGCACTTGGACTCTGCGTTGGGTCCGCTTTGAGTACCCTTTGGGTCAGCTTTGAGCCCGCGGGAGTCTGCTCCGTGTACGGTCCGCTCGACTATGGGAGCACCTTAATAGTCAATGGGCCAGAACCCAAAATTTCACTTGTCGGTACCACTCAACTTACATATCATTTTTTTGAAAGTTTGTAGATGATATTTTGGTATGATAGCCCTTCCTGAGTGGTAGCTGTATCATAATTATGAAGTATACCCACTCCCTCAGGAAATTGCATTTCAAATGCTGGTGCATATCCTGCTTTTTAGACTCACGTAGCGGACATCTGTCAATGTTTCACAATATTGTCTTTGGTATTTTAAAGGGGACTGTCATATTTCATTCAAGCTCATATGTGAATCTTTCTGACCAATATAGAGGTTACTGGAGCTCTTTGAACAGTCAACAACACACATTTGTACAAGATTTTCGCCTAAATGATATACTATATTTTAGCCTTGTGTCATCTAGGAGCAACAGGGACACAAAATACAAAATCTACAACACTCTATAAGGATTCAGGAAATGCATAATATGCCTATACTATTTCTTGTCAGGGGTGATTGTGAGCCTTGAATTAGAAGAGCAGTACTAGGCTCCTATTAAACTATACAGAACAGCCACTAGGATAATGTCACAGAGTGGTCTGTCTTTATCATACATATACAGGACATAAAGGACACCACAATGAGATAAGGAACCACTTAGTTTTATAAACAACCTATTAAACAGAACAACATTATAAACAAAATTAACATTGAAAGTGAATTATACATTTAATCCCACAGTATACAGTATCGTTATTAATGGGAATAGGCCTATGTCAAGATCTGATTATAGTCAGGCTGTCACGATCTGTGTGTACTTAAGATAGAGTTGAGATGGGTAACCTAGTCCCATCCCAAATATTTACTTTACTACTTTCTGTAGACGATGCTGTCAACATGGCACTCCACTTTGTCCTCCAGCATCTGGGCCCTCATTTATCAAAGGTGCGTACGCACAGATATGTGCGTAACCCGTCCGTACGATCATTTCTAAGCAAAGTGTGTGACTTATCAATTTGAACGTGTGCTTGACTTTGTGCGTATATTTACGCACAGCTCTGACCATGCGTACCTGTCGCCCGGCGGTAGAATATTATTATTGCAACGCGGAAATAAGCTTCCGTGCATTACTTCCAACACTGGCGCATGTCCTGTATGAACCGTAATTCATTATAGTTCATTGTAAAATAGCGACAGTAGTGTAATTATAACGTGCTCACGCGCGAACAAGAGGTTGGTCTGCTTGTTTGGCACGGGGGCAGACACAGAACACTCACCTCCAAACGCGATTAAATATTGTTTAAAATAAAAAGCGAAATACTATTAATTTGTGTGTCATGTTTCCAAATAAGATTGGTCACAACGAAATGCTTTCTACTTCAATTTGTTGGTTAGAATAGATGACCTCCGTTGAAACTTCACTGAGACTAACAGTCTATTTGTGAGCTCCCGCACAGACGTGATAATAATAATAATAATAGCTTAATTTTATATAGCGCCTTTCAAGAGACCCAAGGTCGCTTTACATAGATAGGGGGGGGGAAATAACAAAATAACAAACATAGTGGACAGACACAACATATAAATATGATGATGGAATTCAAGTTCAAGTTTGTATTGATCACATATAGGCAGGCTACACATGGCTTAGGCTACATCATACATGGCAGTGAGATTCATTGTGCTTTATGCTCTCGTATTATTGTTTATATAGGCTACCTAATACCGACATCAAAATAGAGTGTATGCCTCTACAAATCATATGCAGGTAGAAAATGTACGGAAAATCCGTCGCGATTTGGAATAAAATTTAGGAGAACTTTAATCCCTGGGTATTAATCGAACGAAACGGGAAAAGGCAGTCATATTCCAGCACGGTCTTTATTAGTGTTTGCGCTGCCCAGGCAGCAATGGTCTTTAAGTTAATAGATATCATATCCGACATCACCGTACGTGTACACGTCTCTGTCAGCCTGTCGCGTATTTCTCCCATGACACGCTTCGCTCGGCTTAGTCCACTTTTCCACATTTCATGGGGGTGTTCCATTACCGTATATGGTTAATTACGGCGGTTCTATATGCAAATGCTTAAAATCGTGCATGAGCGCAGAGCGTAGAACAAATGGTATTTATCAACACGGAGTGTGCGTAGTAGAACCTGTGTACGCACGTTTGATAAGTCCCGATTTTTCTGTGCGTACACACATTCTAAATTCTGTGCTTAAGAACGGAAATAGAACACTTTCTATGCATTGTTGATAAATGAGGGCCCTGAACTCTGCAGGAACCTACGCCAGGATCCTGTTTGTGGATTTCAGCTCTGTGTTCAACACAGTCATCCCGGCCCTGCTACAGGACAAGCTCTCCCAGCTGAGCATGCCTGACTCCACCTGCAGGTGCATCACAGACCTCCTGTCTGACAGGAAGCAGCACGTGAGACGGGGAAAACACACCTCCGGGGTCCACTGACGCACCTTCCTCTCCCTCTTCCGCATTTGGCGGATATTAGGCATGATCTGCAAACACACAAAATACTTTAAACAAGAAAGTAAAATTAATATGAACTTTATTATTATTGTACGACTGCCGACTTATTTTATGAAACCAAAATGATTATGCTGAAATATAACCAGACATGCACACACACACACACAACCTTACCTTCACCCAGTTCAGCATGGCAGCCTCACACACACACTCCTCCATTCACCTGTAGAGAAAGAAACAAACAAGCACATACAAACCTACCTTGTCTGTCTGCTGCCCCTGACTGAGCTGTCTCGCTGTCTGTCTATGTTTCAGATTTTTATACACAGAGAGAGAGAGAGAGAGAGAGAGAGAGAGAGAGAGAACACATTTGTAAAACTTCTGCATATTATCTATCTCTATGGATGCCCCTAACTACTCATAATCTGAATCAGTAGTCTCATGTATTATATATATACATTATGCATACTTTGACAATAAATAAAATAATAATTTGTTCTTACTTGCTTGCCTGGGTAAATAAAGGTTAGGCTAGGATACGGAATTCGATGGAGTATTCGCTAACGCTGCGGTGGGCCTGATGGATGTTGAACAAGCCAGCAGAGCTATCCGAGCCACAGGTAGGGTGGTCGAAGACCTTTTGCATGTCGGCGACGTATGCGGAAAACGAATTGCAGAGGGGAGACTGACTGAAATGAAGAGCTGTTGCCCATGCTAACGCAGGACCCTTGAGCAGACCCGACAGGTAAGCGATTTTAGATTTATCACTTTGGTAGGTGTATGGCTGTTGTCCGAATACTAGCGTACATTGAAAAATAAAAGCGCGACATTTTGAGACGTCTCCATCGTAGCGCTCTGGTGCGAGACATGGGGCTCTCTGCACGGGGGTGCGATTGTTTGTGCTGGCTGGGCTGCAATGTATTCATCAAACCTGTTACGTTTGTCTCGCTCAGCGCCGTTGATAGTCAGAGCGTGAAGTTGGGCAGTAGTTTCAGCAAGTGAGCGTGTGTGTTGGTTTACCAACCCGGCGTGTCCGTTGATGATGTTCCGGACCTCTCTCCATTCTCCAGCGTCCTGTGTTGCTGGACTCGTCATGTTGGTCTCAGTGTTCTGTTATGGCAGCGGTGGCGGAGCCCAATAGCAGAACACAGGGAGAGAGAGAATGGAGCGTTTTAAGTAGGTTTTAATTCCTTTGGGTTCCGAGCAGACAATGCAATAGAGAATATACAAGAATGTGCGACATTAGACGAGTAGTGACTCTTGCTTGAGTTTCTCAGGAATGTCCAGGCAGGTAGTACGTCAGGAGACAGCGTCGGCCGGGAGTGGTGGTCCTGGGCACAGGGAGAACAGAGGTTAGGACATGGCAGGCAGTACAGACAGAGCAGGCAAGGCTAAGTACGTCCTCGTACCTAGGGTAGATAGGATAACACTGAGACAATCAGGAACAGGATCCGCAGGGTTGATATCCAGACCGTTGATGAGCTGACGCCTCTCAGCTGGGCTGATGACTCTCAGCTGGGCTGATGACTCTCAGCTGGGCTGATAGATGGCGTCGGAAGCTGCCCATATAAGGGCGTGGAAGTAGGTAGAGAAATGGTGGCTCTCGCCATGATTGTGACAATAAGGCGCTAAGCTAATAACGTTAAATCCATTGGCGTTTCGGCCCTACACAAGCTAGAGTTAAAATCCAAATGCATTTGATCTGTATTATGTTCCACCATGAATGCATGAAAGGGGGGGGTGGCGGGGGAAGTCGTTTCTGATTATTGATTACCAGTAACGGCATTAGTATTGAATGCTAAAAACGCTAATCAGCTGGATCGGTATGAAAACATTGCACATCAGATAGTCCTTACCTGTGGCCGGGAGTATTCCAAAAATAATATTCCAATAGTTTGATGGCCTTCTGGTACATCCAATGTCGATTAGGGCCACGGCATAATCAATCACAGCATATGGATCGTGTTGTGTTCTCTAACATTACAGGTGAAGCTGTACTTCCCAAGAGTCCCCACTATGGGGCGTAGTTAATAGAATGCCATGTTATGCCTACAGCTGGAGTGCAGAAGAAGAGTACACGATGCTGTATGATGATACGTGCAGAAGAAGTGTACACAGAGAAGGAGAATAGGACATGATGTACCCTGCTGTAACCTACCATGCTAACCTGCTTAACTAAAAGGCTAAAGAGTAAACCTGCTTCCTGAGTCTTAATTACTACACCTCTACCTACATACAAAATACTACGTACGTACTACATAACAGATCGGATGTCCCGTAGACGTTTTGATGCGACCGATTGAACCTATACCGTTGCCGTCTAGTAAAAATCTGAGCCCGGAGACCTTACAGTGTAATAGGGTCTGGGACAGGGTTTACTGCAGCTCGATACCGCCACCTGGGAGAATTTGGCTGGTACTGCACCATCGGCATCGCAGTAGGGCTTCTAACGGCAACATATGGGTCCCTGGCATTAAATAGGATGAATAGGATATTAAAAAAATAAAAAATGAACCAAACACGTAATAATATTACATGGTTTGGCACCCAACGGTTGTCGGGCAATCACGTAATATTACGTGGGCGGCACTTATTGAGTTAAGAAAACAATAAGAAAGGCCACCACCACATTCATAAAGCCGTTCTTAACATCCAAATCTCTTCTTACCAAGGTGTGTTGCATGATGAATCTCACTCATTCTTAAACTCAAATGCGCGTTCACGCTCAATTAATTTGCATACAGACCAGAGCATGTGAGCGGAGCGGCCGAGAAATCAGCTCTTCGCTCTAGACGGCATGTTCCGCTCTCATTCGCTCATGTTGGCCCGCCCCCCCAAGTCGCTCTCCGCTTGCTCACCGCTCAGCTTCATTTGCGCAGAAGCGCTCCCCGCTCCACAGTTCGCTCAGCAGAAAAACATTCTGCAATGTTAAATAACGTTTATCCATTCAACTAGCTACTATGCTAAGATAGCTAGCCTAGCCGCAATGCTATGGCCGATCCCATTCACGTTAGCATGTAAGCTAACAACAGTGCTTTTTGAGAGACTAAACTCTCCGCTCTTGGTGGTACATTGTCTTGATGACTCTGCACCCCCTGGGCCCCTTAACAATTGTTTGTATTGAGCCGTATTGTATTGTACCCATTCTGCAATGTTAAATAACGTTTATCCATTCAACTAGCTACTATGCTAAGATAGCTAGCCTAGCCGCAATGCTATGGCCGATCCCATTCACGTTAGCATGTAAGCTAACAACAGCGCTTTTTGAGAGACTAAACTCTCCGCTCTTGGTGGTACATTGTGTTGATGTTGGTTTCGTTTAATCAATAAATGAGGCAAAACACAGTGAATGTATCCTTTTTTTTATTGCACTTTGTTTGTTTCTCACTGAAAATAAATGTTGCGTTCACCCAGGTCCCGAGGTGATTTAAAGATGGCGGATTCGACTTTGACTTAGCAGGATGTGTAGTGACGGTTCACCCTTCAGATTGGTTAAAAATTACCTTCATGTTTGTACATCGCCACCTATTGCTCTGGCATTGTACTACATGTATATTACATCAGCACTGTGTGATCGTGTGCACTGAGCGGCTCGGAGCTGAGGAGAGCTCTCGCTCCGGAGTCGCTCTGACCCATTTTAAAACCCACTCCACGCTCACTTCAAAATCCACCGCTCCGCTCACATGCTCTGATACAGACACGCCCGCCATCTCCTTATAAGTCGAATGAGGCGTGTGTAAAACAGCCGTGGTTCGGCATCTCATCCCTGTCTGATCCATTCAACAGGAAGCAATTTGCGACTGATCTCAAAATGACACACACACATTGACTCAGTGCATGTGTGTGTGTGTTCCTGTGGGTCGCTCATCGCATGTGTACGTGTGTTAATCTGATTACAAATAAAGACTTATACGTATACGTACTGTATAGTGCGAAATAAATCATTCCAGCAAAGTAGGCTTTGTCAATACTGAACGACTGCACGCTTGTCAAGAACCAATCGCGCAGTATACTGATATGTATATGCCGCTGATCCTATGCTCTCTCCTTTCAGAGAGAGATGACAGGTGACAGATCCGGTATTTCCGAACCTATAGGTTTGGAAATACCAGATCTGTCACCTGTCATCTCTCTCTAAAAGGTCCCTGTGGCTAAAACCCAGAGTGCACTCAGAACTAGGTGTGGAGCAGAGAAGAGAAGAGAGGAGAGGAGAGGAGAGGTTGTCAATATGCGTTCTATGCGTTAGAGGTTCTATGTAGGATTGTAAGTAACTGTCTAACTGCATATATAACTGATTCCACTAGAGGGCGCTCTAGGCGGAGCCACTCATGCTACCACCAGGTGGCGAGTATATAAAGAGATGTCTCCTCCCTCTCTACCTCTTTCCCACCTGCCTCTCAGAGAGAGGAGAACTCTAGTACTGCTGCTGTTTAACATGTGAATGAATAAACCACGCCAAAGGCTAAAGATAGAAACCATGCCTCTTGACCCCATTATTGTCGCCCCATTCTGTCAACAGGTTATGGGCCCAGATCACGCAGGGGCGAAATAATAAGGGTAGCAAGTTTAGCTGAAGTATAGGCTAGGTTAGCGCCGGGAGCACCGCGTGACTAGATGCTAGGCCAACAAGAGCTAAAGCTACGCCTACCATCAACCAAGAGGATGGCGACCAAGGGAAGAAGCAAATGGCCCTCATTCAATGGAAAGGCAGAGGACTATGAGCTCTGGGAAGAGCGCATGTTATGCTGCATGCACGGTGTGGGACTGAAGACGACGATCTTGACGGCCCCCACAGGAGACCTGACGGCGGAAGCACAAGCCCTGGACGACAAGCAGAACGCCGACGCATACTGTGAGTTAGCGCCACTGCTCGACGACACAAGCTTGGGGCTGATATTCCGCGACACTAAAGACAAAGGCAGAGAAAGCCTGGGGGTGTTGAGAGAGCATTATATCGGGCAAGGAAGACCCCGAGTCGTGGCCCTCTACATAACACTAACAGGACTGAGGAATGGGCACACCGAGACGGTGACCAAATACGTCATCAGAGCTGAGCAGGCCATGACGGCATTGAAGAGTGCAGGAGAAGCACCAAGCGATGGGCTAATGATGGCGATGGTGATGAGAGGACTACCGGAGCTGTACAAACCGTTCACACTCCTGGTAACACACAGTTCAGCGGACATGACGCTGGGAAAGTTCAAGGCCAAGTTAAGAAACTTCGAGGCCTCAGAAGATACCCACCCAGCCGCCGCGGAGGCGGGAGAGAGGGTGCTGAAGGCCCGAGCGACGCCAAGGACCAGGCCCACGGCGGAGCTGGCGTGTTGGCGATGCGGAGAGAAAGGCCATCGCAGAGGCGATTGCACAAAGACTGTCTGGTGTAGCTTCTGCAAATCCACGGGGCACACAGACAGAGCGTGCATGAAGAAACACGACCAGAGCGCATGGACAAGATGACGGCCATGGACGAGACAGCGGCTACGGACAAGATGGCGGCTGTGGACAAGATGGCAGCGACGGTCGGCGTGAGACGGATCGAGGCGACGCCCGGAGAATAACGGGACAAGAAGACTTCGCTTTCGGGGCGCGGACAGCGTGCGTCGCCAGGCCGGCGCAGCTGCAGCGGGCCCAGAGGAAGAGACTGATCGTGGACACAGGTGCATCGTCCCACGTCATCAACGACAGGAGTCGGTTCAAGAACTTTGACAACACTTTCCACCCGGAGAGACACAGCATGGAGCTGGCAGACGGGAAGCGCACCTACGGGTTGGCGCAAGAGAGAGGAGACGCACAGGTATGCCTCACGGACAGTGGGGGGCACCGGCATACAGTGACATTAAAGAACGCTCTCTACATACCATCGTTCCCACAAGGACTATTCTCTGTAATAGCTGCTACTGCAAGTGGTGCCAAAGTATTCTTCGATAAAGGTAAAAATGTTCTTGTAGAGCCTGACGGTACACGGTTTAACAGAGTGTAATGACAACGACAAGTGTAATGATAATAATGATATGTGTAGCGTTATTCAGACATGGCATGAGATTAAGGGTCATTGTAATGACGAGGATTTACTGAAACTGCAAGCAGTGACAGAAGGCATGCACATTGAAGGTGAAAAGCGTAGACCTGACAAAGAATGTGTAGTGTGCAAAACGGGGACGTTTACTCAATCGAGAAACAGAAATCCCACAGAAAAAGTAAAGGTACCACTTGCGCTAGTTAACACGGATCTAGCTGGTCCAGTAAGCAACAAGTCCATAGGAGGCTTTAGATATATACAGTCTTTTACAGATGTGTGCACAGGAGCAGTGTTTGTTTACTTTCTCAAAGCAAAGAGTGACACACTCCAGGCCACGGAGAAATTCCTGGCAGACGTAGCCCCTTATGGTAATGTAAGATGCTTGAGGTCCGACAACGGAACCGAGTTCACAAACAGAGAGTTCCAATCACTGTTGAGAAGGTACAAGATAAGACACGAGACGTCATGTCCATATCCCCCACACCAGAACGGAGTGGCAGAGAGGAAATGGTGCACCCTTTTCGAAATGGCTAGGTGTAAGCTAGTAGACAGTAACTTACCTAAGAGCCTATGGCATTATGCGGTGCAAGAAGCCGCTTACACCAGAAACAGGTGCTTTAATAAGCACACGGGCACCACCCCGTATACAGCACTGACAGGAAAGAAGTGTAATCTAGCTAGAATGCACCAATTTGGATCAGTGTGTTATGCTTACCTGCAGGACAGAGGAAAACTCAAGTCCAGATGTGAGAAAGGACTTTTTGTAGGGCAAGACAAAGGAAGCCCCGCTTTCCTAGTGTATTATCCCGGTAAAGGGAGAGTGCAGAAACACAGGTTAGTCAAGTTTGTCACAAAGACAACATGTGAGAGCGAGACACAGACAGAGGAGCCAGAGCTGGACTCCAGAGTAAGGTGTGAAGAAACAGAGACACCTCAGCCCAGTGTACTTAGCACGGTCGTGCAGACAGACAGTCAGCCACCCCCAGAGGGCGATGATGAGGAGCACCCAAGGGTGACGTCAAGTGCCCCAAGCAGTGGGAGGTATCCCTCAAGGGAACACAAACCCCCAAAGTATCTGACCGACTATGCCTGGAGAGAAAGTGACGAGGATGACAGTACACTTACCACCATTGATTACTGCTACAGGGTAGTCAGTGGGGTACCTCCAACCTTTAAAGAGGCCATAGTGTCCCCTGAATCAAGTAAATGGGAGAGAGCAATGGATGAGGAGATGAGGTCCCTAGAGGACAACCACACCTTTACTCTAACCAAGTTACCAGAGGGCAGACAGACAGTGGAAGGGGAATGGGTGTATTCAATCAAGGAGGGTATTGAAGGCCACGACAAGTACAAAGTAAGGTTCGTAGCTAATTGCTTAAATGCTGAAGGAGGGTACTCCATGTTTAAATACGGAAGGAGGGTGGCTACACTGCTTAAATGCAGGAGGAGGATACTCCAGGTTTAAATACGGAAGGAGTAGAATCCAGGGCCCTCATTTATCAACAATTCTTAGAAAGTGTTCTATCTTTGTTCTTAAGCACATAATTTAGAATGTGTGTACGCACAAAAAAAACTGGATTTATCACACGTGCGTACACAGGTCGTACGCACACCTGTCTTGATAAATATCACTTTGATCCTACGCTGCAGCTCGTGCACGTTTTTACGTATTTGCATATAGCACCGCCCGTAATTAACCATATACGGTAATGGACAACCCCATGAAATGTGGAAAAGTGGACTAAGCCGAGGGAAGCGTGTTATGGAGAAATACGTGACATGCTGACAGACATGTACACGTATGGTGATGTCGGATATGATATCTATTAACTTAAAGACCATATTAACTAATAGACTGTGCTGGAATATGACTGCCTTTTTCCGTTTTGTTCGATTAATACCCAGGGATTAAAGTTCTCCTCAATTTTATTCCAAATCGCGACGGATTTTCCGTCAATTTTCTACCTGCTGCATATGATTTCTAGAGGCATACAATCTATTTTGATGTCAGTATTGGGTAGCCTATATAAACAATAATACGAGAGCATATACAAGAACAATGAATCTCACTGCCATGTATGATGTAGCCTATACGCCATGTGTAGCCTGCCTATAATGTGATCTATACAAACATGAACTTGAATTCCATCATGTCTGTGTGCGGGAGCTCACAAGGCTGTTGTCACAATGTAAATAAGAACGTGCACTGAAAAGTTACAGTATGTAGTTGGTTGATTATTTGTATGACAGTCATAAACCCTTGCAAAAAGTATCCGTTTTATTTAATGAATTGAAAACATGCAGCATGCCTTTCCTCCTGGCAGCAACGACATTTATCAGGCAAATGCGCTGAGTGGAATCCCTTTCTATTCACATAACTGCATTTGTGATGGAGCTTTGACAGCTACATGGGTGGCACAGTAATAACAGTCTATTACTCGATCCATCTACAATATCACGATGGACCGTGCCATGTAGCCTATGTATAGCCTGCCTATGTGATCAATAAAAACGCGAACTTGAATCCCATCATCATATTTATGTCTGTCCACTATGTTTATTACTTTGTTATTTCCCCCCCCCCTATCTATGTAAAGCGACCTTGCATGGGTCTCTTGAAAGGCGCTATATAAAATGAAGCTGTTATTATTATTGTTGTTATTATTATTATTATTATCACGTCTGTGCGTGGAGCTCAGTGAAGTTTCAACGGAGCGAGGTAATCTATTCTAACCAACAAATTGAAGTAGAAAGCATTTCGTTGTGGCCAATCTTATTTGGAAACATGACACAACATAATAGTATGTCGCTTTTTATTTGAAACAATATTTAATCACGTTTGGAGGTGGGTGTTCTGCGTCTGCCCCCCCCCCCCCCCCCCCCCGTGCCAAACAAGCAAGCCAACCTATTGTTCTCGCGTGAGCCCGTTATAATTACACTACTGTCGCTATTTTACAATGAACTATAATGAATTACGGGTCATACAGAAGTTGAACACACCAGTGTTGGAAGTAATGCACGGAAGCTTATTTCCGCGTTGCAGACTGCAATAATAATATTCTACCACCAGGCGCCAGCTACGCATGCTCCGAGCTGTTCGTATTATACGCACAAAGTCAAGCACAAGTTCAATTTGATAAGTCCCACACTTTGCTTAGAAATGATCGTACGCAGGGGTTACGCACATATCTGTGCGTACGCAACGTTGATAAATGAGGGCCCATGCCTCTTGACCACATTATTGTCGCCCCATAGCCAGATTCTGTCAACACGCTGGGAAAGCACCAGCATCACTGCATACACTTGGTTTAATCCAAACGTCCGTTCGGAAACGTTGTATTATGAATTATACAACGGCATGCAAATTTCTCGATTCTGATTGGCTGAAACAGTCCATTTACACGTCTTTATTGGCAACAATCCACGGTCCTGGGCTCAGGACCCGCCCACAACCGAATCACATATCACTCCACCGGCTCACTCCGGGAGAATGTTGATAGCGCCAGAATGTTGATAGCGCCATAACGACTAAATATGAAGCGATTCTGTCAAGGGGAATGTGTTAGTCCTTTGAGTCAATCTAGAACAAAAGAAAAATCGTGGATTGATTGATTGATTAATTGATTGATTTAAATGTCTACTTCCTTCCCACTGACTGCAGCGTTCACTCTCACACTGTCCGACGCTGGCATACCCACAAACACACACACACACACACACACACACACACACACACACACCCACACACACACACACACACTCCTGTCTGCAACAGCGGGGGAGTCAGACTGAGAGAGAAGCAGCGCTGTTTTAAGTGAGCATGGTCTATTGAATTGATTGATTGGTTGATTGCTAATTTTATTACTGTATCCCTGGTTTCCAACTGGTTAATATTCTGATCACATTCTGATATATATTTTTCGTAATCTTTTATTTTTTTTAACAGAGATTCGAACCCATTAATTAAGATTTGAACGCCAACGTAACGAACGAAGGTCCGAACATTTGGGCTCAGCCCTACTCTCTCCCTGCTAACCTCCAACCCCTCACTCTCACCCCCACTGACGTGTGTACGGTGCTGAGCAGGACTAATGCATGTAAGGCATCTGGCGCTGATGGCATCCCCAGCTGTGTGCTCAGGAATTGCACTGAACAACTGACCGGGGTCTTAACTGACATCTTCAACCTGTCACTAGCCCAGGCAGTCCCAGTGTGCTTTAAAACCACATCCATGGTGCCAGTGTCGAAAAACACTCCTCTGCCTCGAGCCTTAAATGACTTCCGCCCATGTTGCACTCACCCCCATCATCATGAATTGCTTCGAGAGTCTGGTTCTGGCTCACCTCAAATCTGGCCTCTCACCCTCACTGGACAGTCACCAATTTGCCTCCCGTAAGAACAGGAGCACGGAAGATGCTAATCTCAGCGCTACGCTCCGCCCTCTCCCACCTGGAGGAGAGCAACACTATCTCCTCAGCGCTACACTCTGCCCTCTCCCACCTGGAGGAGAGCAACACTATCTCCTCAGCGCTACACTCTGCCCTCTCCCACCTGGATGAGAGCAACACTATCTCCTCAGCGCTACACTCTGCCCTCTCCCACCTGGATGAGAGCAACACTATCTCCTCAGCGCTACACTCTGCCCTCTCCCACCTGGATGAGAGCAACACTATCTCCTCAGCGCTACACTCCGCCATCTCCCACCTGGATGAGAGCAACACCCATGTTAGAATGCTGTTCGACTTCAGCTCAGCATTCAACACCATCATCCCCTCCAAACTCATCTCCAAACTTGGTGACCTTGTAGAAACCAAGGACCTCGACATTAACCCCTCTGTCTGCAACTGGATACTAGACTTCCTAACGAACAGACCTCAGTTTGTTAGGATATACAATCTCACCTCCTCCACCCTCACCCTGGTCAATATTGAGATCACAATTATTTAACACAATTACTCATTGACTTTTGAAACATATACACATGTATTTATTGAACTTTACAGAATTATTTTAACAGTGGATTTCCTTGAACTTCAAACAAAATTTAATTGAAAAACTAAAACATGAGCTGGTTTAAAAACATGACCAGACTTAAAAACATGACCTAACATGACCCAGTTTAAAAACATGGGCCTTTTCTGAACTCTGACAAACGTTTTCTAGAAGAGGACAAGTCTTTGCCAGACACACTGGAGTCATCAGAGCTGTCCTCAGTTTGCATTTCAGACGAGAGGCTGGCTTGTTGAGGAGACCACTCGGTTGCATGCCTCTTATGTGTAGTGTATGAATGAATGAAAACTTTATTTAAAAAATATACATACAGTGGGGAGAGAATATAAGGATAAAGCATAAGGATATCTTTTAGGGGAATTCCAGTGACATACACATACAGCTCATCGTCTCATTAAACAATCATCATATCACAATCATTACATTTTTACAGTAACAACGGCACAACATAAATTCAAACAGGCATGTACATTTGTTGACACATGTCGACTACAGTATGTCCGAGACACCGTATGGGATTGTCTGTTGCAGCAACACCGGGGTGTCGTTGTGCCAGGCGGGAGGGAGGAAGGAGAGAGATTGTCCAGAATATATATGTATGTATGTATGTATATATATATATATATACATACGGTGGGGAGGAGACTGTCTATTAGGAGGGGGTGGGGGGTTGGACATTTACAGTGGCCAGTTTCGAATTGCAGCCTCCCGTAGGTGCTCTTTAAGAGTGGTTTTGAATGTGGGTAGGGATTCACATCTTTTTACGGCTGTGGGTAGGGCGTTCCACATTGTTGTGGCATAATTGCGAAATGTGTTTAGTCCCTTGTTTGTGCCGAATCTGGGTAGCACATGATTTGTGGAACTCCCTCTGGTGTTGTGGGTGTGGTATTCACTGACCTTTGGGAAGTATTTCGACATGTACATGGGTACCTGTGTGGTGTAGTACCCATGTACATGTACAAGTAACAGAGTCTCCCTCTGTAGGTCATAATCGTTTGTTTTACTAACAGGAAGAATAAAGTTGATCTACTCAGGCTGGGGAGGAATCTCAAAGGCTCAAATGTATACATGAATGAGCATCTCCCCAAACGAAATGCAGATAGTGCCAGGCAAGCAAGGCTTCTTAGAAAGCAGGGCAAGTTACAATCCACCTGGACTGTCAGCTGCAAGGTTTTCATCAAATCAATGGGTGTAGCAGAAAACGCCAAAGGGCTCTGTATCAGGAGCATAGACCAACTGGAGAGGTTTGAGAGAGACTAGAAGTCTGTCTCGGGTTCATGGGTATAATTCTACTGCATTTAACTCTGTAGCACTATGCATTCTATATTATGCTATATTATATGTTATACTACTATATATATTGCACTAAACAACTTTATGAATGCTGGATTTTGAACAAGATATAGACCCAGATCACAATTTCTTGGAAAATATCAACATTAACTGCTGCTATTATACAGAGCAACGATTTAATTTAAAAAAGATTTTTTTTTACAGTATATCTATAATTCACTTCAACAGTAGAAGCTTGTATGCAAATTTCCAGAACATAAAGGATTATTTAGGACAATTTAAAAAACCTTTCAACGTCATAGCTGTTTCAGAAACATGGATCAATGCAGAGAGGGGTTCAGATTTTGATTTTGGGTTTGGGGAAATACATATAAAACCAACCTACAAAAGATATGCACACTGCAAAAAAGAGCTATAATGATTGTTGTTCGGATCTTTCAAAAAATTTCTATTTGAATCCCTCCGAAAGGGCTGACAGGCACCACACAATGGATGACTCAATGGTTAGTCATTAGAGTTTGTTTATTTAAACAAACTAGTTGAGATGTTTTCTCCACAATACAACCTTTATAATTCCCACAGTTGACCACAGGCTTACCATAGGTCAAAACCCTGTGAAACAGAACAAAATGCAGTGCATACACATTAATCATAATATTAATATACAATATATATTAATATCAATACCAATCAATCAATCAATCTTAATATTAATATCAATATACATATTAATATATCAATACCACTATCAAATATACATACACTATCCATTTTATATATTATATTATATATATAATTTATATTTATATATATACATTACACTATACTATCAAACCAGTATGTCATGTCCCCTTTAATTGTGGGTGAGAGGAGGGAGAACTAGAATGACTTCATTTCCCAGAATGCATGGCAATGTTTACTTCCTCCTCCGTGAGATACGAGCCACTAAAAGCTCCCCACACACAACGGACAAGATAGCAGTTCTCATCAAAGCACACACACGCACACACCAAAGTTCCCCACATGAATCTCACCGTGACAAACCGGGAAAGCCACCAGGACACTAGTTCAGCTTTGCACCTACGGCGAGGTGCGTTAGCCTAGCCATAAGCTAGCGGCAAACATTCAGACACAACGTTCATTCATTCAGCCAGCATCACTAACACCGTGCACTATGCAAATATTATCCGCAGGCTGCATTAGCAGCCAGCAGCCAACGTGATACATTACATTGTACATATGTGACACAGCCAAGTTAACATTGCAATCCCTTAATAAAGTCCACTTACCAATGGGCGATGTGATCCTGTCAGTGCTATAGTGAGAAGTGACAGCCCTACTGCCGCCATCTGGCTCTAGTCAGCCTTGAGTGAGAGTGAGTGAGCTGCACAGACAAAAATACTCATAACTCGCTGAAATATTGACGGATTTACAAACGGGTTTGTTTATTACAAGCATTATTAACCTGGCTATGATTCAAGCGTTTTTTATAAGTATGCAGTATCATAACTACATCTTTGATGTTTATAGCAAACCAACCCGTTTGTAAATCCGTCAATATTTCAACGAGTTATGAGTATTTTTGTCTGCAGCTCACTCACTCTCACTCAAGGCTGACTGGAGCAAGATGGCGGCGGTTCAGTGACGCTGGTGACTCCGCCTTAAGCTATCTAGTGTTCTATAGATATCTATGGTCAAAACGTCAGACGTTTATTAGTCAGCTGCAAATAGGTTGAGTAGGGCAGTGGTTCTCAAACTGTGGTACGCGTACCACTAGTGGTACTTGGTGGTACTGCTGGTGGTACTTGAAAACATTTACAAAAAAGCAATTTTTTTTTTTTTTTTTTTTTTTTGCAGTCAGGCCACTGAACTTAGAAGCAGGCCAGGCCAGTGTTTCTGGTTGCGGCGGCGCGATAGTTAGATAACCTAAGTGGGGAACAACCAGGAGATCACTGTGACAGAGAGTAATGCAGTCTAAACAGTCATAAATCTTTAATTCAACTTCAGCCCTGATCATAACCATTTATCTTTTTTGATTTTTTTGTAATGTCAGATAAAAAAATTAAATACTCCCACTTTTCTGAAAAGAGTTGGTTATGGTCTGACATTACAAAAATCCATCAAAATCTGTGTTGCTGCTAATCATTGACACATGCCTAGCCTGTAATAATCCCCCCCAGAAAAATGTACTTTGCATTTGATATATTGAAAATATTTAACTTTTTGTGTGTGTTTTTTTTTTAACAATAATTTGTGATGCCATCACACAAACTGGCATTTAAAGGGTAAACATTCAAAAATGTATTGAATATGCGTTTTCTTTTCTTTTTTACAATAATTTGTGATGCCCATCACAAACACTGGCATTTAAAGGGTAAAAATTCAAAAATGCCTGCACCAGAATGCAGGAAATTAAGTTTTTGTAACAAAATAATTGTGTGTGTGTGTGTGTGTGTGTGTGTGTGTGTGTGTGTGTGTGTGTGTGTGTGTGTGTGTGTGTGTGAGTGAGAGAGAGAGAATGACGGACAATTGCTTGCTGTGTGAGAGAGAGAAAGAGAGAGAGAGAGAGAGAGAGAGAGAGATAGAGAGAGAATTAAGTACATTTGCTGAAATACAGTTGTTCTTAATTTTCTCACTTGCTATGTGAGAATGTTAGTTATTATGTTCTCAATGCCCCTTGCATTGTATGAGTTGTGTGGAAGCATTTGCTAGTTCTAGTGCTACCCCTTTGTACATTGTGGCTGTGTCTGACAAAAGTTAACAATAAATAATGGTATTAGGAATACATTTGCCTCCTGCGTGAACTGTGCATAGCTGAATAGACTGTATTTTAACGCCGGTCATATGGTGGTACTTGGAGAGCCAGCTACGTTCTCAGGTGGTACTTGGTGTAAAAAGTTTGAGAACCACTGGAGTAGGGTATATAGGGTATATCTGCAGAGCCGCAAGCCCAACGTCTGGGCGGGGCTTCGTGGCTTGGACTAGGTTTGAGGTGGGCACTCGTCGCTTGGACTAGGTTGATTGATTGATTGATTGATTGAAAACTTTATTAACAGATTGCAGAATGGGTACAGTACAGCTCAATACATACAATTGTTAAGGGAATGCAGATCAGAGAAAGACTTTCGTCTTGTTTACATCAGGGTCCCCCATTTTAGGTTTAGGTTTAGATTTGACTGTGCGTGGGCGGGGCGTCGTGGCTTGTACCTTGTTTTGTTTCCTGTAAAACCCGGAAGTAGTCAGTTTGTGCTGTTTATTTTTAACCCTAACCTTAACCCTAACCCTAACCTTAACCCTAACCCTAACCCTAACCCTAACCTTAACCCTAACCTTAACCCTAACCATAACCCTAACCTTAACCTTAACCTGCAACACGGAACACAGAAATACAAATGCTGTCGAGTCTTCACTGCTTGTAAAAATAAACAGCACAAACTGACTACCGCACAGTCAAACCAAGTACAAGCCCGAATCAGTGCACGTGAGCGGCGCGGGGAGTGGAGCGGGCGGTTTTGACATGAGCGAGGAGTGGGTTTTAAAATGGGTCGGCGCGACGTCCGGAGCGAGAGTTCTCCTCCGCTCCAATCCACTCCAGGCCAATCACAGTGGTTTAACACTGATGTAATATACATGTAGTACAATGCCAAAGCAACAGATGGCGATGTACAAACATGAAGGCCATTTTCAACCAATGACAAGGGTGAACCTGTGATATCCTGTTCAGGCTTTGTCACTCACATCCTGTTAGAAAAATTATCGACGCCATTGTTGTTGTCGTTAGCTTACATGCTAACGTTAATGGCAGCGACCATAGCATTGTGGCTAGGCTAGCTATCATCGCTTAATAGAGCTAGTGAATGGATAAACAACGTTATTTAACATTGCAGAATGGGTACAATTACAATGCGGCTCAATACAGGGGCCCAGGGGGTGTAGACTGTTGTAGTTTGAGCTAATTTACACCATGCTCCAAAAAAAAAAAAAAATCTGCCGAGCGATGTGGCGCGGGGAGCGGGGAGCGCTCGATTCAAGGTGAGCGGTGAGCGACTTGGGGGCGGGGTCAACATGAGCGATTAGCGGAGCGGACCAAGCTTTAAAGAGCGAAGAGCGGATTTCTCGCCCGCGCCGATCCGCTCACGTGGCTTGGCCCGAATGCCTATTGCTTAATAACAGCGGAGCAGTGCTGCCGTTGCTTCCGCGTTTTCCCTGATTGGCTGCGACACGCCCCGCGGCAGGCGCGGCAACCGCAGAGCGGAGCGGAGCGGCAGAGCTTGCGGAATTATGTAACCGCCCTAATTCGCCATGATTTTCATTCGAAGCTCAGCTCACCTGGCAGCGCAGCGGTCCTGCGGTCCTGCGGTCCGTTGTTGACAGGTTCGAATCCCATCAAATTTTTTTTTTAACGTGTATTCTTTCGCCGGTTAAGGTTAGGCATGGTTAAGGTTAAGGTTAAGGTTAGGCATTGTTTCGGAGTTGGTTAAGGTTAGAACGGTTAAGTTTAGGCGCTGTTAAGGAGCTGGTTAAGGTTAGAGTTTGTCTTAGAGAATGGCAATATTCTTTCTATGGTTAAGGTTAAGGTTAGGCATGGTTAAGGTTAAGGTTAAGGTTAGGCATTGTTTCGGAGTTGGTTAAGGTTAGAACGGTTAAGTTTAGGCGCTGTTAAGGAGCTGGTTAAGGTTAGCGTTTGTCTTAGAGAATGGCAATAGACAGCCTATTTCCGCGCTGCCGCTCTCCCGCGTTGCCGCGGTCACATGGTCAAATTGTCACATTCTTGCACTCCTCCGCTGTTAGAAAGCAACACGCGGCCCGAATGCACAGTCAAACCAAGTACAAGCCCGAATGCACAGTCAAACCGAGTACAAGCCACGAAGCCGCGCCCACGCACAGTCAAACCTAGTCCAAGCCACGAAGTTCCGCCTCAAACCTAATCCAAGCCACGAAGCCCCGCCCAGACGTTGGGTTTGCGGCTCTGCAGATATCCCCTATTAAATAGGTTTGACCCTAAAGAACAAAGGGGTTTTCAATGCTTTATTGTAGTATCAGGTGTACTTAATGGGTAAACATTTTTATGCAGTGCCTTTTGTGTCCCCAGTAAAAAAAAAATTGTATTTTGTCTAAATTTGGAAAAATACTAATTCCATTTGGTTTTTCATGTATGGTCAATTGTTATGTATCATGAACAATGATATGGGCTTCTAAATTGTTGTTTTAACATTTTTAAAAGCTTTGATTAGAGAGGTATTATGGATAATTGCGGTAGTATGCCATGTCCCCAGCATTGTTCATTCAACTCTGAAGCACTCTACAAGAGGCTACTCCCCCACAACACTGCGGGGCCAGTCGGCGTGCCGGGGAGACAACCCTTAAGGAGGTTGATCCCTCAATCCAGGCAACAGGCCCCAAGAGCAGAACTCAACCTGTGCCTGGAGCATTGCGGACTAGACAGGCGCCTAAAGGGCCTACTGTGAGAACAGTATCCCGGCAGAAGGGGCGTTCGGTATGCTGTGCACCATGTCATAACCTCCACAAACCCGACCCCTCCAGCGGGGTCGAGGTTCAAAGAGGAGGCTGACACAATTGGCAGACATCATGAAAGGTGTGGGGGCACACTCTCGGGCAGACGGGGTCAAGCCTGGCCTCAACCCGAGAGTCGGCTCTGCTACCAACACACCAGGGAACCAACCCCCCCCTATGTTTAGTTTAACAGGAGGCGGTTGTTCCCTTAACCCACCAAGAAAAAAATAGAAACATAACTGCGCGTATACACAGGCTATACAAGTAGTACAAGTGTTTCAGTTTTCAAAGGGTTAACCCAGGCCAACAGGTCGACGAGAACGAGTTCGGACCTGGGCCTGGCGGACCGGGACCTACACAGGGATGCCTAGAGGGGTTAACAGAAACCTCCTCGACAGCCCCCTCCCATCTCCGCCCAGCAGGGGGAGGGAGGGGTGAAAATAAATGGAGAAGGACCAGGCCCCCTAACACAGCGCAAGGTACAACACAGTATGGACCAAGCACGTCACTGTTAAGGGCAACTCGTAGTGGCATACACATGACACACACATCGACAACATCAATCCCCGCGACGCCCGGGCCGACCCGGCATTTCCCCCCCGGAAAAGCACAAAGTCCTTCAGGGTACCAGAACAGCAGATCTGCGGCCCGGCGGGCAACGGGTTAACTGACCTGGTCCGGCGCGACCAGAGCCAGTCCTGTGTCCTAGTTACGCCACCATCCCCAGTCCTAAGAGGGGGGTAGGTACGCGTGTCGATCCAAAACATCACAGAGGGCGCCACCAAGATGGTCAGCACGCAAATGCACTGCTCCTGGTGGCCCACCTCATGGGCATGAGACCCCTCCGCCAATGTATTGATCTACTCCGTCATCTCCCCCCGGAGATGTACGTGAGCCGTCGAGTCTAACCTAGTACACTGGCGCTCGGTAGAGATAAAAAATCTCCTTCCCAGCCGCCCGCATAAAAAACGCTGTTTCTATGAATTGGGCAACCAAGGCGCGCCAGCCCATAACGTGGTTTCACATTGAAAGCACCCAGGGCCAGCGCTATGTATACGTCGAGACCCAAAACACATCAATGGTGAATTCTAATAAGAAAAACCAGACAATGTTCCCTCCATGCTGTCTGGGACGAGCAGCAGTAAGCCGGTCAATAAGACACAGATATGGGTCTCATACGACGCGTCTAAGGGTAAACCCTGTCAATTCTGCTCTTTACACAAGAGGGGAGGACAGAAAATCCCCCAGAGAGACCTCCACGTGAGTAACAATTGAAAAAGATACATGTATTATTGAGCCAAGTGACCAAAGGCCCAATACACATTTCAATAGAGAGCAGAGCAGAAAACAAACAGTTCTCAATGCATCGCATCACCCAACTTTGACAATGACAGTGGTCCATAGCACGGAGCCTGAAAAAACTCACGGAAGTCTCATGGCCAATAGAGAACGTGCCCAGTGACGTATTCCATTGCCGGGGAAATCCTGTGACCCACTTATCCTAATATGGCGTGGGACCAGGGAACTCCTCCCCTCCCCCCTTCTCCCTCCCTGTGACGTGCTGACCACACAGCCCGACAGGGAGACCGACGTACAGGAGGCCCAACCCCCTGGCCAATCAGTAAAAAGGGGGGAGGGGTTTATCAGTTCACCCCATATGACCCCACACCCCGAATACGATGCAATAACAGAGCAGCGCCATGACACCAGTTGTTTAGCGTGCTACATGAAATGCGCATATACCTGCTAGGGTAAAAGCCTTACAGTTTGCACGCCAGCCACAGACGATAAACTCGTTTGTGTACAAAAAACTTGCCACCCGCATTTTTACACCTTTACCCCAAGTAAAGAAAAAACAACAGATGTTGAAGAGAGGGTCCAAGGACCTCGGTACAATAGCTATATATGTAACCACTTCTGCAGGCTAACACTCAACCCAGTTGTGGACTCGATGCCACGTTTCCCAAACGTAATCATGAATACACACAACCCCCTCAGACAATAAAAAGGTAAAGTTCACTCTTACTACTGCAAGAAGAACGCCATCTTTTATGACGAGAGAAGACATAAGTCCTCGACCGAGTGCTAGCCACAGGCCTTGCTAAGCACATACATAATAGTGACCAAAAAACAATTTTCTGAGAAAACTGCCCCACTCCCTAATATATATAAGCAAGAACACAACCCCAACAGTAGTTGAGGGTTTACATCGTATCCCCAAATATATAGTGAATAAACACGTTTTGTAACAAAAAACAGTCCCTCACCAGGAGGGACCTTTTATTTAATAACAAAATTATATGTTTGGGGGGGGGACAGGGGCAAACAGGGGAGTCACTAGCGCCGCCTGCTGCGTGCAGAGCGTCGTTTGCCCCCACGGGGAGCCGACCCGGAGGGACGGTGCTGGGGAGCCTCCTGGTCACGTCGATCCCTACCGTTCCCTCCGGGCGTAGGACGACTGGCTGGAGCGGTCGCGGCACTGCCTCCACTCCTGGCCTTCTTAGCGGAAGGCCCAGCAGCGGCGGCGGTGACGGTTGCAACCACCGCAGGCCTCTGCCGGCGTTGCCTCCTCCTCACATCACCGGTGGCATCGGGTCGGGGAAAATGGGGCTGGAGCACGGAGCGCTCCTCCTCCATCTCCCTGCAGGCTGCCGTCATCTTCTGCATGGCCGACCCGAAGAGTCCAGCATCGGAGTGGGGGGCCGTGAGCAGCGGAATCCTCCTCTGGTCCGGCACCCACGCCTGTTCCAGCCAAAGGTGGTGCTGGATGAGAGTGGCCAGGGCGCGCTCCTTCCCGGCGGCTATCGTCTGCAGCTGGGTTAGATGCAGAATGGCTCCAGCCGCCTGGGCGTGAAGGTACCGTTGATGGTTATCTAGTACCGTCCCGCCCGCCATCAGCCCCGACATGTAGCGCGCCAGCTGTACAATGTTGGAGGTTGCAGCCAGGCTCTGTGTCGAGGCGATGTACACCTGGTCACGCCACAACGCCAACTGCCTAGCCGACTTCCCCTGGGGAACTGGCTTTCTTAACGGCTCCCACACCATCTCGGGGCAAAGTATGGCTGTCATCGGGCTATCAAGCCGAGGCACCCCGTCCTTTAGCCCCTGGACCAAACCCACCACCCGCATGACGTAGGCACGTAGGCGGGGGTAAGGCCAACAATGCGGGATATTACCTGTCCCTGCGCCACGTAAGCCTCCATTGCTGGGAAGAATGGGTATGACGTTGCTAGAGATGACCTATCATGTCATCAGGAACAGGTGCCGGTAGTGGCTGCGGCAATGCCATGCCATTAGCGGCTGCAACGGCCGCCATGAGCTCGGGGAACAAGGCAAGCAACTTCCCTTGCATACCTTCTTCCATGTCACTTGCATCCCTCGCGTACGGGAGGCTGCACTGGGCGCCGTCGGCCGACGCGACAGATAGCTGGGCATCTCATCTCCGGGGTGGAGGTTTAACCCAGTCCCAGAGTACAAGGAACCCCAGGGAGACGTAGCACTCCCTGCCACTCCCCGAGGGGGAGAGTGACACGTCTCCGCCGGGCCTTCGAACAAGAGAGCCCCCGCTCCCTCCATGTAATCCTCAGTTTCCATCGGATATGGAGAAGAGGCGAGAGAACTCTCGCTCGGCTCCAGCACAACACTACAACCAGGCCGTTCACCCCCGCTGCTCGCCGTCTTACGACGAGAGCGAGCCGAGGCGAAGAGTCTGCGACGCAAATCCCCGGCCACCAGAGGAACTGTCGGCCTGTCGGCCGACTGTCCCCTGGCAGGGGGACCAAGGCCGGAACGCGGCCACCTCACAGGAGATGGGAGCTCAACGGCCCCTCAGCGAAGCACACTCTCCTCCGGGCACCGCCCAGGCGCACCTGTTTGCCACGACGTGGAACCAGAGACGCCCCACGACGCACGGAGGATGCCGCGATAGTGAAGCGCTGGTGGAGGGTAGCGTTGTAATCGTCTAGACCCTCCGATGGTGAAGACATTATCTCTTTGCTTTCTCGAAAATTTGCGAGAGAGAAAAAACAAAGATACAATGTCAACGTAGCTCCTCTCCAACAAACTACTTTGGCACTAAACTTAAAGTGGTGTGTTACAGACACTTTCGGTGGTGAAAGTCGGGAAGGAGCTGATGGTGTGGCCACGACCCCGCTTATATAGAGGAGCGGATGTGGGTGTGGCCAGGCGGATAGGTGTGTGCATGTGGAGAAAGTTATTCATTATTAGAGTGGATAAAGGGATAGTTCCAAATAGAGCAGAGCGTAAAGCTATACGATCTATAACAGGGCCGCCGCATGATTTTGTTATTATTAAATTCTTTCTTTGATCCACACCACATTTACAATTCATTGTCACACTCTTCCTCCCATAAAGATTGATTAAAATATTCCTTTGTCGATCCCCTTGGGGATATACAGGTACAGCTCGATAAATTAAAATATCGTGGAAAAGTTATTTTATTTCAGTAATTCAATTCAAAAAGCGAAACTCTCATAGATTATAGATTCATTACACACAAAGTGAAATATTTCAAGCCTTTATTTGTTTGAATTTTGATGATTATGTCTTACAGCTCATGAAAGCCCAAAATTCTGTATCACCAATAAAAAATTTAAAATAGATGTATTTTTCTTTTGTATATAGAAATGTCGGTGTTCATGTATGTTCACTCAGTACTTGGTTGGGGCTCCTTTTGCACAAATGACTGCATCAATACAGCTAAATATATAGACTTTTCCACGATATTCTAATTTATTGAGCTGCACCTGTATACCCAGGCCCATTGCAAGTTGCTGTACATCTACTCTAAGCCATCCTAGGTTGTCAAAATGGGCAGGTGTGAGGTGGGTTTTAGGATTAAGGTCAAGCAGTAGTCTGACCAGTTTGTTTTGTGATGTTTGTAGTCTTGTTTTGCTTTGCTGACAGTGTATTTCTCTATTCTGACTTAAGTTTAATTCAGTTTATTTAGTAATCTCTCCTTTTTTCTCAGACACCTGCCATAGACATACATATCATGGAGGCTACCTGCTGCTAATGACCTCATTAAATCATCCAGATCTTGCAATGGGCCTGGTCTACAAGATACACTACACCACTAAGGTACCCATGTACACGTCGAAATACTTCCCAAAGGTCAGTGAATACCACGACCACAACACCAGAGGGAGTTCCACAAATCATGTTCAACGCAGATTCGGCTCAAACAAGGGACTAAACACGTTTCGCAATTATGCCACATCAACGCCCTACCCACAGCCGTAAAAAAATTTGAATCCCTACCCACATTCAAAACCGCTCTTAAAGAGCACCTACGGGAGGCTGCAATTCGAAACTGGCCACCGTAAATGTTCAACCCCCCCCCCCTCCTAATAGACAGTATCCTCCCCACCGTATGTATATATTTTCTCTAGTGCTGTCAATAGATAAAAGAATAATTAACTAATTAATCTCACA
This sequence comes from Notolepis coatsorum, assembly GCF_963971535.1. Classification (NCBI taxonomy): domain Eukaryota; kingdom Metazoa; phylum Chordata; class Actinopteri; order Aulopiformes; family Paralepididae; genus Notolepis; species Notolepis coatsorum. The sequence goes on along the minus strand of NC_140183.1, from coordinate 8,508,303 downwards.
ATTTTCTGTAATTAATCTAGATGAATCTAGATTAAAAAAAGCATTTTTCTACTTAAGATCGAAGCTTGTAACAGATATTTACTTGAGTAAAATCATGGAATTAATGTATATCAACACAAAGAAAGTATATTTAGATTCAAAGACTATTTTAATAGCTTTCTTTGAATACAGTTTTTCTCCTGTGAAATACAAATTTTCAACAAAACCATCAACATTGACTCAGCTAGACTTCTTTCTTATATCCACGGCGCTAACAGAAATAAAAACAACCCAGGCCTATGTTAAAGTGCAGATTGGCTTAAAGGACGATAATGTCTTGTATGAACTACCAGTAATATAAATCATATTAACAACAAAAATGTGTTCCATCTTCATGTCAGATGATTTTCAAAAAGGTGCATGAGTCGATGCAAAAAAAGAACAAGCAAATATACTGCTGAAAGTTCAGAATGTTGACGATTTTTCACTCCATAGATTAATCTAGATACATTTATTTTAATGCTTTAAATAATTTAAATTAATCTCCAAAGTTAAAGCATTAACTTTGACAGCCCTAATTTTCTCCCATCCACCCACCCCCTCCTAATGTACAGTCTCCTCCCCATCATATGTATATATTTTCTGTTAGGATCTCTGGGTAACAGTACTGTATATTTGCATATCATATGTCACAAATGTAAGAGTATACTATATACCTGTATGTCATGTATGTCCCTATGTCATAAATGTCATGATGTCATGTATGTTGTGTATGTCATAAATGTGAATGAATGAAATTAAATGAAATGAAATGAATGAATGAATGAATTAATGAAAAACTTTATTTAACAGATTGCAGAATGGGTATACAGTACGGCTCAATACACACAATTGTTAAGGGGATGCAGGCCAGAGAAAGACGTTTGTCTCGTTTACATCAGGGTCCCCCATTTTAAATTCATAGTGACATTTATGACATACACAACATATATGACATCATGACATTTATGGCATAGGGACATACATGACATGCAGGTATATAGTACAGTATAGTGACATATACGATATGCAAATATACAGTACTGTTACCCATAGATCCTGACAGAGTATATGATGGGGAGGAGACTGTACATTAGGAGGGGGTGGGTGGGTGGGAGAGAAATATACATACGGTGGGGAGAGAATATATACATACGGTGGGGAGGAGACTGTCTATTGGGAGGGGGTGGGGGGGTTCGGACATTTACGGTGGCCAGTTTCGAATTGCAGCCTCCCATAGGTGCTCTTTAAGAGAGGTTTTGAATGTGGGTAGGGATTCACATTCCTTTACAGCTTCCCATCCCACTGTTAGTCGTTATGCCAATTCCCAACCCCCTTCCTGGTTGTTTGCGCACCCCCCCCTACTGTTGGTCTGGGAGGCCGGAGACTGTCACATGCTTTCCTCCGACACATGTGCAGCCAGCCGGCAGCCAGCCTGGCAGCGCAGATTCTCACCGGGAGAGTGTAACGTGTGGAAGGTCACACTACCTTTCTCCAGATCCTACCCTCGCTGTGCAGGCGCCCTGACAGAACTGTAGGGGTCGCTGTCCACAACGCCCAGGACCCACCCACGGCTTCCCTCCCCCTAACTCAGCCAAACGAGTTAGTATAGCGATCAGCCCAAGCCAAGGCAATGCTGACTCTCCGATTTTAAGTTATTGTTGATGTGGGTGCCGAGGAATTTGAGTGAGTCCGTCAGAGTTATGGATTGGTCAGAGATTGATAGTGGGAGTTTGTGTGTTTTGTTGGCAGATCTGAAGTCGATGGCTATTTCTGTAGTTTTGGAGGTGTTGAGCAGGAGGTTGTTGATGGAGCATCATCTCGCTGCTCTGTCCACCTCTCGCCGGTATGAGGTCTCGTCGTTGTTTGTGATCAGGCGGTGGTGTCGTCTGCATATTTAAAGATTTTTACTGAGCTGTCCAGGGAGATGAGTTGGTTGGTGTAGATGGAGAAGAGCCAGGGGGAAAGGAACGCAGCCCTGTGGGGCACCAGTGCTGAGTGTCAGGGAGTGGGATGTGAGGTTGTTCACCTTGACTTTTTGGGTTCTCTTGTTGAGAAATCAAGGATCCAGTAGTTTATGGCTGGGTTGATGTTCATGTCCTGAAGTTTGGAGAATAGTTTGTTGGGGGAGATGGTGTTGAAGGCTGAACTAAAATCGATAAACAGGATGCGTGCGTATGTGTTGGGGGTTTCTAGGTGTAGGAGTGTGTGGTGGAGTACTAGACTAATGGCGTCCTCTACTGACCTGTTGGCACGGTAGGCGAATTGGTATGGATCTAGTTTTTTTTTTTTTTTTTTTATTATTCTTTCAGAGAAATATTTGGGCGGTGGGCCACGGAATTCCCCCCGCCATAGAGTACGTCACTGGGCGCGTTTCTATTGGTTGTGAGACTTTCGTGAGTTCTTTTCAGGCTCCATGTTGTGGACCTCTGTTATTGTCAAGGTGAGTAGAACTTAAAAAGAAGTTCTGCTCTGTTGTATGTGTCTTGAGCTTGGTAGGTGATGCAATGCAGTAGAGACAATTTGTTCTTCTGCTCTGCTCCCTACTAGTAGTGTGTATATTGGGTCAGAGCCTCCTCCTCAGGGAGTTTCAGAGCCTCCTCGGTGAGTTCAGAACCTCCCTCTCAGTGAGGGAGCCTCCTCAGAGTTTCAGAGCCTCCTCCTCAGTGTGTCCAATTGTTACATAGCTCAATGTTGCATATGTCTTTTCAATTATTACTCACATGGGAAGTCTCTCTCTGGGGGTTCCCTGTCTCCTCTCTTTATAGGGCGGGGTTGACAGGGGTGTTTTCCCTCGGGCGCGTCATATGGGACCCATATCTGTGTCTTGGCCAGCTTCCTGCCGCTCTCCCAGGCGGCTTGGAGGGAACGTTATCTGGGTTCTTGTTAGAATTACCATTGATGTGTTTTGGGTCTCGACGTGTACATAGTGCTGGTCCTGGGTGCTTCTGATAGGAACCATGCATGGGCTTGCTCGCCTTGGTTGCTCATCATTGAAACAGCGTTTTTGTGGGGCAACTGGGATGGAGTTTTGTCTCTTCCGAGCGCCAGTGTACTAGGTTAGTCTCGATGAATTCTCGTTCATCTCTGGGGGGAGATAACGGAATAGATCAAAGCATTGGCGGAGGGGTCTCACGCCTTTGGGGTGGGCCACCGGGCGCGGCTTGGTGGCGCCCTCTGTGATGTTTTAGATCGACACGCGTACCTACCCCCCTCCTGGGACTGGGGATGGTGGCGTGATTAGGACACAGGACTGGTTCTGGTTGCGCCGGACCAGGTCAGTTAACCCATTGTCCGCCGGGGCGCAGATCTGCTGTTCTGACGTGTGCTTTTTCGGGGGGGAAATGCCGGATCGGCCCGGAGTTGCAGGGTTTGATGTTATGGAGATGTTCGTGATTATGTCACTGCGTGTTATCCTTCACTGTTGCTTGGTCCATATTGTGTTGTACCTTGCACTGTTCTAAGGAGCCTGGTCCTTCTCCATTCTTTTTTCGCCCCTCTCTTCTCCTGCTTGGCGGGGCTGGGAGGGGGCTGTCGAGGTGGTTTTTGTAGAACCCCTCTGGCATCCCTGTGTACGTCCCGGTCCGCCGGGCCCAGGTCCGGATTTGTTTTCGTCGACCTGTTGGCCTGGGTTAACCCCTGCTTGAAAACTGAAACACTTGTACTGCTGTATAGCCAGTGTATACCCGCAGTTGTGTTTTGGAGTTTTGGAGTTTTTTCTTGGGAGGTTATAGGAACAACCTCCTCATGTTAGAACCAAGGTGGTGGTTGGTTTCCAGGTGTGTTGGTAGCGGAGTCAACTCTCGGGGTAGGCCGGGCTTGGCCCCGTCTGCCTGTGAGTGTGCCCCTGTACCTTTCATGACGTCTGCCAATCATGTCAGCCTTCTCTGCCTCGGCCCCTCTAGAGGGTCGGGTTTTTTTTGTGGAGGCTGCGACATGGTGCTCAGCATACCAGCATACGCCCCTTCCGCCGGGGTGCTGTTTCAGCAGACCCCTTTGGCGCCTGTCTAGTCCGCAGTGCTCCAGGCTCAGGTCGAGTGGCCTGTTGCCTGGATTGAGGGATCGACCTCTTTTGGGGGCTGTCTCCCCGGTGCGCTGCCTGGTCCCGCTGTGGGTGTAGCCTCTTGAGTGCTTCGGGGCGGCGTGCTGTAGGGGGGAAGGGCCTGCTCTTGGATGGGCCCTGTCCGAATATGCTGGCGACCGCCTGGTGGGGTCTCGATACTGCGGCGTCGTTGGCCTCACCAGGCCCCCTTTTCCGGGGGGTCCAGTCCCTTCCTGGGGCTGGGTCCTCCTTCGCGCTCCGCTGCTACGGCCTTGCCACGGGGTTGGGTTTTTGCCCTTGACCCTGTGATATTAGGGGTTGTAACGGGGGTTTGTTTCTTCCCGTTTGTTCCCTGGTGGCATGTGGGTTGCGCGTTTGTGTAGTCGTGGGTTCTTCTGTGGGAAGGTAAGTCCCACGGTCTGCTCACCCTGTTCGTTTGAGTTGCTAAACTCCTCTTCGCACAGTCGGATCCAATTCCCTCCCGTCCTCCGCTAGGGGGGTCCGGGGGGCTCGGGTCCTCCCCGGTTCTGATGGTTGTGGGGGGCCTCAGCGGGTACATTTGTCGAGCTTCCGCTCTGCTCAGCTCTTGTATTCCAGTAGACGCAGAGCGGAGCTATACGATATATAACGTACGGTTATGTCTATAACCATAGTTATATGAGTATAGTGACGCTCTGCGTCGGACTCACTGAGGACCCCGTGGTCTTCGCACTGGTGGTGAAAGACTTGGGAAGGAGCTGTTAGTATGGCCACACCCCTGCTTATGTAGAGGAGCAGATGGGGGTGTGGCCAGGCGAGTGGGTGTATATAGGTGCATGTGAAGATTTATTCAGTGCTAGTACTGATACAGGGATGTATTCCAGTAGACGCAGAGCATCACTATACTCATATAACTATGGTTATAGACATAACCGTACGTTTGGAAGTTCGGCACGGGTTTTCGGTACAGTGGGGGAAAGTTTGGCTTTCCATGTTCCACTCAGGGGTGATGTAGTGTGCAATAACTAATTGTACTTGTAGGGCTGTCAACGAATATTCTATATCGAAATGAATAATCGACTTGTAAAAGAGAAAGCATTAAACAGATCATCTGTCTACTCATGTTCTGTGTCTTGAGTCGTACTGTATTGTATTCTGCATCTGTTAATAAAGTTTCAATCTGTAAGAGCCTCAAATTTCCATGTACATTTAATAAGTTGTTGTCAGCCAGTTTCTAACCTGTAACATTCCTAAAGTAAAGGCACAAGGGTAAATCAATGTCGTTGAAGTTATGTAGACAATCTTTCCATTCCTGGTAACTGTAATGCATTCTACATTGTTGGCAGTATTTATAGTATGTGGCATCTAGAGATGGAAATATGCAGCATTGCACTTGATATACAGTAATTTCTCACATGGTTGATTATCAAAACAATCGCTTATCAAACCCATTGTGTTTACTGATATATACCATATAAACCATTAAGAGTGGGTGTCAGACAAAAGGGAAGACTCAGGTTTTAAACTGTGGATACCAACAGACGGTAAACATTACTTTGAACTGTACAGTAATCCAGAACTATTTCATTGCACTGTAAATAAACTGATTTTATAGTATGTCACATCATTCATGTCTTTCACATTCTACTAAAACTGAATCAAACCATAAACAAGGTGGCCTGTTGGGATGTTAGATCCTAATGTGAAAAACTGATTTTATATGTCAGGAGAAGACTGGTACTCATCAGCAGGTCCACAGACGGGCCTCGCATCTTCGTCTCCACAAAGTACTGGGGGGGTCTACTGTATGTGAGACATATTTCCTTAGAGTGAAAGAAAACAACAAGTATGTTGTGTGCCAGGTTTATGTGCAGTCATGGTAAAGTGAGAGGTGACGGGTGGACCACCACTTATGTCATGCGTCCAGGCAGGCCTCAGGTACAAGTCATTTTAACTCCAGCAGCCCATTAGGTACCAACCAGTTTATTTTCCCATGAATCCCTGCACAGCCACAGACTAAACCGAAAGAAGCTTTAGCTGTCATGACATAAAGATGCCAGACATCCATACATCTGCGTATAGATCTGTTTGATAATGTCTAGCTCAGGAAATGCTAAAGTAATCTTGTGTGCATTTAACATCCTGCTATCCTCAATTTTACAATTTACATTACATTTGGTTTCCTTGAGGTAAATTTCACCCCAGCCATTCCAACCTCTTGGAAATTATAAAAATTGTAACCAACGTTTGTGTCTGGGGTGCACGGGGTAAAACAATTAGATTTTAGAATATTTCAGATAATGAAATTAAATGTTTATCATCAACTATCTAGTTAGTATTTATAGGTACATTGAGTCCATCCTCACCTCCATCACACTATGGTACTACGCTGCAGCCAAGGACAAAGGCAGGCTGCAGTGTGTCATCCACTCTGCTGAGAAGGTGATCGGCTGCAATCTGCAATCTCTCCAGGACCTGTACGCCTCTCCAGAACTCTGAAGCGTGCAGGTAAGATTGTGGCCGACCCCTACCACCCCGGTCACAACCTGTTTGAGTCACTCCCCTCTGGAAGGAGGCTGTGGTCCACCAGGGCCAAAACCTCACCCCACAAGAACAGTTTCTTCCCCTCTGCAGTGAGCCTCATCAACAAGGCTCGGGACCCTCACTGACACCCCCCACTGTGTTACATTGTGCTATATTTAATTTAGTTACTTTATATCCCATATAATTTTATTCAACCTCTTATTTACTGATTCTGATGTAACTCTAACCAGTTAACAGTCTCTCCATCTATGTAACTCTAACCATATTTGCATATCTTGTATGTCACAAACTTAAATGTCCAAAACCAACCCCCTCCAATGCACAGTCCCCCCCACCCAACCACCTCCAATGTACAGTTTTACCCACCTACCCAACCTCTTCTCAGTTACAGTGGGTGACAATATTGTCACAAGTGTAACGGATGTTCTCTGTGTGTAGGTCTGGCTAACACACGTGGTCCCTGCGTTGTGTTCTGGGCGTGACGTGAAGTGACGAGTCAGCAACCAATGGACAACAGTTCAGTCATTTATTTCGGGTGCTCTTCAATGGAGAGCCACCTGTATCCAAATGGTGGTTGAAATACCACAATGGAACAGCGTCACAATTACATTTCCAGTCAAGTCTCCCACGTTGGATGGTTGTTGCAAACTGAACCCCAAACCGGAAAAGGCTACCTCTAACACCGCACTAATAATTGACCCGGAAGGCAAAGCTCTTGAACGTGAACTTTCTCAAGTGACGTTCAAATAAAAGTGTCTTTGGTATAAGGAAATAATAAACATCTGTAAACATTAAACATTTGTAAACATAGGATTTGGTGACATTTCAACCCTTAATAATAATAATAAAACAATGTTCATTTGACACTTGTTACACAAGGAAAGATGAAATTACCTACCTGGGTTCCATCCTAGAGGCTAATCTTTCCTGTGACAAAATGGCATCCAATGTAATAAAAAAAGTCAACCAACGAACTCGATTCTTGTACCGGATCTCCTCTCTGGTAAACAAGAATACCCTGAAGACTCTGGCAGGAGCACTCATTCAAGGGTACTACAACTATGCTTGCACCTCATGGTACCAAAGCACCTCAAAGGCGCTAAAAACAAAATTACAAACATCTCAAAACAAACTGGTCAGACTACTGCTTGATCTTACTCCTAGAACCCACCTCACCCCTGCCCACTTTGACAACCGAGTAGACGACAGAGTACAGCAACTTGCAATGGGCCTGATCTACAAGATACACTACACGACCAAGGTACCCATGTACATGTCAAAATACTTCCCAAAGGTCAGTGAATACCACAATAACAACACCAGAGGGAGCTCCACAAATCATGTAAAACCCAGATTCGGCTCAAACAAGGGACTAAACACGTTTTGCAATTATGCCACATAAATGTGGAACGCCCTACCCAAAGCTGTAAAGGAATGTGAATCACTACCCACCTTCAAAAACACTCTCAAAGAACACCTACGGGAGACTGCAATTCAAAACTGGCCCCTACAAATGTCCTAACCCAGTTGTACAATAAAGACCAAGCATGGCTTTGTCAGTATTCCAATGTATTGAGCTGTACTGTATTCGTGTCTGTTGCACTAGTAACACGTAGGGAGAGATAGAGAGAGACCCCTGTGGTGTTGGTATTGAGAGCGCCTCATTCGTTTGGGTCGCAACTACAGTCCAGCAGCGGGGACGGACAGATCTGTCAGCCAATAGCCAATAGGCAGTTGTACAGTAAATGACCAAGTAAGGCTTTGTCAGTATTCCAATGTACAGTGTAAAATGTGTGTGTGTCCCCTACCCAACCCCCCCCCCCCCCACCTCCAATGTACAGCCCTCACCCAACCCCACCCCACCCACCCAACCTCCTCCAATGTACAGTTTCTACGCCAAATGTATATACACTCTTTTTCTGGACACTTTTGTATCACAAACAGTACTGTATTTGCAAATCTGATATGTCATAAATGTATAGATGTAGCAGTACTGTCTATCTGTATGTCATGTATGTCATATATGTTATGATGAATTGAAAATGGGGGACCCTGATGTAAACAAGACGAAAGTCTTTCTCTGGTCTGCATCCCCTTAACAATTGTATGTATTGAGCTGTACTGTACTGTACCCATTCTGCAATCTGTTAATAAACTTTTCAATCAATCAATCAATCAAGCCCCGCCCAACAAAACAAAGTAAAGGCCCCGACGGCGTGTTGCTTAATAACAGCGGAACAGTGCAAAAATGCTTCCGCTTTCGTCACCGCACGCCACTACGGTAAAGCGCCTTTCTTTTCACGCCGCTTAGACAGATGCTATGGCATTTCCGCGTACATTGCAACGAATCACTTGGAACCTCGGCTGTCTTTAACTATGAGTGAACACAACGCAACATTGTAACGTTAACGTGTAATTTACTATGGAATATAGTATATTATCGCGACGATTGTAACGTTAACGTGTACTTCGCGAATATAGTATATTATCGCGACGCGTCGTCAGACTAAACGCTGTTGTGAACACAACACATTGTAACGTTAACGTGTACTTCGCGACGCGTCGTCAGACTAAACAGTGTTGTGAACACAACACATTGTAACGTTAACGTGTACTTTACTATGGAATATCAGAAGAAACTACTCAACCTCGGCTGTCTTTAACTAAACAGTGTTGTGAACACAACACATTGTAACGTTAACGTTTGATTGATTGATTGAAAAGTTTATTAACAGATTGCAGAATGGGTACAGTACAGTACAGCTCAATACATACAATTGTTAAGAGGATGCAGACCTGAGAAAGACTTTCGTCTTGTTTCCATCAGGGTCCCCCATTTTCAATTCATCATATGACACACATGACATACAGATAGACAGTACTGCTACATCTATACATTTATGACATACCAGATTTTCAAATACAGTACTGTTTGTGATACTAAAAAAATCCAGAAGAAGAGTATATACATTTGACATAGAAACTGTGCATTGGGGGAGGTTGGGTAGGTGGGGTGGGGCTGTACATTGGAGGTGGGGGGGGGGGGGGGGTATGGGGGGGGGGACACACTGTACATTGGAATACTGACATACATTTGACATAGAAACTGTACATTGGAGGAGGTTGGGTAGGTGGGGTGGGGTGGGGTTGGGTGGGGCTGTACATTGGAATACTGACAAAGCCATGCTTGGGCTTTATTGTACAACTGGGTTAGGACATTTGTAGGGGCCAGTTTTGAATTGCAGTCTCCCGTAGGTGTTCTTTGAGAGTGTTTTTGAAGGTGGGTAGTGATTTACATTCCTTTACAGCTTTGGGTAGGGCGTTCCACATTGTTGTGGCATAATTGCGAAACGTGTTTAGTCCCTTGTTTGAGCCGAATCTGGGTTTTACATGATTTGTGGAGCTCCCTCTGGTGTTGTGATCGTGGTATTCACTGACCTTTGGGAAGTATTTTGACATGTACATGGGTACCTTGGTCGTGTAGTGTATCTTGTAGACCAGGCCCATTGCAAGATGCTGTACTCTGTCGTCTACTCTAAGCCATCCTAGGTTGGCAAAGTGTGCAGGGGTGAGGTGGGTTCTAGACCCATGTTACTGACCAGACACTCTATATCAGTGATGTCTGTTTACTGCAGAGTGGAGGGACTGGGAGACTATGAGCTTTAATGTTTTGAGAGGATAATGTCTTGTATGAACTACCAGTAATATAAATAATATTAACAACAAAAATGTGTTCCATCTTCATGTCAGATGATTTTAAAAAAGGAAAATGTACTACGCCTCTGTCGTCTACTCTAAGCCATCCTAGGTTGTCAAAGTGGGCAGGGGTGAGGTGGGTTCTAGACCCATGTTACTGACCAGACACTCTATATCAGTGATGTCTGTTTACTGCAGAGTGGAGGGACTGGGAGACTATGAGCTTCAATGTTTTGAGAGGATAATGTCTTGTATGAACTACCAGTAATATAAATAATATTAACAACAAAAATGTGTTCCATCTTCATGTCAGATGATTTTCAAAAAGGAAAATGTACTACGCCTCTGTCGTCTACTCTAAGCCATCCTAGGTTGTCAAAGTGGGCAGGGGTGAGGTGGGTTCTAGACCCATGTTACTGACCAGACACTCTATATCAGTGATGTCTGTTTACTGCAGAGTGGAGGGACTGGGAGACTATGAGCAGTTAGCTCATGTTAGCTCAGTAGTTAGCTTCATGTTAGCTCCATGTTCAATCAATCAATCAATCAATCAATCAATCAATCATGTACAGTTAGCTGCATGTTAGCTCCATGTTAGCTCAGCAGTTAGCTCATGTTAGCTCAGCAGTTAGCTCATGTTAGCTCAGTAGTTAGCTGCGTGTTAGCTCCATGTTAGCTCAGCAGTTAGCTCATGTTGCTCAATCAATCAATCAATCAATCATGTACCTCGGCGCAGCTGAATAACAATAGCAGTGATCGCCTGCTGCGTCCATCACGTGTATGGTGATTAACCAAATTGAACCAAAGCGCCAAAGCGTGTTAATATGTAACCAAATTGAACCAATAATGTGTTATATGTGTCGAACCAAGGCGGGATCTCATGCGCATGCGCGGGCACCTCGCGAGCACGCCGGCGCACGCACCTGAGCGAGCACGCCGCCGGTGCACGCACCTGGGCGAAGGAAAATGAAAGGCGCATTACCGTAGTGGCGTGCGGTGACGAATGCGGAAGCATTTTTGCACTGTTCCGCTGTTATTAAGCAACAGGCGCCCCGACGCCCCGCCCACGCACAGTAAAACCGACGCGACTACAAGCCCCGAAGTCCCGCCTCAAACCAAGTACAGGCCCCGAAGCCCCGCCCATACGTTGGGCTTGCGGCTCTGCAGATATCCTAATATAGACGCATCCCGCGTCGAACGTCTGACGTTTTGACGTTCGGCACGCATGCGCATTATCACATACGGAAGTGCGTCATTATTCCTCCTCGAGGATCCTAGCCGCGTGATTTTTTGTACCTACACTCCTTTACCATCGCTTCTGTTTTATGAAACTGGATTCTTCCAAGTAGGTAGGCTGTGTTTTAACATGTCTTACACCGTTTACAAGTGATGATATAAAAGCTGAAAAGACGCATATGTTACAGCTTTTATTTGGAAAGATTCTGACCGAAAGTTGTTGTCGCTAGCTCGACACAGGTATTTTGAATGAATGAATGAATGAATGAATGAATGAATGAATGAAAAACTTTATTTAACAGATTGCAGAATGGGTACAATACAGTACGGCTCAATACACACAATTGTTAAGGGGATGCAGACCTGAGAAAGACGTTTGTCTTGTTTCCATCAGGGTCCCCCATTTTCAAAAGAGTTACGAAGCTTACGTTACAATCTCTCGGGAGATTGATTGATTGATTGATTGAAAAGTTTATTAACAGATTGCAGAATGGGTACAGTACAGTACAGCTCAATACATACAATTGTTAAGGGGATGCAGACCAGAGAAAGACTTTCGTCTTGTTTACATCAGGGTCCCCCATTTTCAATTCATCATAACATATATGACATACATGACATACAGATAGACAGTACTGCTACATCTATACATTTATGACATATCAGATTTGCAAATACAGTACTGTTTGTGATACAAAAGTGTCCAGAAAAGGAGTGTATATACATTTGGCGTAGAAACTGTACATTGGAGGAGGTTGGTTGGGTGGGGTGGGGTTGGGTGGGTTGGGTGAGGGCTGTACATTGGAGGTGGGGGGGGGGGGGGGGGGGGGGGGGTTGGGTACGGGACACACACACATTTTACACTGTACATTGGAATATTGACAAAGCCTTACTTGGTCATTTACTGTACAACTAGGTTAGGACATTTGTAGGGGCCAGTTTCGAATTGCAGTCTCACGTAGGTGTTTTTTGAGAGTGTTTTTGAAAGTGGGTAGTGATTCACATTCCTTTACAGCTTTAGGCAGGGCGTTCCACATTGATGTGGCATAATTGCGAAACGTGTTTAGTCCCTTGTTTGAGCCGAATCTGGGTTTTACATGATTTGTGGAGCTCCCTCTGGTGTTGTGATCGTGGTATTCACTGACCTTTGGGAAGTATTTTGACATGTACATGGGTACCTTGGTCGCGTAGTGTATCTTGTAGACCAGGCCCATTGCAAGTTGCTGTACTCTGTCGTCTACTCTAAGCCATCCTAGGTTGTCAAAGTGGGCAGGGGTGAGGTGGGTTCTAGGAGTCAGGTCAAGTAGTAGTCTGACTAGCTTGTTTTGAGATGTTTGTAATTTGTTTTTTAGTGCCTTTGAGGTGCTTTGGTACCATGAGGTGCAAGCATAGTCGTAGTACCCTTGAATGAGTGCTCCTGCTAGAGTCTTCAGGGTATTCTTGTTTACCAGAGAGGAGATCCAGTACAAGAATCGCGTTCGTTGGTTGACTTTTTTTATTACATTGGATGCCATTTTGTCACAGGAAAGATTAGCCTCTAGGATGGAACCCAGGTAGGTAATTTCATCTTTCCTTGTGATAATATTGTCACCCACTGTAACCGAGAAGCCGTCGGTCTTGCTGAGTTTGTTATTTGAACCGAAGAGAATGGACTCTGTTTTGCCCATGTGTAATGATAGTTTGTTGTCGGCGAGCCATATGCAGATTTTGCCTAGTTCCGAGCTGAGGGCTTTTTCAACCTGTAACTTGTTCTTGTCAGAGACCAGCAGGGCTGAGTCGTCCGCAAACAGGAACAAGTTGCAGTCACAAGCTGACGACATGTCATTTGCATAAATTAGGAATAGTAGCGGTCCTAGTATGCTTCCTTGTGGAACACCACAGCTCACTGTGAGGGGGGGGGATAGGGTACCGTTTACTTCCACCATCTGTTCCCTCCCCTCCAGGTAGGATTGTATCCAGCTCACTGATAAACTATCAAAACCAATTGCTTTTAGCTTGTCAATCAGAATGGTGTGATTGACAGTGTCGAAGGCCTTTTGTAGGTCCAGCATGACCATGCCGCAGTATTTGCCCGCGTCCACCTCTTGTTTGATGTGGTCGTTCAAGTAGAGAAGGCATGTGTCAGTGGAGTGGGATGTTCTGAAGCCAGATTGGAATTCGTAGATTAGATTTTTTTCCGCAAGGTACTTTTCGATCTGTTCGTATACTATTTTTTCTATGACTTTCGAGATGGATGTAAGGATAGAAACAGGGCGGTAGTTCAATTCAAGCTCTTTGATTCCAGCTTCCAATCAAAATTGATAAAGTGAGTCACGACTCCCCACCGTATGTATACTTCTCTCCCACCCCCTCATAATGTACAGTCCCCTCCCCATCATATGTATATTCTGAATTGATTGATTGATTGAAGAGTTTATTAACAGATTGCAGAATGGGTACATGTTACGTGCCCCCGTGGGGAGACGCAACACTAGGCCACAGACAGGATAGGTGAGGATGCAGTGACACAAAACACCATAGACGAGTTGTAAAATAACAATATTTATTTTACACAAGTGAGGATCAGCAACACAGAGAGCAAAGAGGACCTACCAGTGAGCACCAAATAATATCAAAATAAAACAAACCCCCCCCCCCCCCCTTTACAGGCGCGGACGCCCCAAAGTACAGGAGGTGGTGCTCACTCTAAGCTGGTGTCTTTAACAGTGGTTCTCCTACGTGATGCAGATGTAGACCCCAGGGTATCTTCACTGCCCTCAATGTCCCTGTGTGCGAAACAAAAGGTTAATATATAAGAAAAACAATCACCATAAGCTGGGTGACGAGGAATACATAAATACAGAAACAGGTTATGGGTAAAACAGAAATGTACAACAGGCAGGATCACAAAACGGTACAATACTATAGGGAATTGCTAGAAAACCAGAGCCTTGACCAGCTCTCACACAAACAACAGCTCCACAGAGCTTTCTACTAGCTCATGCACCAAAACATGAGCTCAACAGAGCTTTAACTAGCTCATGCACCAATCATGGGCTCAACAGAGCTTTAACTAGCTCATGCACTAAACATGGGCTCAACAGAGCTTTAACTAGCTCATACACAAAAAACAATGAGAGCTCTACCACAACACCACCAGATATAATTACCCACATACACCGACAGAGCTCTAGCTCACAATGCATACACAGGGATTATATTGGGATGTGGAGGCCAATTAGGCTGATGAGCCTCAGCTGTGGTTGCTGCTGCTTCTTCTGTTGGCTGGAGTGGAATGGTGATTGACCCTGAGAGGTAGATAGATTATATAGGAGGGAGACAAGAAAACACTACAACCTGCCTAATAATAATAACCCACACAATATAATATTACATGCATACATAATACATAATGAAATAAGGAATGAAATAAGGACAGAGTCCGTAACACTTCCCCCCCCAAGGAGTCAGCCCATGGCCGACGAACACACACTCCATCAGACACCATAGAACAAATAAAACAAACACCCAACCATCCCGAATAGCAAAACACCTGTTCCAACAGGCTACCCCCGAGAAAGGGCATCGGCAAACACATTCTCTGTGCCCTTCTTGTGCCGGACCACCACGTTATACCCCTGCATAAGCAGAGACCACCGCATCAACCGCTGGTTGTGGTTATACATGCGGTGCAAAAAAACAAGTGGGTTGTGGTCTGTGTGGACCACCACAGGCTCCACACTCGATCCCACATACACCTCAAAAAATTGGAGCGCCAGCAGCAATGCCAACGTCTCCTGCTCTATTGTTGAGTAGCGTGTCTGGCTGCCACTAAACTTCTTTGAGAAGTAGCCCACAGGATGGACCAAACCCTCGGAATCCACCTGCGTCAGAACCGCACCAGCACCCACACTACTCGCATCAACCTCAATAGAGAAAGGCTTACTGAAATCAGGAGCATTTAGAACCGGAGCACTACATAAAAGGGCCTTACAGCTCTCAAAAGCCGCTTGACACTTGGCCATCCACTGGTATGGCACCAAGGGACTGATTAGGTCAGTCAGAGGGGCTGCAACCAAGGAAAAATTCGTACAGAACCCCCTGTAGTAACCCGTCATCCCAAGAAAACGACGTAGCTCTCGTCGTGTGGTCGGTACTGGGAACATGGTTATGGCCTCTATTTTGGCTCCTAGAGGACGCACCTTACCACCGCCCACCTGTTTCCCCAGGTAGGTCACTGTCGCTTTACCGAACTCGCATTTTGCCAAGTTCAGTGTCAGAGAAGCGTCTGCCAACCGCTGGAATACGGTTCTCAATGAGCTCACATGAGCAGACCAACTCACTGAATGCACCACCACATCGTCCAGATATGCTGTGCAGTTGGGCACATCCCCCAACACTATGTTGACCAGTCTCTGAAACGTAGCCGGTGCGTTACGCATCCCGAACGCCATCACAGAATACTGCAGGAAAGCATCGGGCGTAGCAAACGCAGATATTTCAGAGGCCCTTGGCGAGAGTGGCACCTGCCAGTACCCTTTTAAAAGATCCAATTTCGTCACATACCGGGCTGCCCCAATGGTATCTACACAATCGTCGATGCGCGGCATAGGAAAAGAATCAGGAATGGTTACTGCATTTACCTTTCGATAATCAGTGCAAAACCGATGAGTGGTATCTGGTTTCGGAACCAGCAGGCATGGTGAGCTCCACGGGCTCAAACTGTGATGAGCCAAATCATGCTCCAGTAAATATGCCACCTCCTGTTTCATTATTTCCCTTTTTACCGCATTTATCCTATAAGGATGCTGTTTGACTGGCCTTGCATTACCGACATCAATGTCGTGTTCCAGAACGGTAGTGCGGGTTGGGACATCCCCAAACAAAATGGGATAACTGTTAATGAGCGCCACCATGTCAGCTTCCTGCTCCTTACCCAAGTGTGGCATCAGGGAGGGAAGGATCAACAACATCTCAGAGTTGCATAAACGAGGAGTCTGCTGCTGGACCTCACAACCATTCAAACCATCCTCATCACTTATTGGCAGAGTAGAAGGAACAGCAACCACAGTTACTGGTACTCCTCTCACTCCTGCTACTGCAGCTCCCACAGCGGTCCCAAGCTGCAGGTTGTCCCTGGGAAGATAACGCTTCAACATATTAATGTGACAAACACGGGTTTTCTTTCGCCTGTCAGGCGTCCTGACTACATAGTCAGTATTGCTCAATTTCCGCTCGATAGCATAAGGGCCAAAAAAACGAGCACTCAAAGAAGAGCCAGGGATGGGGAACAGAACTAAAACCAAGTCCTCAGACTGGAAAGAACGTGGAACCGCTTTTTTGTCAAACTGCCGTTTCATTGAACCCTGAGCAGCAGAGAGACTCTCCTTAGCGATACTACACGCCTCATGCAGCCGCTCTTTAAACCTACACACATAGTTCAAAACCCCTCTCTTTGGAGGTACGGTGTGCAGAGCCTCCCCCATTAACGGATCCTTTAATACTCTCAAAGGACCCCTCACTGAATGCCCAAACACCAGCTCTGCTGGGCTAAAACCCAGTGACTCCTGAACTGTTTCTCGCACAGCAAACAGAGCTAGGGGAACACCTTCATCCCAGTCTCTGCCGCTCTCCATACAATACTTGCGTAACACCGACTTGAAGGTCTGATGCCACCTCTCCAGGGCACCTTGCGACTCAGGGTGATACGCACTTGAGATCCTGTGAGAAATAGACAATGATGATAACACCTGCTCAAATATTCCTGAAAGGAAGTTAGTACCTTGGTCCGTTTGCAAGACTTTTGGCAGCCCGAACGTAGAAAAAAACTTGATCAGAGCTTTCACTACAGACTGAGATGTTATCTTTCTAAGAGGAATAGCCTCAGGGTACCGAGTCGCTACACACATAATTGTCAAAAGGAACTCGTTACCAGACTTCGTTCTCGGCAGGGGACCAACACAATCCACTAGCACATGCTCAAACGGCTCCCCCATCGCTGGGACTGGGTGAAGCGGGGCAGGTTTAATAACCTGATTAGGCTTCCCTGTAACTTGACACACATGACAAGTATTACAGAATCTGGTCACATCCCCCTCTAACCCAGGCCAAAAGAAGTGCTTCAAAACCCTGTCATTGGACTTGGTGATGCCTAGATGTCCCGACCAAGGATGATCGTGAGCTAAAGACAAAACAGACTGTCGATACGGTGTTGGCACAACAATCTCGGTAACATAACTCCACTCATTACCAAAATCCATCCGTGATCTCCACCTCCGCATTAGCACATCATTCTCAACAAAATAGGCTACCTCCTTGTTTTTAGCTGTCTCCGGGGCAAGAGCAGCAGCAAAACATTTAGCTAAACTAGCATCCTCCTTCTGAGCAACGATCAGATTACCTCTAGTCATGGGTAAATGCGTTGTCTCAGAGGTGAGCGTATCCTGCTGAAGCGCATTACTGTCACTCGTCTCTATAGCAGGTGGAACAAACATAAGCGGGGAAACAGGCGCGCCAGACAACTGTGTAGCTAGCACAGACTCCGACAGATCAACTACCTCACCCAACTTACGTGCCTGAGCACGGGTGACTGCACAAACTGTAAACACCTGGGGGAACTGTTGCGCCAACACATCTGGACGCAAAACCTCAGGGCGCTCTAAAACCTCCAAAACGGGCATAACTCGGCCACCCGCGATGTCGTTACCCAACAGGAAAGTGACACCCCGTACCGGTAACGACGGGCGAATGCCCACTTTGAACACCCCCTGTGCTAAACCACAGTTTAAGTGTATCAGATGGAGGGGCACCGACACAAAACCCATCTCGATCCCCTGCACCAACACACTTGAGCCATTTGATGACTCATGATTAAACGGCAGCACGTCCGACAAGATAAAAGACTGCGCTGCCCCAGTATCCCTCAGTATGCGCACCGGACGCTGGTCCAACTCACTACCACTGAGAGAAACCATGCCGTCCAACATAAACGGTTCGTAACTGGGCTCCAGGTCACCACACATTTTTGTGGGGACTACTGACTGTGGAACTATCACCGTCTGCACCAAACCAACCTCCTTTGGCCGACCACTTGGCGTAGACTGTGCGTTTATACGCTTGACAGTTCTCTCTAATATGACCCACCCGGTGACAATGATAGCATTCCCGCTCCTCCCTGTAGCGGGGAGATAACAAACGTGGTGGGCTAGTGTGCACTTTAGCTGGAGCTCGAGCAGAGGGATAAAAACCTCTATCCTCCTGTCTTAGTGTACCAAATGACTGTTTATGAGTTAGCACAAACTCATCAGCGAGCACCGCCGCCTGTGCCAACGACTCAACTTTATGCTCATTGAGATAAGTCACTAAACGGTCATTTAGGCTATTTTTAAACTCCTCCAGTAACATTAATTCAGACAGAGAATCAAAATCAGCTACATCACAAGCCCTGCACCACCGATGAAATAGGGATTCTTTCTCCCGAGCAAACTCCACAAAAGTCCGGCCAGGTAACTTTCTGTGAGTTCTAAACTTTTGCCTGTACGCCTCTGGCACTAACTCATAGGCTCTAAGCACAGCCGTCTTGATTAAGTCATACGACAAACTGTCAGTTAGAGGGAGGGCAGACAGAATTTCCTGGGCTTTTCCCGTTAGCTTACATTGCAGTAAGAGAGCCCAGACCTCTTTAGGCCACTTTAAAGACGTAGCCACCCACTCAAAAGCATTAAAATAGGAGTCTACCTCCGCCTCACGAAATTGAGGAACTAAAGAAATCAGTCTACTCACATCGTAAGCCCCCACAGCCGTGGAAGAGGGTTGAGTAGGACTCCCAATCTTAGCAGCTTCAAGCTCCAGCTGCTTCATTTTAAGCTCGGCGTCCACCCGGTGGCGGTCAGCGTCCAGCTGGCGGGTTGAGAGTGAGACCTCAGCCTCCAGCTCCATTTTTCTAATAGCCAACCTGTGACTATTCTCCTCCTTCTGCGCCTCGAACTGCAACCGTGCTAAACCCAATTTTAGACTGGCCTCCTCAGCACTCCCACTAGGGACAGATGCTGCACGCCCGTGCACTGGAGACGTGACACCCGAAAGGGGAGGCTTATCCTCTACCCCGTCTTTAACCGGGTCTACCACCGGAGGATCCTCGCCCTCCTCGTCTGTGACTATAGGGGAAGAAACAAAAGACGCTCCCTCACCGACACCGAGCACCTTGTTCCACACCAATATGCGCACCACCTCTTCTCTCAGGTCAGCCTTTGCCAAACTTTTAGAAAGGGCGACCTGAAAATGCGAGGCGATGGCAAATAAGTCTTCCCTCCTACACTGATCCAAACGATCAACCGAGGGATCACCCAGGAACACCTCCACCCCAAAAGACGACATCCCTACCCAGACCAGTGCACACACACACCAAAAACACACCTAATAAACTACCACCCAAAACCAAAACCAAGCAACGTGCCCACCGCACACCAACACCAAATGTCTGTCGCCCAACTACCGAGCCCCCATTTATGTTACGTGCCCCCGTGGGGAGACGCAACACTAGGCCACAGACAGGATAGGTGAGGATGCAGTGACACAAAACACCATAGACGAGTTGTAAAATAACAATATTTATTTTACACAAGTGAGGATCAGCAACACAGAGAGCAAAGAGGACCTACCAGTGAGCACCAAATAATATCAAAATAAAACAAACCCCCCCCCCCCCCTTTACAGGCGCGGACGCCCCAAAGTACAGGAGGTGGTGCTCACTCTAAGCTGGTGTCTTTAACGGTGGTTCTCCTACGTGATGCAGATGTAGACCCCAGGGTATCTTCACTGCCCTCAATGTCCCTGTGTGCGAAACAAAAGGTTAATATATAAGAAAAACAATCACCATAAGCTGGGTGACGAGGAATACATAAATACAGAAACAGGTTATGGGTAAAACAGAAATGTACAACAGGCAGGATCACAAAACGGTACAATACTATAGGGAATTGCTAGAAAACCAGAGCCTTGACCAGCTCTCACACAAACAACAGCTCCACAGAGCTTTCTACTAGCTCATGCACCAAAACATGAGCTCAACAGAGCTTTAACTAGCTCATGCACCAATCATGGGCTCAACAGAGATTTAACTAGCTCATGCACTAAACATGGGCTCAACAGAGCTTTAACTAGCTCATACACAAAAAACAATGAGAGCTCTACCACAACACCACCAGATATAATTACCCACATACACCGACAGAGCTCTAGCTCACAATGCATACACAGGGATTATATTGGGATGTGGAGGCCAATTAGGCTGATGAGCCTCAGCTGTGGTTGCTGCTGCTTCTTCTGTTGGCTGGAGTGGAATGGTGATTGACCCTGAGAGGTAGATAGATTATATAGGAGGGAGACAAGAAAACACTACAACCTGCCTAATAATAATAACCCACACAATATAATATTACATGCATACATAATACATAATGAAATAAGTCCGTAACAGTACAGTACAGCTCAATACATAATGGGTACAGTACAGCTCAATACATACAATTGTTAAGAGGATGCAGACCTGAGAAAGACTTTCGTCTTGTTTCCATCAGGGTCCCCCATTTTCAATTCATCATATGACACACACGACCTACAGATAGACAGTACTGCTACATCTATACATTTATGACATACCAGATTTTCAAATACAGTACTGTTTGTGATACTAAAAAAATCCAGAAAAAGAGTGTATATACATTTGACATAGAAACTGTGCATTGGAGGAGGTTGGGTAGGTGGGGTGGGGCTGTACATTGGAGTTGGGGGACCAGGGGAGGAAACTAACTTTTTGGCTTACCAGCCAACTGGCAAGTATCTGATTTTTTTTTACCAGCCAAACAGATTTTTTACCAGACAAAAAAAATCGCTAATTGTGATAATTACTTCTTTGTACGTCTTCGTCTAAATTGATTTTCAATCATAGTAAATTAATCACACTGTCTCTACTCTTCAAAATATTACATCATTAAATCACATATTAACATGAAAGAGGGAACTATTCTGGACTGGGTTGGGCTGAACTGGGCAGTGAAAGATGCTGGGTTGGGCTGGTCTAGGTTATACTGAATGATGAATTGAAAATGGGGGACCCTGATGTAAACGAGACGAAAGTCTTTCTCTGGTCTGCATCCCCTTAACAATTGCATGTATTGAGCCGTACTGTACTGTACCCATTCTGCAATCTGTTAAATAAAGTTTTCATTCATTCATTCATCACAGCTCAACTACTAGGAATGTGTGTCTGACTCTTAAGTGCAGGAAATATTCATCAGAAAGGGGGGACATGATGGAGGGAATGGAAAGAGCAGGTTTGACAGGAGCAGGGTTGAAGGGCATATTGGAGTGTGGAGGAAGTGGACAAGGCATTAAGCAAACAGGACTGAAATGGGGGACCGAAATGGGGGACCCTGATGTAAACAAGACGAAAGTCCTTCTCTGGTCTGCATCCCCTTAACAATTGTGTGTATTGAGCTGTACTGTATTGTACCCATTCTGCAATCTGTTAATAAAGTTTTCAATCAATCAATCAATCAATACTGGGTTGGGCTGGTTTAGGTTGGACTGAGTTGGGCAGTGAAAGAACCAAGCATTTCACTGTAATGTAATAGCTAAATAAAACAACTTGAACTTGACTTGTTACATTTGCACTCTGGTTGTATGCCAAATGTATTCTGGTTGTACTGTACTTGTGCTGTAAGATGACAATACATTGGAACCGATTCGACAACGCTAGGGGTTCAGCAGGTGTATTCTGAATGCCAAGTATGACAACATCACCGTTGTGAAGGGCATATGGGCGAGTGGTGATATGGGGGGAACCCCGGTAATAATAAAATGTCACTCGGCTGCATTTAAGCAAAGCCGCTCAGTATAGTCGTCCACTATGTTGAATGCGCGTTATGGTAGCTTGTTACATGCTAGGTAGCTAGCCGGCTAATGCTGGTTGACTTGTCATTCTCATCCGACTCGAAGGAGACGTGTCGCGTGCTGTTGTTCGCCCCCATGTCAGACCGCACTGATATCCGAAAGCGACGACTCTACATGCAATTATTTTCATCCACTGATGTGTTTTTGTAAGTTTGTCTACGTTGTCAAGCCGGCTGCCGGTGGCAGGAGTTTGTAGGTCTGCGCGCAGTGGTCTGTCCACTTCCCCTAGATGGGCGGCATCTTCTAGAAAATGAGTGTTCATTGGAGGAGCTTAGAGCGCATCTGTACAACGATGATGTTCATTGGTTATGGTCTGATTATTATGTGGCGCAAATGGGAGGAATCAAGGGGGGAGTCAGAGTTCGGTTTGTGCCAGTGAGCGAATCAGCAGATTGCAGAATGATTTTTTTGTTTTGTTTTGTAATTACTAATACTCGCCAGACTGGCGAGTGCTCTTCATGAATTACTCGCCAAACGTAAAAAATACTCGCAATTGGAGAGTAAAGTGGCCTAATTTCCTCCCCTGTGGGGGACACACTGTACATTGGAATACTGACATACATTTGACATAGAAACTGTACATTGGAGGAGGTTGGGTAGGTGGGGGGGGTTGGGTGGGGCTTTACATTGGAGGGGGGGGGGGGGGGGGGTTGGGTACATTGGAATACTGACAAAGCCATGCTTGGTCTTTATTGTACAACTGGGTTAGGAGATTTGTAGGGGCCAGTTTTGAATTGCAGTCTCCCGTAGGTGTTCTTTGAGTGTTTTTGAAGGTGGGTAGTGATTTGCATTCCTTTACAGCTTTGGGTAGGGCGTTCCACATTGATGTGGCATAATTGCGAAACGTGTTTAGTCCCTTGTTTGAGCCGAATCTGGGTTTTACATGATTTGTGGAGCTCCCTCTGGTGTTGTGATTGTGGTATTCACTGACCTTTGGGAAGTATTTTGACATGTGACAGGGAACAAAATTAACTTTTTGACTTACCAGCCATTTGGCTGGTAGATTTTAAAAACTACCAGCCAGGCAGATTTTTTACCAGCCAAAAATTAAAAATAGCTTTTTAGTATATCGCCATGTGTTATTATTACTATATAATACTCTCATATGCTATTTTCAATTAATATCATAAACAACATAAGGAATATTAGCATAATTTTGAGTGGACTGAAGGAATGAGTCAGCGTTAATAGTTTTAAATGCAAATAATTTATTGAAACATAGAAGTGGGGTCGGGGACACACACACTGTTTCAACTCACCACCCCCGCATCATATTGTAGTCTAGTCTGTCTTCAAACTTCCACTCCTCTCGAAACCTTTTTATATTTGAATATCAACATTATCTGTGCATCCTCAGTAATCCTCAGTTTACTACAATATACTCCTCTCCTGAGTCCTGACTAGTGACTTCATCGTCTTTCCAAACGCACGCACACACACAGAGAAAGGGAGAGTGCCCCCCCCCCCCCCATTTCCCTTTCCCCAGTCCACACTGTCTGCTGTTCTCTATGGCTCTGCCGCTGATCAGGATTAGCTTGTTAGCTTACGCTAACATAACGTTCATTTCGGGCGATGTGGGCATAAAGGAATGGCGACGATGCAATGCATGTTCGATGCATTTGACCCGTTGTGAGAAGAAGAAAAAACCACAGACTTATTTCGGCTCGCAAAATAGGCGCACTGCTGTGTAGCTCTGCTCTCAGGGAACAAACTTAACTTTTTGACTTACCAGCCATTTGGCTGGTAGATTTTAAAAACTACCAGCCAGGCAGATTTTTTACCAGCCATTGGCGGTTGGCTGGTACTTATTTTGTTCCCTGTGTACATGGGTACCTTGGTCGTGTAGTGTATCTTGTAGACCAGGCCCATTGCAAGTTGCTGTACTCTGTCGTCTACTCTAAGCCATCCTAGGTTGGCAAAGTGTGCAGGGGTGAGGTGGGTTCTAGGAGTCAGGTCAAGCAGTAGTCTGACTAGTTTGTTTTGAGATGTTTGTAATTTGGTTTTTAGTGCCTTTGAGGTGCTTTGGTACCATGAGGTGCAAGCATAGTCGTAGTACCCTTGAATGAGTGCTCCTGCCAGAGTCTTCAGGGTATTCTTGTTTACCAGAGAGGAGATCCGGTACAAGAATCCAGTTTGTTGGTTGACTTTTTTTATTACATTGGATGCCATTTTGTCACAGGAAAGATTTGTCTCTAGGTATGTAATTTCATCTTTCCTTGTGACAATATTGTCACCCACTGTAACTGAGAAGCCGTCGGCCTGCGGTAGCGCTTTCCAGACCAGAGGAACAGTCCATGGTTGGGGTTAAAGCATAGATATGTCTATCTATGGGTTAATGTCCCTGATAATTTCCCGGGATTTCTTGATGCACTCCTCTCGTAGGTGAATGAATGAACGAATGAATGAATGAATGAAAACTTTATTTAACAGATTGCAGAATGGGTACAATACAGTACGGCTCAATACACATAATTGTTAAGGGGATGCAGACCAGAGAAAGTCGTTTGTCTTGTTTACATCAGGGTCCCCCATTTTCAATTCATATCGACATTTATGACATACACAACATACATGACATTTATGGCATAGGGACATACAGGTATTTAGTACTGATACATTTGTGACATAAACGGTATTCAAATATACAGTACTGTTACCCATAGATCCTGACAAGAGTATATACATATGATGGGGAGGGGAGTCAGGGGACTGTACATTAGGAGGGGGTGGGTGGGTGGGAGAGAAATATACATACGGTGGGGTGGAGACTGTACATTGGGAGGGGGTGGGTGGGTGGGAGAGAAATATACATACGGCGGGGAGAGAATATGCGGTGGGGAGGAGACTGTCTATTAGGAGGTGGTGGGGGGTTTGGGCATTTACGGTGGCCAGTTTCGAATTGCCGACTCCCGTAGGTGCTCTTTAAGAGCGGTTTTGAATGTGGGTAGGGATTCACATTCCTTTACAGCTTTGGGTAGGGCGTTCCACATTGATGTGGCATAATTGCGAAACGTGTTTAGTCCCTTGTTTGAGCCGAATCTGGGTTTAACATGATTTGTTGAGCTTCCTCTGGTGTAGTGGTTGTGGTATTCACTGACCTTTGGGAAGTATTTTGACATGTACATGGGTACCTTAGTCGTGTAGTGTATCTTGTAGACCAGGCCCATTGCAAGTTGCTGTACTCTGTCGTCTACTCTAAGCCATCCTAGGTTGTCAAAGTGGGCAGGGGTGAGGTGGGTTCTGGGGGTGAGGTCAAGTAGTAGTCTGACCAGTTTGTTTTGTGATGTTTGTAATCTTGTTTTTAGCGCCTTTGAGGTGCTTTGGTACCATGAGGTGCAAGCTAGGGGTGGGAATCACCAGTTTCATCACGATGCGATACGATATCGATTCTTTGGACAACGATACGATCAGGGCTGTACAGTGCGATGATATGATCGCAAATTGCCCCCTAATTTGGTCCGTGCGAGTTTAAAATAATATCTGGGGGCAAGCTTGCGAGTGGTGATTTCAACCCTTCATTCGCATTTCACTCCTAAATTAATCCATACAAATTGTAGTAAAACATTAGCCTACAACCAGGGCTGTACAGTACAATATAATGTTGCGGTTGTAATTTCATTAGACAGACCAGCGCGGACCTTTAATAACATGCAATTTAATTGACACAAGCAATGAGCTAACGGTAGCTGCTAACCAAGGTATCCATTAGGATTATGCTAAGCTAACTAGCGATCTCTGCTAACCCTGGAAAACGGTCAAAGCGGACTCCACAAGACTAGTTCCATTCGTGAGGAAAGGGGGTGGGTTATATTGACAACGCTTGACAACAGAAGTTTAAACATAACTTCATATTTATTGGTTATTCATTTCTGTATATCATTCAATTTCCATCTCTGTGTGTCTCCATCTCCATCTCTTCCTGTTTACATTCGAGTGTGACGTCATCACCTACGGCAGCTTAGACGATCAAAACGCGAACCTAGAACAAAACCCGAAGGGGGGGGCTGGCTCTCTTGTTCGTTCTCGCCCCCTCTCTCGCTCTCTCTCTCTCTCTCTCTCTCTCTCTCGCTCTCTCTCTACATTCAATGATTTAAAGTAGCCAAATGTTACACACAGTATAAATACTAACTGGATAGTTGATGATATAAACATTTAATTTCATTATCTGAAATATTCTAAAATCATTAAGTCTGTGTGATTATTATTTTCTCACAGTAGTGTGTGTGTATATATATATATATATATATATATATATATATATGTGTGTGTTTGGCTAAAGTGGATAGAAAACACAGTACTGTGTAAAAGGCACCCAAGAGTTTTTATATAAATTGTCTTAGATGTAAATAATTTTTTTTATTAGTGTGTCAGTAGACTACTCTTAGTACATTTTCATTAAATTATTTTTTAAAGCATCTTCATGGTTTAATAATGCAAACATATGTTGCAGGGACTTATTATAATCATCATATTGGCGTGACTGTATGCATCAAAGTAGGGCTGGGCGATATGACCAAAAACGTTATCGCGATAAAATTATAAAATTATTTTCATATAATTCGATATCGATAATTATCGTCGATATAATGTCTGTCAAGTTTAATTAACTTCTAATATGCTGCTGCGAATGTCTCAAGTCGAGTTGATGTCGTCATCAGTCCTCGCACGTTAGCAGTTAGCCGACAAGCAGAGTATCTCATGACAATAAATATGACACTAAAATACTCTCTTCCGCCACAATATATTGAAACGACGTCCACTCCCACACTATTATAAACGTGGCCTCAGAATTCAAAACACACACATACTCGGCACGTAAATATATAAAACAGTGCCGTGCAAGCTAGTTAACCTAGCCAGCCTGTTGCTTCTACGCGGTGTATTCCATGACAATGTGCTAAATATCACACTAAAATACTCTCTTCCGCCACAATATATTGAAACGACTACCACTGTATACCCCCACTACTATAAACGTGGCCTCAGAATTCAAAACACACACATACTCGGCACGTAAATATATAAAACAACGCCGTGCAAGCTAATTAGCCTAGCAAGCCTTGTTGTTGAGTGAGTCCTACCGCTCTGGGTCTCCTTCCGGGTCTCCGTCGATCTCGGCCATCTCCTTCACTTAGAGCTGCCGCGATTACCGCATTACCGCGGTATCGCTGTTACATCACGGCCACCGCAGAGTAGGCTGAATACCGCGTCACCGCTGTTTTTTATAATAATAATAATAAATTACCCTCCTCTCGTTGGGCTTGCGGCTCTGCAGATATACCCTACTCGTCTATCGAGGTTCCAAGCGACCCTATTGGGTACCAGAAAAGTCACGTGAAACATTGCAGATCACTGATTGGTCAGAAGAGAGACGCGTCACACGTTTTTACGTCCTGAATGTCAGATCATCACAACACGGCTAATAACGTTAGCTTTAACTCTCCGCCGGAGTGGACTAACATCGCGCCTCAGGAGTACTAAACGAGACATAATGATTTTACTGTCTGCAACGAATGTTATAATAAAAGCCCTTCGTTCTATACACTTGTCTGATTGAAAACTTTATTAACAGGCCGCAGAATGGGACAACTCAGCACGCTCTGAGCAAAGAAAGGAACTGAGATATGAATAGAGTATTGCTTGCTATGGTCCGGTAAATACGCTGATGTTATTGAACGTATAACTATATAATGTCAATGCCACAAAACGAATGCCTTTATTATAAAGTAGTAACTTTATAGTAATAATAATAAGAAAGGGTCGGGGGGGTTAGGGGTAACCACCCCTGCCCGCGACACCGAGTGAACTGCGCATCCGTGTTTCACTTTCAATAACTAATGCGTGCTTGCCGAATCCCAAACAATATTCATGCTGCAAAGTCATCCTCTAAAGATAGACATTTAGACTAGAGGCAGGCTATATGCTATAAAGAGTAGACTACTACTAAAAAAAAAAATGCATTCAAACTTTTTTTTTAAATTTTTTGTGTGCGTGCGGTAAAAAACGCGGCGGTAGGAAATATTTTGCAAATTTGTGCGGTAAGGAAATAATCAATACCGCGGCAGCTCTACCTTCACTGATTGGTTGTTAGCTGTTGTGCGTAGTACGTCATCACGTAAGGTTGGTTGTTGTTAGTGAGTGAGTGTGCTGAGCCGAGGCTGAACGGAGCCAAGCTTGGAAAATCGATATATCGAAACTTTGCGACCACGTTTCATGTTTATTTCGAGGAAATAATTTATCGCGATAGTTATCGTTATCGTTTTATCGCCCAGCCCTACATCAAAGGGTTAAATCAAGCATTTTTAAGTGCTTTAGAGGAAATGTCAAAATATCGCGATATCATTTAGAGGCCGTATCGCCCAGCCCTACTATAATGGTAAAATAGTTATTTAAAAATGTGCCCCTAAAAAATATTCTTTGCCCCTAAATTTCTCATTTAGGGGCAAGTGTCCCCCTAGTGAAAAAGCTTAGCGTACAGCCCTGACGATATTTGCCGATATCACAAAGTCTGCCACGATACGATACGATTCGATACGATTCGATTCGATTCAGGTGCCTGCAATCGATATGAGGCGATATTATGTGCCCATTTAACACAATCGGTCACATTTAGATAAACTAAAAAAAGGCTACGGAAATATCAATTGATGTTTTTATTTTGGAGCTCTTCCAGACATTTAAATGAAAAACAATCTATTGTTTTTAATACAAATAGACCTCCTGTTCACTTTTTATATATTGAGCTTTAAACTTTAAGTAAAATGTTTTGGAACTCACAACACGCAAGCTAAAACCCCTTCCTCTCCCAAACTTCCTACAATTGTTTTATGTTGCATGATGATCATGAATTAGGGCTGGGCGATATGGCCAAAAACGTTATCGTGATAAAATTATAAAATTATTTTCATATAACTCGATATTGATAATTATCGTCGATATAATGTCTGTCAAGTTTAATTAACTTCTTATGCCCGGCGCCGATGGACGGGCTATTAATAGACTTGTTTTGCTGCTGCGAATGTCTCGAGTTGATGTCGTCATCAGTCCGCGCACGTTAGCAGTTAGCCAGAGCAAGCGGTGTATCCCATGACAATGTACTAAATATGACCCTAAAATACTCCGTTCCACCCCAATACATTGCAACTAGAGCCATATGAAATCCGTTTTATTATTTTCCAAATTCCATTTAATTTTTTCCCAAATTCCATTTTTTCCGTTTTAATATTTCAGAATTCTGTATTTTGCCTTTTATGCTCATTTTACCATCAGAAATAGTGTCTAATAAGTGGGAATGAATAAATGTCCACAATTGAATAAGATATAACAGTCCATTTAATGTTTTTAAGTGCTGCAACTCAGAAATACAGTTCAATTGTACACAATATTTTTCAATTAATATTGTGACAAAATAAAAATACATATTTCAAGTGTAAACAATAGATACAGCTAGCTACTACTGACATTATCACAATGACAATGTCAGTAACCTAGCTATATCTATTATATTGTGATGAAATATAGTAATGCATAATTTAGGCACCCTTAGTTTAGTTTATTTCGTTTATAAAGGACAGTGTATAATGGCAATCGTTTGCATTAAACAAATGGATGGGTGCACTAGATTTAGCAAGAAGCTATCATTTCCATCTATAGTCCTATGTACTGTAACATTTCATAGCTATTTAATGCAAACGATTGTCATTATACACTGCCCTTTATAAACTAAATACACTTAAATAGCTATGTAACGTTATAGGACTATCTATGGAAATGATAGCTTCTAGAAGTTCTAGCTAAATCTGGTGCACCCATCCATTTGTTTAATGCAAACGACTGTCATTATACACTGCCCTTTATAATCTAAATAAACTTAAACAAATGGATGGGTGCACTAGATTTAGCTAGAAGCTAAACGTCCTAACGTTATAGCTATTTAATCACAATAGTGTCGCAAGTGTTTTTGCGGTTCCAGTCCACGGAACGTTGACAGAATTAGCAAAACACCTTATCACCGGAGGCATAAAAGTCATTAGGATACTGTTCTGCTCTGAATTGAGGGCTTATTGTGGAATTGTTTAGCTTCTTGATGTGAAGCAGCCAGACGCTTGAGCACCGCGGCTGTGTTGTGTGTAACACGCTGTAGAGTCCCCGTCTCCCCGGTCGCGTGTGCACCAAACGTTCCACCCAAAAACGAAATTTCAGTCCAGATTAGGCCAAATTCTGCAATATTCCACGTTTTGCAGTTGATTCCATTTTTATTGGTTAATTCCGCGATTCCGTCCGCGATTCCGTGAACGCGGATTTCATATGGCTCTAATTGCAACGACGTCCACCGCATACCCCACACTACTCTAACCGTGGCCTCAGAATTCACGCCACACACCCACTCGGCACGTAAACTATAAAATAGCGCCGTGCAAGCTAATTATCCTAGCCAGCCTTGTTTACAATGTACTAAATATCACCCTAAAATACTCTGTTCCGCCCCAATACATTGCAATGACGTCCACCGTATACGCCCACACTACTATAACCGTGGCCTCAGAATTCACGCCACACACCCACTCGGCACGTAAACTATAAAATAGCGCCGTGCAAGCTAATTATCCTAGCCAGCCTTGTTTACAATGTACTAAATATCACCCTAAAATACTCTGTTCCGCCCCAATACATTGCAACGACGTCCACCGTATACGCCCACACTACTATAACCGTGGCCTCAGAATTCACGCCACACACCCACTCGGCACGTAAACTATAAAATAGCGCCGTGCAAGCTAATTATCCTAGCCAGCCTTGTTTACAATGTACTAAATATCACCCTAAAATACTCTGTTCCGCCCCAATACATTGCAACAACGTCCACCGTATACCCCACACTACTATAACCGTGGCCACACACCCACTCGGCACGTAAACTATAAAATAGTGCCGTGCAAGCTAATTATCCTAGCCAGCCTTGTTTACTACTTGAGTCCTACCTCTCTACCCAGAGGTGCAGCGCGGGTCTCCTTCCGCTGTCGGCCATCTCCTTAACTGATTGGTTGTTAGTGCGTGTGCTCATATCCAAGCTTGGAAAATCGATATCGTTGGATATCGTCGATATATCATTGGATGCCATTTTGTCACATGAAAGATTTGCCTCTAGGATGGAACCCAGGTAGGTAATTTCGTCTTTCCTTGTGACAATATTGTCCCCCACTGTAACTGAGAAGCTGTCGGTCTTGCTGAGTTTGTTATTTGAACAGAAGAGAATGGACCCTGTTTTGCCCATATGTAGTGATAGTTTGTTATCAGCGAGCCATATGCAGATTTTGCCTAGTTCCGAGCTGAGGGTTTTTTCAACCTGCAACTTGTTCTTGTCAGAGACCAGCAGGGCTGAGTCGTCCGCAAACAGGAACAAGTTGCAGTCACAGGCTGACGACACGTCATTTGCATAAATTAGGAACAGTAGCGGTCCTAGTATGCTTCCTTCCCCGAAGTTATCCTGGATTGGAGGGAAGCTCACACCCACATAGCCCCTTTCGTGACTGTGTATGCACGCCTTGCTTTGAATATGCAGCAGGGTTAGAAATAAAAAAAAAATTCTAAGGGCTTTTTTTGCCCCCCTTAATTGATTTTCAGGGCTTTTTTTTGTATTTCGGGGGCACAGAATTTTTATGATGAAAATGAACATAAAGATTATAAAACACTTTTTGTCAACACTTTTTTTTTCAGTCTTCGTCCCTATGTTTGATAACGTAATGTTAATGTCTCCATATATAGGGCTCTACACTAACCTTTTCCCCAAGGAGCACATGTGATCCAAAAAAAAAAAAAAAAAAAAAAAGACGGACCAGTGGGAGGCATGGTCTAAGAACGTTCGAGACAGGGGAGGGTAGAATTGGATAATACAAAATTGGGATGGGAGAAAAATAGAAAATGGGGAGAAAAAGTAGATACAAAACAAATTATAAAAAATCTAAATAAAAATGTTTGTTGGTTTCCTTAAACATATACGTGAATGAACAAAAATAAGTAAATAAAAATAAAATTTTAATATTTTTTTTATTTTTAAAATAATTTTTTCCCCCTTTTCGAGTAATACACAATCACTCGAGTATAGCATGCGATCAATCGATCTGAATTTTTCTTTAAAATGCCCATCCCTAGTGCATACTAAGGGCTAAACATCTGTGCAAAGTGTCGGGGGGGCTTTTCTTGCCCCCCTTAACTGATTTTCGAGGGCATTTGGTCAATTTTCAAGGGCATTTTGCCCCAAGCCCCCCTTAATTTCGAACCCTGATATGCAGTCACTTGCTCGACGTTACTAGCCATGTTAATGTGCACCATGAAGCACTGGTTATTTACGAACGGTTCATTCTAAATTGATCACATAGACATTTCAAAGGCACTCACAGTTGCAAGAGGGTTTCACACACAAAACCGGGGTGGT
Organism: Notolepis coatsorum; assembly: GCF_963971535.1. Lineage (NCBI taxonomy): Eukaryota > Metazoa > Chordata > Actinopteri > Aulopiformes > Paralepididae > Notolepis > Notolepis coatsorum. Next base: position 8,475,421 of record NC_140183.1, on the reverse strand, counting down.
TTGAAAGCTCGGCGTTGCTAATAAACTTTTTTTTTTTAATTATAAACAAGTAAAAATCACGGAGGTAGCGTTGCGTCAAAATGGCTTATTCCGCATTTTGACATGCCGGAGCGCTGTGATTGGCTTCTTCTCTTCTTCTGCTTTGTCACATGCCTGGTGCGTCCAGCAATCACAGCGCTCCGTAGCGTCAAGCAAGTGACTGCATATTCAAAGCAAGGCGTGCATACACAGTCACGAAAGTGGCTAACACCCACTAGGGATGCCCCGATCACGTTTTTTGCCACCGATACCGATCGTCGTGAGCCATATCGGCCGATACCGATCCGATACCGATCGTTTTTGATTAAAAAGAAATTAAAAATTATTTTATATAATTTTTTTTTTATATAAAATATATATATTATATAATTAGACTTGTACTTGTATTATCTGCGAGACATCGCCACCACGCAACAAGTCAAAATGCTCGCTATCTGCAAACCGCGCCACTGTCCGTGTACTCTAGTAGCCTCCAGCTCCAAAAAGGATTCTCCGGCGCTGCAGCTGGGCCCTATTGGTATAACGTTACTACTGTCACATTCAGCAAGCCCTCAGCTCGAATACGCATTCAATCAATGTTATAAGACATTGATATCAGGAGCTATCTGTAGCTACTGCTAGCCGGCTAGATGACGTTAAGACAACTATTTAGTTCAATCGGACATTTCGTTTTGAACTGTGAACTAACGTCAGCTAACGCAAGCTAACGCAAGCTAACGGAGATATCAACATGGACTACTAGACTTCCTGGGGCATTTGTTGATATCCGGAGCTATCAGTAGCTAGTCGGCTAAATACCGTTAGACAATGCCTACTAAAAGTGAATAGTTGACTGGGTAATTTTGTTTAAACAGTAACGATAGCTAGGTAGCTAACGTTAGCTCAGGTCGAATGCACTATCTAGACTCAGCAGAGGAGGTCCGCCTCCTCTGTGTTTACAAACTCTACACGGGTACGGGCGGGGCTAGGGAGGAGGAGCAGTTTGCAGGTCCTGTGCGTCTGAGACAAGCGAGTGAGATATCCACTTGATCAGTTTCCGCGATCGGCGAATATGACTCATTATCGGAATTCCCCGATCGCATATTTATACTGATTATCGGCCGATAACGATCGGTGGCCGATCGATTGGGGCATCCCTAACACCCACATATCTTTTTGGCTGTACTCTATAAGTACATAGAACTATCCTACATGTCTGTGATCCAGCGCTCCAGACTAACTTTTTTCACCACCGTCCCGGAACCGTCCCAAAATACAATTGAAATTGTTACCGTCCCAAAGTGAATGTAAACCGCCCCAAAAATTCGAAGGTCAGCCCTACTATTAATAGCCCGTCCATCGGCGCCGGGCATAAGAAGTTAATTAAACTTGACAGAAATTATATCGACAATAATTCTCGATATCGAATTATGAAAATAATTTTATAATTTTATCGCGATAACGTTTTTGGCTATCGCCCAGCCCTAGGATAGTTTAAGAAGTAATAAAACATGTAGTGAAAAGTACAGAAATCATCTGACATATCTAAGGGAGTCAAAGTGTCCAATGTCATGGATACTGTAAGGAATACAAGTGTGTTCATTCAGCCATATTTATTCCAAACTGAACATTTTCGGTGGCAGCATAGAATTTGAGCCTAGTGGATTCCGTAGTTGTGTGATGATGTCACACCAGGCAGGAAGTCAAGACACACAGTTGTAAGCTAGAGCATAGATATGAGCTAGAGTCTGACATGTAAACCAACGGCCAATAAATGTGAAGTTAACTTTGAACCTCGGTTGTCAAGCCTTGTCAATATAACAGATACACCTATATGGGGCGGGCTGCTTTGAGCACACACACACAGGGCTAACGTTAGCTAGCAAGCAGCTATATGGCTAAAACGCTAGCTTTGAGCACACACACACAGGGCTAACGTTAGCAAGCAGCTATATGGCTAAAACGCTAGCTTTGAGCACACACACACAGGGCTAGGCCTGCCACGATAACACATTTTGCTGGGCGATTAATTGCCCCCGAAAATATCGCGATAAGCGATATTATTGCGACCGGTTAGAGAATTTTTTTTGAGACATTTATTTCCCAAAACTTTTATTTTGAAGCCCACCGCTCCGTCTTTTCCGGTGTTTGACTTTTATTTTGAAGCCCACCGACCGGACCGGAAGTATTGTTGTTATTATCCTAAGCAGAAACTATGAGCCGACAACATGTCTCGTCGGGTTCTGTTTTTGAGCTAATGATAAAACAAATTGTTGGTGAACAACTACCTTTCGGTTAGTTTTAACGTTAGCTACTAACGTTAGATGCAGCTACTACAGGCTTCTTCCTGATGGCTTGTCGTACAGAACTTGTAAGTCGCTTTGGATAAAAGCGTCAGCTAAATGACTAAATGTAAATGTAAATGTACAGGCAATCAACGATGAGGAGGAAGCGTCAAAGCAGTAATAGAATAGCTGTGGTGCGTAAGCACTGCAGCACGACTCGAAACTACCGGAGTGTTATAATAAATTAATTCATGTTTAACTTGTCCCCGTGTCCAGTCCTTTGACTAGCCCCACCCGTTCATTGTAAACAATGATGCATGTAATTGTATTAACGTTATTCTGTGTTGTACTTGTAGCTATGCTATACGTTGTATTTCGTTTGTTAGATATTTAGCTAATGTTGTTAGCATGGAATGAGAATCAAAGCTCTATCTTTCATCTTTATTTAGCAGTCCAGTTTCTCCGGGCAGTAGCGAGTAACTACTTGGGTCTAAAAATAGCTAACGTTACACTACAAACAATGCTACTTGGTTAAAAGGAGCAACACTATTGAGAAATGTCTATGTGGCGTTGCCCCACGGAGCTCCCGTGCTGTACTCTAGTAACGTCAGCGGCCCGCCTCCCAACACGGACAGTGACTGAAGGGGCACTGGTTCCGCCTCATTAAAACAAACGCGCAAATAGCAATTAATCGCGCCCATCAAAATCATTGCATTCATTTTAATTATCGCAGCAATTAATCGATTTATTGCTTATCGCGGCAGGCCTACACAGGGCTAATGTTAGCTAGCAAGCAGCTATGTGGCTAAAATGCTAGCTTTAAGCACACACACGGGGCTAACGTTAGCTAGCAAGCAGCTATATGGCTAAAATGCTAGCTTTGAGCACACACACGGGGCTAACGTTAGCTAGCAAGCAGCTATATGGCTAAAACGCTAGCTTTGAGCACACACACACAGGGCTAATGTTAGCTAGCAAGCAGCTATGTGGCTAAAATGCTAGCTTTAAGCACACACACGGGGCTAACGTTAGCTAGCAAGCAGCTATATGGCTAAAATGCTAGCTTTGAGCACACACACGGGGCTAACGTTAGCTAGCAAGCAGCTATATGGCTAAAACACTAACTACTGTATACAGTTCCAATAGACTAACATACTCCTCTGTGATTTAAATGTGTCCTTACCTTAGACTCGAGGGTTGTACTAGGGTTGGATGCAGTTCCCCATTGGTCGGTCTGTCTGTTTCCCATCTTCTGCTGTGTTTAACGTTATCTGTTTGCGAGTGCAGTGATATGCGCACTGACAGTCGGCACAGTTGACATTTTCCAAATAAATCCTCTTCGTCCCCACTGCGTCCTGGAGATGATTTGTGTTCGTCACAAATAAATATTTGATAGTCCCCGGGACGACGGGACGTTGTTAGTCTCGAGCCCTGCTGTGATCAGTACATAGAACTATCCTACATGTCTGTGATCAGTACATAGAACTATCCTACATGTCTGTGATCAGTACATAGAACTATCCTACATGTCTATGATCAGTAGAACTATCCTACATGTCTGATCAGTACATAAAACTATCCTACTACATGTCTATGATCAGTACATAGAACTATCCTACATGTCTGTGATCAGTACATAGAACTATCCTACATGTCTATGATCAGCAGGGATGGGACCGAATATTCGAAAATTCGAATAGTCGTTTCTGTTATTAAGATCGATTACATTTTTTTACAATCGAATATTCGTTTTGTAAAAAAAAAAAAAATTTTTAATAAAATGCTTTTTTTTTTATTGAAGCAAACATTCTTATTTAATTCCTTTTTATATTTAGAGGCAGCCTAATTTTCATAGCCTAATTGATGCACATGCTAGGGTTCGAAATTAACGGGGGCTTGGGGCAAAAATGCCCTCGAAAATTGACCAAATGCCCTCGAAAATCAGTTAAGGGGGGCAAGAAAAGCCCCAGACAGTTTACTAATTATATATATAATTATATGCTCTACAGTGCGAGCATTTCCCTCGTATTTGCCCCTAATAATATGTGTGTGTGCGAACCGGAAAAATCATTTACTTGCAGTGTGCGAGACGAGTGAAGATTACAAAACAGCTCCGCTGTTAATAGTTCAGAAACTGGACTAAAATTCAGTTTTTGGGTGGAATGTTTGTTGCAAGGAGGGAGGGAGGCGGTGCCCGCTACAGGGTACTTGAGAGGTGCGAACGCAGACAGAGCTCTGCTTTCATCAAGCATGCATAGTGTAACATTAAGTAACTTACACTCAGGGAGCGAAATTAACTTTTTGACTCACCGGCCAGTGGCGGGTAGATGGGAAGAATCTACCCGCCAAGCATATTTCTTACCTGCCAACTTTTTTTTGATAAATTTTTTTTTATTATTATTTTATATAATTTTTTTTTTAATAAAATATATATATTATATAATCATACTTGTGATTGTGTTATCTGCGAGACATCGCCACCTCGCTGTCTGCAAACAGCTCCACTGTCTGTGTGTATACTCGAGTGGCCTCCAGCTAGGGCTGGGCGATATGGCCTAAATATGATATCACGATATTTTCTGACCTTTCGGCGATACACGATACACATCACGATGTTTTTCCTTTTTTCCCCAAACAATTCACTATGAGGCTTACCAAGACAGTATTTGAGTTTGCAAGCGAACATTAAAGACAAAAGACTCATGCATTTAGCATTTTTATATTATATATTAGATTTAGATTATTGGATTCTTAGATTATATATTTAGACTTTCGTTTTTTTAGATTATATATTAGATTAGATTTAGATGATTAGATTACATATTGTAACTATTTATTTATTTACATGTATGTATATATTTATTATTTGAACGGCTTAAGGCTATATCTGTACTTGATGTTTGTTTGTTGTGTTGCATACTTGAAATAAACTTCAATCAAATCAAACCCCCCCTCTTAAAAACAAAAACCTGTGTTTAACCTAGCCATCTATAAAACATCATGCTAAAACTGAAACAAATGTCCTACTCCCCTAAAGAAAGAAATACATAGCAAACATGACTCAGTTATCCAATAGTGCTGCTGCTTTTTATTTTGTTAAAATCTTTTAGTTAATAAGACTAAAAGACTACAATATATATGACTACAAGGGCCAGAAGCCGACTTCATGACGGCTTCCTGTCCTCTCATTCCATTTCCGGTTTTCCGGTTAACGTTACATTTTCAACAACAGATTGCTGCTAATTAAACACTTCATGGAAACGGAGTAATGTTAACGTTATGTCGAGTTCATACGTGTAGTGTAGTATGAACTCGACATAACGTTAACATTACTCCGTGTCCACTGTTGCTGCCACTGTTGCGTCGCAGATGGATGGTACACTCTGTTAGCTCCGTAGCTAATCCGCTCATAGACTAACTTACCGATTGCAGTACCGTTAACGTCGGAGCTTACTCCTGGGTTTCAGGGGGCATCCCTAGCACCGAGCCACCGCCTCTCTGTCTCTGGCTAGGTGTGTGCGCTTGCGTGCGTGTATGTGCGTGTAGATGACATAATTTGGGCAAGTGTGTGTGTGACTGACTTTTTTTTTCCTGTGAGAGGGAGAGGAAAGCATTTAGCACTGCGCTTGTAAGTCTCATCTCAGCCGCGGCGGCCTCTAACGCGAGGGCAAAACATCACGATATCCACGATACGTTTAAAAAGTGTATTGTTAATGAACTGTACCCGATATTTATATAATATCGTCATATCGCCCAGCCCTACCTCCAGCTCCAGCAAGGATTCTCCGGGGGTGCAGCTGGACCCTAAATGCTACATTCAGCATGCAAAAGAATTCTCCGGCGCTGCACCTGGACCCTAGTCAGCAGCCCTCACTCATGCGATGTAAACCAGGGACTCGAATACGCATGTTGTTGTTGTAGGACATTGATGCCAGGAGCTATCTGTAGAACGCCTCAGTGAACTATTTAGTTTACTGCGACATTTCGTAGTGACTAGTAGGGGTGGGACAATACATCGATCCAGATCGATATATCGATCTATTATCAATAATCAAATAGGATCGATGCAACGTAAAAAGATCGATTCATATTGCGATACTCTTATTTTGAAAATCCCCGCGAGTCATATCTGCCGGCGCCCAGTATTGTGAAACTCCGTGTAGACATTACAGCAGTGTTTGCGTCTGCTGTAAAGCACTCAGAGCGTCTATTTTGCGAGCCGATATAAGTCTGTGCAGTTTTTTCCCCGCAACGGGTCAAATGCATATAACAGGCGTTGCATCGTCGCCATTCCTTTATGCCAACGTTGCGTTAAATATCTAAATGAACGTCGCGTTGGCTGCTTAAAAGCTAAGCAGCTAACCGTGAGAGAGAACAGGAGAGTGGAGAGGGGACTTGGAAGGAGGAGGGGTGGGGGCTGTGGGGGACTGTGTGTGTGTCTGTGTGTCTGTGTGTGTCTGTGTGTGTGTTAAAGCTCAATATATAAAAACAAAAGTGAACAGGAGCCAGGAGGTCTATTTGTATTAAAAACAATAGATTGTTTTTCATTTAAATGTCTGGAAGAGCTCAAAAATAAATACATCAATTGATATTTCCGTAGCCTTTTTTTAGTTGATCTAAATGTGACTGATTGTGTTAAATGGGCACATAATATCGCCTCATATCGATCGCAGGCGCCTGAATTGAATCGTATCGTATCGTGGCAGACTTTGTGATATCGGCAAATATCGTATCGTTGTCCAAAGAATCGATATCGTATCGTATCGTGATGAAACTGGTGATTCCCACCCCTAGTGACTGGTTACCTAGCCAACGGAGGTATTATGCACTGGACTATTGCTGGAGGATTTGTTGATGTCGGGAGCTATCCGTAGCTAGCCGGCTGGATAACGTTACACAATGCCTCATGTATTAAACTAAGTGAATAGTTGACTGGGTCATTTTGTAACGGTAGCTAACGTTATCTCACGAAGGTCCCACACTGACTAGACTAACGTCACGGTGAGGCAATAGCCTCTGTTTACATGCAGGCATACAGAAACAGGTGGGAAGGGGGTAGCAGCAGCAGTGCGCGGTGCGCGCTTCATGTCTGTGCTGAGACAGCGAGTGAGAACTCCGCTAAAGAATTGGATCATGATTTTCGGTTTTCACATGACTATTTGATTGCCCGTCACACGGCGCTCAGACGTCTCAGACGTAAAACGCCATACGTAAAAACTGAGCGCAAATGGCGGGTGGCTAGGCCTGCCGCGATAAGCAATAAATCGATTAATTGCCGCGATAATTAAAATTAATGCAATGATTTTGACGGGCGCGATTAATTGCTATTTGCGCGTTTGTTTTAATGAGGCGGAACCAGTCCAGTACCCCTCGGCAGTCACTCCGTGTGGGGGGCCACTGGCCTTACTACAGAGCACAGCACGGGAGCTCCGTGGGGCACTAGCAACGCCACATATAGCTTAACTACATTTCTCAATAGTGTTGCTCCTTTTAACCAAATAGCGTTCTTTGTAGTGTAACGTTAGCTATTTTTAGACCCAAGTAGTTACTCGCTACTGCCCGGAGAAACTGGACTGCTAAATAAAGATTAAAGATCTAGTGTTGATGCTCATTCAATGCCAACATTAGCTAAATAGCTAACAAACGAAATACAACGTATAGCATAGCTACAACACAGAATAACGTTAATACAATTACATGCATCATTGTTTACAATGAACGGGTGGGACTAGTCAAAGGACTGGACACGGGGACAAGTTAAACATGAATACATTTATTATAACAGGTAATCGAGTTGCGCTCCCGTGCCTACGCACCACAGGGCTATTCTATTCTATACGGCTTTGACGCTTCCTCCTCATCGTTGATTGCCTGTAGTAGCTGCATCTAACGTTAGTAGCCAACGTTAAAACTAACCTAAAGTTAGTTGCTCACCAACAATCTCAACATTTGTTTTATCATTAGCTCAAAAACACAGAACCGGACGAGATGCTGCTAGGATAATAACAACAATACTTCCGCTCCGGTCGGTGGGCTTCAAAATAAAAGTCTAAAACCGGAAAAGACGGAGCGGTGGGCTTCAAAATAAAAGTTTTGGGAAATAAATTTCTAAAAAAAAAATCGCGATATTTTCGGGGGCAATTAATCGCCCAGCAAAATGTGTTATCGTGGCAGGCCTACGGGTGGCGCTCTCTAGTTTCGGTCCCTGCTTACACTGCTATCTTAACGTTAGCAAGCTAAGCATGCATAGCGCGACCTGTGTAACGTTAAGTAACTTGTGTTCGGCGGGGAAAGACCATTCCATTTGTAACACAACTTCAAAGAATAACATCCAAATCCGATCCTGATGCGCATTTCCTTCATTCCACAGCGCTGAGTGTGCAACGTATTTCATTGATACTCTGGCCAGAGCCTATACTCACAAACGTTCCAGTGCTGTCTTCGGGATGATTTTAATCCAAACGTCCATTCAAAACTTGTATTATGAAATAATTCTGGGATGTCTGACTATTTCCCTATGCATTGGTGCGAGTTCAGCTGACAGTCCATAGAGTCCATGACATAAGTTCATGAGATGCTCTGTTCTTTTGTTGTGTTTGAGGTGGATGTTGTTGCGTGTGTGGGGTTTTTCATGTATCAATTTGAAACAAGCCTCTTGACTGTTGGAATTAGGGATGTTAAAAATAAAATAGCTAATAATATTATTCAATATTAGACATTCATTGTATGCTTGGGCGGTATGACGGTATTACGATATACCGGGGTATTTAGAAATTCCGACGGTATTGAAAATCAATACCGTCCGTCACCGTCAAAATCACAGATGCGCTTCAGCTTCTATTACAGTGAAACAGAGTTTTGAGTGTAGTGCACACACGCGGCAGCAGAGGGCGAGACCAGTCTAGTGGAGCGAGTGGGTCACAACGGTGTTCACGTTTTACGGTAATGTTGCGACAGTGCTGTGAAAATACCGTAAAGCGTTGTGACAAGAGTTGGTGTGTGTTGTTGTGGAGTGGTGCACTGGTGGAGCAAGCAAATAATCCGTCTCTTATTATATGTGAACTAAAGAGTACACGGTTTACACAACAGCCCCCACCCGCCTTTTTATTGTATTTGTATCGTCCTGTACTATCCGCTGTCAGCTGTTTATCTCTCTCTGTGAGCTACTGAGCTTGATTAGCTAGCGTTAGCTCACGCTAACTAGCGTTAGCTCTGCGGCTAATCTTAGATTACCCTGAACTAAATCAATGACTAGTGTTACGAAGGATCAGATTAAACCGAATATATATATTTATTAATTGATATATATTGCATAATATTTGTATATCGTTTGATATCCCTTGTGTATTCCTTGTACATATACACGGAATATCCCTTTAACCTAGTACAGAACATAATATTTCGTTCTCTTATTGGACAGCGGTCCCTTAGGCGCCACTGCCATACCCCCAAGGTCTAGTTCAAAGTCACCGCCAAAGACTTGCCTGGACATGAACGGCTCTGCGCAAGAATACGAGACAGGAATAAGGCTGGTACTAGTTTGTTCACCTAACGTATAAATACGGCGCAGGTGAATACAGAAGTTAAGTTACCCAATAAGTTGAAGCCTCACCCACGATACAACGTGCGGTGAAGTAAGGCCTGTTTGGCCCCAAATAGAGCATTGAGACCGCGTGCGAATTAATAACTGAAGTATCAGAGTTTAACGCTGTACCGTCGAGTTCGACCTATTCTATTAATTCAGTAATAGTCTATTTATGTATAGTGTATCGTGCGGCTACCGTTCTACAGTGACCAGCATCACCAACGTTTCCTCGTACCAGCTAGTGTGCTTATCCAGGCTGGGCAGCTTACCCTGGCGCCTTCACCCGAGGAGCCCTAGACGAGGACCGTGTGGACATGTACACTGGATAACCTACCCGACAACTACATAGCCCTTTTCGGCTGGATTATATTTGCTTTGGTCCTGTAATTGATGGAGCGGAGAATCGTCTACACCCACAATTGTGTGGGATTTACCCTGTGTGGGTTCGCTTCCCACTCCCGGTGACTCCCATTTGTTGCATGTCTTCCCGCCTCTTCTCCCGTTCATCCTCTCCTCATCTGTCGGTCATGTCTGACCATGAAAAGGCAATAAATGCTAAAAAAAATATCTTAAAAAAAAATAAGTATATTTCCGGGGGGTGCATGATACTATATCTACTAGACTAAACATCATCTGTTAGTTAAATAAACGTCTGTCTGTTAAGACATTCAACTGGACCGTGTAAGCGGCGAGCGCTGTTCATCGTGCCCCGGGAAGATAGCGGGGGTCCGAGCTCAGTGTGGTTATTGGAATGGAGGCGATGAGCCCGTCTCTCTCCCTCTCTCTCTGTTGTAAATTCCCCACTATTTTGCCATACTGTGTATTATTATTTCTATTCAGGCATTACTTTGGACAGCCCAGGGGGTATTCTTGTTCCTAGTCAGGCATCTCTCCAGACAGCCCAAGGGTCCTTAGTCTGGTAATTAAATACAGGTGGTGAATTGCCAGCACCTGTGTTTTCATTTGCAGACTGAGAGTGTGTCCTTGAGGAAGTAAGTTATCACCAGCCTCCAAAATGTAATGCCTGTGGTTTATGCTAGGTAAATGTCATATGTAGCCTGCATTGTGTGTTGTTGGGGCGCTGTGATTTATGTGTATGATTAGTGATGCACCGATGTGAAAATTGTGGCCGATACCGATAACCGATATTAATATTGCTGTTCTGGCCGATACCGATATTTACCGATGTCGATATCTCTGTATCTCTGTATATCTCTTTTTTATGATAATCAAATAAAGAGCTATTTTCCAAAACGCATAATTTTTTTACTTTTGTAACTTATTTTCAGAAATGACTGATATTTTGAAACTATTTAAGGCCTAAAAAGAAAAAAAAAGATAAAAAAACCCTTTTTTTTTTTTTTTTTTTAATATCGGCCCTATCTTGATATCGGACCGATACCGATGTGTAAAAAAACGGCCATATCGGCCGATATTATATCGGCGGCCGATATATCGTGCATCACTATGTATGATTATGGCTTAGGGTTTGCTGCTTTGTGTTGTGTTTGGTCCGTGCCGCTAATTGAGCTAATGCTAGCCAGCTGGCTATGCTATATGGCATATTTCCATTGGCATGTCAGCACTGGTGCTGGCTCGGTTGGCCGCATGGGCCGGGCATGGCACGGGGTAGCGACTAGCCGTGGTCATGCATATGGGTCACCTAATGCAGGCAGTGGATGGTGCATGATGCATATGACCTTTACCTCTGCTAATTATGTATTATGTATTACCGTATGTATTATAATTTCTTGTTTCTGCTTATGTGTTACAGAAAACCACTCTGAAACACCACCATTTTGAGAGATCTCACTCAACAACAGAAACCTAAATAAAAATACAAAAGGACTGTTCTCTTGACTCTTGTGTCCGCTCTCTGACCGGGGTACGCTGTTGTGGGTGAAGTGGCTCCAGCAAACATTGCAAACAATATTATATCTTCAATATTGGTCCTTCGAGCTGGAGAACTTCACCCACAACAGCGCCATGGACACACCGAGAACAGCAGCAGATGAAAATGGAGGACATGGAGGAGGAAGGCTGCGACAGCTTCCAGCACACCTGCAAGGCTATCTGGTTAGCTTACCACAGTCCCTCATGCCTAATACTGCACCGCCTCTACCAGACGACAGCGAAGGTGCCACCGCACAGCAGCTGCGGTCACTCAGCCTGCAGACCGAATTTGCAGCTACAGGTGACCAGCTCCACACTGTGTTCGAGCCCAGCGCTCCACATTGCTTTCAGTTTAGCTGGTCGTCCACACTAATACACATTGGCAGTATTAGGGGGAGGGAAAACTGATGGGTGGGGATAGGGCGTTGTGGACAGCGACTCCTACAGGTCGGTTGGTGCGCCTGCGCAGTAGAATCAGGAAGCGACGGGGGCGGGGCCCCTCCAAAGCCCAGACCCCCGACGCTGAAAGATCGAGCCGCGCAGGTGGAAAGATGCGACTGCTGTTACCTCGAGTATCGGAGGGGACTCGTGCTATGTATGACTTAGTCCACATTGCAGCCGGCTTGTGGGAGGCAAGAAACAGCGTTCAAAGACAGGGGAGGGTTGAATAGGACGATACGAAAATTGGGATGGGAGAAAAATAGAAAATGGGAGAAAAAGTGAATAAAAAAATTTATAAAATAAACCAACACATTTCTAACTGGGTGCAATAATGCCGGAAGGCGTTAGAGGACGGTATAATATCGCCTGCCAGCTCAGACACACTCAGAACAGTATGCACAAGGTGCCCAGCTGAATTATGAATGGCAATAGATAGGGATGCCCCCCGGACCCCGGTTCTAAATGGAAACCGGTACTAAATTAGAAAAAAACAGAGTATTGATAAGCTCCGACGTTATCGGTACTGCTATCGATACTCTAGAAATTATTATTACTATGAAATAAAATAGTATAGCATGTAAAATAGAAGTAAAAAAAAATGTCACAGTGTTCAGTATAGACATATGTACAATGTTCGATGCAGAATAGAAGTAACTGAGTTACCATACAATATACAATATACTATGCAATGTACTAATATACAATACTATATAGTGCAGAGCAGAAATGGGATGAGGTACAATTTAGGTACAATTTACAGTAAGGTGTACGAGTTGTAGTGCAAATCCTTTACCAATAAATATAAAGTATAAAGTGTGTTTAGGTGATCTAAAGTGTGGAGAGTGGGTGCTGCAGTGTGTTGTTTGTTTAAGTGAGTGTGTGCTGTGTGCATTTGATGGTTGTTGCATAGTGTTTATTGTTCGTTGAGCAGCCTGATGGCCTGGGGATAGAAGGTTCTTCTGAGTCTTTCTGTGCTCGCCTTAAGACTCCGGTATCGCTTGCCTGACCGCAGCAGTTCAAAGAGGCAGTTGTTCGGGTGGCTGGAGTCCTTGATGATTCTCTTAGCCTTACCCCTGCACCGCTTGTTGTAAATGTTCTGGAGCAGTGGTTCTCAAACTTTTTACACCAAGTACCACCTGAGAACGTAGCTGGCTCTCCAAGTACCACCATATGACCGGCGTTAAAATACAGTCTATTCAGCTATGCACAGTTCACGCAGGAGGCAAATGTATTCCTAATACCATTATTTATTGTTAACTTTTGTCAGACACAGCCACAATGTACAAAGGGATAGCACTAGAACTAGCAAACGCTTCCACACAACTCATACAATGCAAGGGGCATTGAGAACATAATAACTAACATTCTCACATAGCAAGTGAGAAATTTAAGAACAACTGTATACACACACACACACACACACACACACACACACACACACACACACACACTTATTTTGTTACAAAAACTTAATTTCCTGCATTCTGGTGCAGGAATTTTTGAATGTTTACCCTTTAAATGCCAGTTTGTGTGATGGCATCACAAATTATTGTTAAAAAAAACACACAAAAAGTAAAATATTTACAATATATCAAATGCAAAGTACATTTTTCTGGGGGGGATTATTACAGGCTAGACATGTGTCAATGATTAGCAGCACATATTTTGATGGATTTTTTGTAATGTCAGATTTAACACCAACTCTTTTCAGAAAAGTGGGAGTATTTCATTTTTTATCTGACATTACAAGAAATCTAAAAATAAATGGTTATGATCAGGGCTGAAGTTGAATTAAAGATTTATGACTGTTTAGACTGCATTACTCTCTGTCACAGTGATCTCCTGGTTGTTCCCCACTTAGATTATCTAACTATCGCGCTGCCGCAACCAGAAACACTGGCCTGGCCTGCTTCTAAGTTCAGTGGCCTGACTGATTTTTTTTTTTTCCTTTTTTTTTTTTTAGCTTTTTTGGAAATGTTTTCAAGTACCACCAGCAGTACCACCAAGTACCACTAGTGGTATGCATACCACAGTTTGAGAACCACTGTTCTGGAGGGTGGGAAGCCCCCCTCCAATTGTGCGTTCGGCTGAACGTGTCACGTGTGAGAGAGAGAGAGGAGAGATCGCTCCGAGAGCCCACGTGTGTGTAAGTGCGCGCTTCGAGTCGCGATGCAGGGGGACTCGGGGAGAGACAGAGGAGCGATAGCTCCGTATGAGCCTCTCTCTCTCTCTCTCTCCCTCTCTCCCTCTCTCCCTCTCTCTCTCCCTCGAGTCGGGAGCACTATATATCACTGTAATATCTTTGCGCATGCTCCCACGCGCACGCCCGTATTCAGATCCGTACAATAATAATCACAGATGTATATATTGTCATTTGAAACAAGTTACTATGCATTGTCCCGTGGGATTATCCCCCCCCCCGCGGCGAAATTAATTAGTATCCCCCTCAGTCTCTCTCTATCTCTCTGTCTGCCAATCGCAGACTGTGTGGATGACTGTCACTCAAAGTGCTTATGGGCGGAGCCAGGCCAACACAGCCTGTTATCCAAAGTGAGAAAAATTTGGCTTTTGAGTACTTGATTAGAAATATAAAACAATGATTATTTTTTTTTATAAAACCTTACAGAGGTGTTCCATAGACTCACAGGAATTGTGTAAAGTTGCCCAAATAGTGCTAGGAATAGCAATGCATGTCCCCTTTAATTCCCCAAAAGAGTTTTGAATACACAAATGTGGCTGGGGGAACTGATTCACTCAGCATGAATGGACTATAGGTCAATAAAAACAATACACAAAAATGGTTATAATCAATTCTAACATATTCAAATTGAACACATTAGAATCAGTGTTTCCCAGACTGTGGCGGCCCGCCACAGTTTTATAATGAACCAAAAAAAAATATTGATAAAAAAAATAATAATAATAATAATAATTGTATTTTTTTTTATATATATAAAGTTTACCAATAGGGATGTATCAGTAGTATTTAAATTTTCTAAAAAATAAACCAGTTCAACACGGGTAACCACTTTTGCTTAATTTCTTTGATGGCTCAAATGTATGCTCTAGTCCAGTGGTTCCCAATCCTCTCCTCGAGACACCCCAGCCGTTCCATGTATTTGTTAAATTCCACCACCAGCACACCTGATTCAACTAATAAAGGGCTAGTTAAGTTGAATCAGGTGTGCTGGTGGTGGAATTTTATTTAACAAAAACATTGAATGGCTAGGGTGCTTCGAGGAGAGGATTGGGAAGCACTTTTTGTGTTTTGAGCACAAAGTTCATCATAGATCTAGCCTCTTTATTTTGCTCTCAAAGTGCACCAGATTGATGCATTTAACTTTAAAATGTAGAGGGGCAGAGGTTTACCAACCATAGTCTCACAAAATCCTGTGGGAATTATTTGACACTGTTGAAACGTAAATAATCAAATTATTCTGTTATAGCTGCTGAGCTATATAGTATACTATAGCTAATGTCCATCAATATCTTCATTTTGAATGAAATAGGATCAGGAATCACTAGGAGAGAGGGGATGCAAAGCACGCAGAGAGCGAGAGAGAGACCGACCGACCCGCCCAACTTACCATGAAATTTTACTCAACCTTAGCCAACCGTCAGCATTTATGCGCTTGTCTCGTGCACTGCCCACTAACCCAGCCAAAGTTTTCAGGCCATGACCCCCGAAATAACGGCGTCAGAGAGCCGCAACCCCCACTATTATAGGAGGTAAAAAAAGTATTCATAATTTTTTTATAAATGGAAATGTATGGTTGAAACATGCAAACGTTCAAACGCACACACACTAATAAGCATTGGAGGCTTTTAACCAGGGCCGGACTGGGGAAATCATTCAGGCAGGAAATATAGTGCGAAATATAGCCCCAGTCAGGCCACTTTTTAAGCAGGGGTCTGACTGGGGGTCCCCCATCAGGACATTTTTTGTTACAAAGACTTAATTTCCTACATTCTGGTGCAGGAATTTTGTTATTTGTACCCTTTAAATGCCAGTGTTTGTGATGGCATCACAAATTATTGTTAAAAAACAGGCTAGCATGTATGATTAGTAACAACACTGATTTTGATGGATTTTCTGTTTTTTTGTAATGTCAGATTGAAAATAATACAATCTTTTATTCAACTTCAGCCCTGATCATAACACCACATATTCATTTTATAATTCTAACCCTTTAACACTTTCCCGGCCACTTGGATCCGTCTAATCTCACGCTAAACGGCCAGCATTTCTAAAAAGACTTGCACAGTCCGTGAGGCTGTTTGTAGAGCTAAATCTATACTTTATAGTATTGCTATCTGTCCATTCTCATTGTCAATTGACACCATAAACCGTCCCTTCAAAATGGCTTAAAGAGATAATTTTTTCATCAATACGTTCTCATTTTATAGCGTCTTGAATATAAGCGTTATAAGGGATTTCGGCTAGGATATTTCCTGGAAGGCGAGATACAGGCCGCTATGCTACTAACGTTAAATCCAATGGCATTTCGGATATACAGAAGCTACAGTTAAAACTCAAACTGCATATGATCGGTATTGATGGTCCATGGGGGGGGGGGGGGGGGGGGGGGGCGCGGGACGTCGTTTCTGATTATTGATTACCAATAACCGTGTTAGCCTCAGTAGCCACATTCGTTGACCGGGTGGATGGCTATCATAACAAGGTCTGATCAGCATGTAATTAACGTGAAAAAGATCTTACTGTGGGCCGGTTGGATCCCCCAAAGCATTTCCCAGTTATCAATCACCATCTGGTAGATCGATATGTCCATTGGCTGATGATATATTCCTTTACTGCACACTGAAATCCACGTCCCAAAACGTAATCCGTGTAACAGGCTATAGGCATCGCTTCAGGTTAGCAGAAAACTACATTGGAAATCCAGAAAAAAACAAGACGACTTCTGCCACAGGGAACACTGCATTATCGAGATAGCGCCCCTAAGAGGATCTGGCCGGTAATGCACTTTTTAGAATTCAAAGAGTAGGGTACTTCTGCAGTGCTGCTCGGTGAAATTGGAATTTATTCAAATGGAATAAAAGCCAAAACAACCTTGGTCCTCAACCGTTGGATTCGAAACACGGATTTATCCGTGGTCGGGCGCCATTGTGTTAAATGCCAGTGTGTGTGATGGCATATATAATTGCAATATATCAAATGCAAAGTCGATTTTTCTGGGGGGGGGGGGGGGGGTTATTACAGGCTAGCATGTGTCAATGATTAGCAACAACACTGATTTTGATGGATTTAGTTTTTTGGCAAATAATCCACTGCGTCCACCATGATGAATTTGTTTTGGGCATCTTTGTGTCAACGTCTAGAGAAAACCCTAATGGATTGTCCAGACGTCCAGACGCTTCCCATCACCCGTGGCAACAAGGATGGTCTGCTGGACATAGACGAGCTTGAGAGAGGTGATCATTTTACCACTTCATTTACATTATTTAAAGTAATTTTGTTCTTCATTTCTATCATTCCTAAACACCTCATGGATGTCAATCAATCTACATTTTATTACGGACTCAGGGTCCATGTAAAAGACAATACATAGAATAAATTACATATAAAAGTACCATAACAAATTCACAGTTTAAAAGATAAGAAAATAAAAGAAAATACAGATTCATGTCTTCCATAAAGACAACTGTCTCAGTGTTTCCACTGCTGGGATTGAAGGACAAAACCAAGATTATCTCATTTACAGAGTAATTTACCCGGCAAATAGGGCCTACATTTATTCATAAGATTTCTTAAGACTGCTTGGGAAGAAAGTCCTGCAGCCACAAACCTCTTACTTGCACTACACCACCATCTAGCCCTCTTAAGTAATATTATCATGACATCATTATAAACTACTTGATTCTGTAAGCTTGCTTTTTTGTAGTTAACTGACTGAGAGAACAGAGACATCTTCACTACATCTGTACACATAGTAAACCAGCTGAGAGAACAGACATCTCCACTACATCTGTACACATAGTAAACTAACTGAGAGAACAGACATCTCCACTACATCTGTACACATAGTAAACTAACAGAGAACATAGACATCTTCACTACATCTGTACACATAGTAAACTAACAGAGAGAACTGAGACATCTTCACTATATCTGTACACATAGTAAACTAACAGAGAACATGGGGGAAAAAGCCGCGGCTTATAGTCCGAAAAGTACGGTATTTCCCCCATCATAGATATAGTATTTTCCTGAACACAGATATAGTATTTTCCCCAACACAGATATAGTATTTTCCCCAACACAGATATAGTATTTTCCCCAGCACAGATATAGTATTTTCCCCAACACAGATATAGTATTTTGCAGGTTTGTTGCAGTGTTCTTGCTTGATGCAGACATTGGCTTTTTACTGTCCAGAGTCGTCGGAGGAGGATGAGGATGAGGAAGAAGACGATGATAGCGATGAAGACTGGATCCCACATAGTGGACTTGCAGCAGAGGAAGAGAAAGTATGGGGTGGTGAAAACTCAGAAGATGAAAGGGGTAAAGAAGAGGAAGATGAGGCAGAAAGTGAAAAAGAGGAAGGTGAGAATGACGTGGGATGGGAAAACATTATTAACACTATGGGTGCCGGCCAGAAATCCGGAAAATGACTGTGGATTGCCAGCGCTATTTGTCTATGGAGAAATTCCCCTTCTTTGCAGGGCTATAACTTTTTAAATTCTATTGCTACATTGCCATTATTAGGGCCCATTCAAAGTCCTATATGTATTGTTCATTGTGTAGCAACGTTAAACTTTTTCATTCACATATTCATAGTAAAGTATGGTCTAATGTATAAGTATGTTTTCATCTCTTTCTGCAGCTTTCTCCAGAACGTGATATATAGCCCCAAATGCATTATATTGATGATGAAATACAGTTTGATGGCAATCGGGGCGATATAAAAAATTTCAATTGGACGTACTTCTAGAATGATCTACGTATGATCTGATGATGACCGGATGGGCGGGGGATCGTTTATAATTCCGTGGGCAGCGTTATATCATTCATCTAGTGTGGGTGATATGTTCATCATAACAGTTTATATGGAATACGATCAAAAATAACGCTGAATCTTACCGTATCCTCCTCGCGCCGTTGGGCGATGAGCGTGGAACAGTCATTTACCTATTATGGTATGTAGAAATATCGGGTCCATTTCCAGCTTGTATAATAGTATATATGTCCAAATCATGTTGTTTATCGAGTTATTGGCAATCGATCGCTATGTATTGTGTCGAGATCGAGTCCCGTGAGCCAAACAGAGTGCCCGGAAGTAATATGGTCGACCAGCGCAACCTCCATAGCACTTCCTGTTTGGCGATTGCGCCGATCGGCCACCAGATGGCGCTCCTGAACCGCCAGAGAGCTCAGTGGGTCCTCCTGGTGGATCTCAGGCCAGCGGAGGGGAAATATGAATCCGATCGCAGATTTTTGAAATATTGATACAACTTGAGCATGGCCGGGAATGACGCTTTAAAGCGTTTTCCGGCAGTCAAAGTGATAAGTCTAAATTATATACAAGAATTTGAATTTCTAGGATAATTAATCAAGCTTTCAAATATTTAGTTTATAAAGTGTGGCACTATGACTGTTCTCTGTTTCAGAAAAGGACACAGACTGGTTTGTAATCCAAGGTTATGAGGAGCTTGCAGAGAAAAGTGGAGCTAAACTACAGACAAGACTCTTGGAAATCACGCTCAAGAGATTGTCAGCGGTAAGATGGGGAAAGAAATATTACAGTGGGAGTTTTTTGCATAATAAATTTCCATATTTTATATAAAAACGTTTACATTATAAAAAATATAGATTTCACTTTCTCCTTATTTTTCTCCCATCACAATTTCGCATTGCCAATTCTCCCCTCCAATTCTCCCCTCCCCTGTCTTGAACATTGCTAGACTATGCCTCCCACTGGTCGGCTGTAGTGAGGATAGAAGCCTTGCATCACGTGTCCCCTCCGGTACGCGAGGAGGCAGCCTGTCGCATCTTTTCACCAGACAGCACGGACTCTCAGTAGCAAGGAGTAATGCGTGGGAGGCTCACGCTGCCCCCGATACTTCCTGTCTCTGTACAGGCGTCACCCAACTAGGGATGGGTATCGTTAGGATTTTATCGATACTACTACTCTTATCGATACTGCTTAACGGTTCGGTACTTTATCGATACTCTTATCGGTTCTTTTTGCAAATTTTTTGCCAGAAAAAAAGACAATTAATTATGAACAGAATCGACATTGCTTTATTATTTATACAACTTTATAAATAAGTATTATAAATAAATATAATTTATGCAGGGAGGGGTATATTTGCAGTTGAGAGCATTGGTCATCTCCCTACAGTAAAGATTAGAAATGATTGAATTATTGTAAATTTGTGTGGAGTGGTGGGAATAGCTGCTTCAATAATAACTTATAACAACAACAACAGACAAGTCAGACAACTATGTATACAAAAAAAAAACATACACTGAATGATTAGTTGTTACCTAAAGTCCTTGGACTCCACTGTAGAGAACGGGTGCAGGCCTTTGACAACAAACTTTGTCACAGCCCTGTGACACTCGTTCACCCTATCCTCTGTCATCCTTCCTCTAGCTGCTAGGGAGAAAGGACTTTGGGTGGTGGAGGTAGAAAGGATGTGTGGTGGCCCTGGGCTCACTGGGCTGGGACATGGTGGCTGATGCCTCAGCTTGATGATCTATAAAAAGTTTTTAGGTTGTAGTATTTGTAGCTAGAGCTGCCGCGGTATTGATTATTTCCTTATCGCACAAATTTGCAAAATATTTCCTACCGCCGCGGTTTTTACCGCACGCACACAAAAAATTAAAAAAAAAGTTTGAATGCATTTTTTTTTTAGTAGTAGTAGTCTACTCTTTATAGCATATAGCCTGCCTCTAGTCTAAATGTCTATCTTTAGAGGATGACTTTGCAGCATGAATATTGTTTGGGATTCGGCAAGCACGCATTAGTTATTGAAAGTGAAACACGGATGCGCAGTTCACTCGGTGTCGCGGGCACCCCCCCGACCCTTTCTTATTATTATTACTATAAAGTTACTACTTTATAATAAAGGCATTCGTTTTGTGGCATTGACATTATATAGTTATGCGTTCAATAACATCAGCGTATTTACCGGACCATAGCAAGCAATACTCTATTCATATCTCAGTTCCTTTCTTTGCTCAGAGCGTGCCGAGTTGTCCCATTCTGCGGTCTGTTAATAAAGTTTTCAATCAGACAAGTGTATAGAACGAAGGGCTTTTATTATAACATTCGTTGCAGACAGTAAAATCATTATGTCTCGTTTAGTACTCCTGAAGAGCGATGATAGTCCACTCCGGCGGAGAGTTAAAGCTAACGTTATTAGCTGTTGTGATGAACTGACATTCAGGACGTAAAAACGTGTGACGCGTCTCTCTTCTGACCAATCAGTGGTCTGCAATGTTTCACGTGACTTTTCTGGTACCCAATAGGGTCGCTTGGAACCTCGATAGACGAGTAGGGTATATCTGCAGAGCCGCAAGCCCAACGAGAGGAGGGTAAATTATTATTATTATTATAAAAAACAGCGGTGACGCGGTATTCAGCCTACTCTGCGGTGGCCGTGATGTAACAGCGATACCGCGGTAATGCGGTAATCGCGGCAGCTCTATTTGTAGCTAAACAATTATTTTGTCTATTAGCCTATTTGTAATAATTCGTTATTAGCCTAGGCAACTCCGTATCTTGGCTTACCCGCTGCAGTGGACGTGGATGCAGATGGAACACTGCGCGCAAGGCAGTCGAATACGGCGCATTTCTGCACACTAATATCATGTTTTGCTAACGGATGTTTTGATAAATTGCTCGTATTGCCACCCTTACTGGCAAATGTTTTGTTGCACTTGTGGCAACGTGCGTTGTCGGCATCGACTCTTGTAAAGTATATCCATACTTTCGACCGATTCGCTCTATCCGCCATCACGACTCAGTGCATGCAGAGGCATAGCTGTCTGTGTGCAGCGCGCTTCAGCACGGAGACAGCACCTTCGTTAAGAAGTACCCGTATGAGGGCGGTTAGGTGGCGTAGCGGAGATTGCGTTCGTCACCAACCCCGAAGCTGTGAGCTGGATTCGCCTGTTCGAATCCAGCTCACAGCTCCGGGGTTGTCACCAGCTTGGCTGGCCGTTCACACTAATACAATTGGCTGTATTAGAGGGTGGGAGAAGCTGGCGGGGTGGGTCCGGGTCGTTGTAAACAGCGACTCCTACAGTTCGGTCGGGGCGCCTGCTAAGCGCGGATAGGACCTGAGTGGGATAGTGTGATCCTTCCACACGCTACGCCCTCTCAGGGAGGATCCGCGCTGCCAGATGAAAAGAAGCGGTTGATTGGCTGGACGTGTGTCGGAGGAAGCACGTGATAGCCTCCACTCTCCCAGATGATCTGACTGTGGGGGGTAAGTGCGCAGCGACCAGGAAGGGATTGGGAATTGGCATACGACTAACATTGGGATGGGAGAAAATCGGAGGAAAATGGAGGGGGAAAAAGATTAAAAAAAAAAGAAAAAAGAAAAGTACCCGTATGTGTATATGACTATCGCGACTCGCGAGGAGTGTGTGTATAATAATGGCTCGCTGCGGCTCGCTTCTCGTGCAGAGACAGAGAGAGGAGAGATCGTTTGCAACTTTTAAATAATAATAATAATAATAATTTCTCTAGAGTATCGATAGCAGTACAGATGACGTCGGAGCTTATAAATACTCCAGTCTTTTCTAATATAGTACCGGTTCCCGTTTAGAACCGGGGTCCGGGGGTCATCCCTACACCCAACCGACCTGTAGGAGTCGCTGTCCACAACGTCCAATCCCCACCCATCGACTTTCCACCCGCTACCTCTGCCAATTGAGATAGTATGACGGCTGGTTCAAGACGCAGGCAATACTGACTCGGGGAGTCGAGACCGGAGTCTCTTGCATTGGTGACGAGCGCAATCTCCGCTACGCCACCCAGCCACCTTTAGATATAAAGGAAAAAGAAAAATAAGAATTTCTTTCCTAGTCTTGTTATTGGCTGGGCCTTGCTTAACTAGGCTTGCCTAGTCTCGTTCTTGGCTGGTTCTTGCTTAACTAGGTTTGCGAGACACTGGCACCAGGCACACATCACACTACACAATGGCTGAAAGGCTCAGGAAACAGGGATTGATATTAGCCAATTAAGGGGAAGGGTTTCAAGTTCAAGTTTGTTTTTATTTGTCACGTATAAAGTACATGTACATTGCTTGGTTCTGTATGAGCCCCTGAGGATATGCTTCATACAGTAAAATAAAAAGTAAGTAAAAGAGTAATAACACAATAATAATAACACAATATACAACTAAAGTACAACCTAAGTACAATGAAGTAAAAATGTAGGCAATGAGCTACAAAAATGCAGATAATGAGCTACAAATCCAAATCTAATCCATCCAATGAGGTGTGGATGTAGTGCAAATCTCTTTAACACCACCATATTTTATCTATTTGTTAAAGTGTCTAAAGTGAGTGTTAACACATTCAGTGCCAGGCATTAGACAGGCCCAGTTGTAGCAATGCCACGCTTTAAAAGATAGGAGTGCGTCACCTTGTTTGTAGAGCTATAACTATATTCTATATTATAGCTATGGATACAATACTATGGCCCATTTGACAGCAACTATCTATCGTTCAATATGTGAAAAAGAATAAATTTTTTCATCCATACGTTCCTGTGTTAGTTTAGAGTATAGTTTTAGTTTAGTTTAGTATAGTTTTAGAGTGGTCTGGGGTAATTCCCGAAATGAGTTATAGCCTTATACGTGATGCGTACTAAGCATTGCCGTTTCTTGCCTGGACACGCTACTATTCCCAAATCTATATAATAGGTATTATGTTTCATCATGAATGCATGAAAGGGGGGGGGGGGGGGGGTTGTTTCTGATTATTTGATTGCCAGTAACGGCATTCGTATTTAACACTAAAAACGCTTATCAGCCCGATCGGTATAAAAGCATTTCACGATCAAGCTAAAATTTACGTCAGATAGTCCTTACCTGTGATCGGGAGTATTCCAAAAATAATATTCCAATTGTTTAATCGCCATCTGGTACATCCGATGTCCATTTGATCCACAACATATGGATCGGGGATATTTGACACGCTTTAATGCAACCGAGAGAACCGCTTCACTCGCCCGACCCAGAAAACTGCGCCCGGTGACATTTGAGTATAACACAGGGCAAGATATAAGGTTTCAAAGGTGCTCGATACCGCCGTCTAGCTGGATGCGGCCGGTATTGCACTTTGGCGATCTCAGACTCATTCCCTATGATAACACCAAGGTCCCTGGATGAATAATGAATACAAATATTGAAAAAAAGGAAAAGCGATCCACAAACGACTTTTTGCGTTTTTTGGCACTCAACCGTTGGCGCCCAATAATGACTTTTGACACTTTTGGCACTGAAAGTGTTAAGGTGAGTGTTTTTTAAAGTGAGTTTGTGCATGTGGATGTGTGTGCAATGAGTGTAGATGGATGGGTTGATGTTACATAGTCATTGAGCATCCTGATGGCCTGGGGATAGAAGCTCCTTCTGAGTTTCTCTGTATTGGCCATGATACTCCGGCAGCGCAAAGAGGCAGTTGTTTGGGTGACTAGAGTCTTTGACTATTCTCTTAGCCTTGGCCCTGCAACGTTTGGTGTAAATGTCCTGGAGAGTGAGAAGCCCACCTCCAATTCTGCGTTCTGCTGCAGTCGTGTGCGGTGCTATTCCCAAACCAGGAGGTGATGTTACCAGTCAGGATGCTCTCTATTGTGCATGAGTAGAAGTTCTTAAGTATCTTCTGACTCACTTTGAACTTCCTTAGGCGTAGTAGAGGCGCTGCCGTGCCTTCTTCACTACACTGTCAATGTGTGTGGTCCATGTCAAGTCCTCGGATATGTGGACTCCGAGGTACTTGAAAC
The DNA here is from genome assembly GCF_963971535.1 of Notolepis coatsorum. Lineage (NCBI taxonomy): Eukaryota > Metazoa > Chordata > Actinopteri > Aulopiformes > Paralepididae > Notolepis > Notolepis coatsorum. The sequence continues at coordinate 8,450,219 of NC_140183.1, read as the reverse complement.
TGTTCACTCTCGACCGGTGGCCTGTAGATGCTGAGGGGGCTGTAGTCCCTAGCCCCCAACCTCCTAAAGTCCACAATCATTTCTTTGGTTTTACTGACATTCAGGGAGAGGCTGTTCTCCTAGCACCACAGTGCCAGATTCTCTACCTCTCCCAGGTAGGCCCTCTCGTCGTTTGCAGGGATCAGGCCCACCACAGCTGTGTCATCAGCAAACTTGATGATTGTGTTGCTGTTGTGCTTTGCCACACAGTCATGTGTGTAAAGCGAGTAGAGGAAGGGGCTCAGAACACAGCCCTGGGGGGGCACCTGCTCTCACCACTTGGGGTCTTGAATTCCAAGACCCACTGGCAGAGGTCGTAGTTCAAGCCCAGGTCTCTGAGCTTGACGACGAGCTTGGAGGGGACTATAGTATTGAATGCTGAGCTGTAGTCAATAAATAGCATTCTCACATAGTTCCCCTGCCTCTTGTCCAGGTGTGATGCTGCCGTGTGCAGCACATGGGCTATGGCGTCCTCCGTGGACCTGTTGGGGCAATAAGGTGGCCTTGATGTCAGAGACCTGATTAGGAATTTGACCAGGAACGTCTGGGAACCGTCTTTACCACAGAAATGCAGCCGGGACCTCGGTTTAATGTCTCATCTGAAGAATGGCACTCTCAGCTGTACGGTGTCCATATCACCATAACAGGGGCAGGTTCAGAGGACAGAGTGCTCCCTGCTGGACAACAAACAATGGTTAAAGGAAGTGTCCGAGAATTTGGCAATGGAAAAGCTAACCTACATACAAAAGGGGAAAACGGAACAATTTGAGAGGACGTGGGCGACATTTATACGTTTCTTGAGAGGTGTGAGAGTTTGAAGGAATGGGATAGGAGGAACGTGAGGTTAGGGATAGGAACGAATAAAAGATGGAGGTAGAGGCAGAAGAGGGTTTTTAATTTTTATTATTTCTTATAATTTATTTTACTGTACTTTTTTGGGGGTCAATGTCAGACCTTGCAATCAAAAGTTAGGGGCGCACTGAAATTATGGCAAGGGTTATTAGCCCCCTAACTTTTGATTGCAAAGTCTGACATTGACCCCCTTTTCAGGAGTTGACCTAGAGCCCACCAAGGTCATGCATATCAAGTTTGGTCAATGTCAGACCTTGCAATACACTGTAAGGCACTGTAAGGCTACTGTCCTGCCTCACTTCCAGTGATGAAGCTAAGCTATGCTAACGGAGCGTCTATTCCCAAAGCTAAAATGCACGCACAGAGACAAAAAAGGTATGTATCTTCTTGTCTAACTCCAGGGAAGATGTTAAATAAGCTAATTTCCCAAAATAGTGGAGTTATCCTTTAAGAACGAAAATAGAATTCTTTCTAAGCATTGTTGATAAATGAGGGCCCAGGCCTATAAATGACCTTATTATAGCCAACTCGCACATCTATGGATCGGGCCAAATCTCTTTCAAATGGCAGAGTTCAATTTGGATTTAGTATCTCCAGGCGTGCACTGAAGAACCGTGAATGAAATCTACTGTATGTACAGTAACATTCTATAATGGATATTAGGGGTGTAACGGTATGTGTATTCGTCCCGTGAATTTACGGTACGTGGCTCACGGTGCGGTACGTGCAGCCATACAAAGAATACATCTCACACATACCACTAGGTGAACATTTTACAAATCTATGCTCAATATCTTTACTTTACACTGGCTTACTAACAGTCTTAACACAGAAGGTCATTCATTTAACGTTGCATATCAAGCTTGGATTGCCACATTTAGATGATGAATAAAACGTTGAAGCTTGTAAAGGCATGAACAAGCCGACAGAACAAATGAACGCGCACTCTGCACTCGGCTGTTTCTCCCCTCCTCTCTTCCCCTTACCTATAGTGCTGTGACAAACTGTCAAAAAGGGCTTTAGTTTTTGAGATACCCCTACCGGAGGTAGAACAAAACACAAGCATGTTTTTCCTCATCTCTAAGGTCTCCCATATATGAAATGGATGATTGTATAAAAATATTTTACTGCAAAACTTGTTAAATTGATACATATTGTTATACACCCCCAAAGGAAAAGATAACTAAAATATAGCCTGGCCGTATAGGAGTTTAGACATATAAACTCATGTAGATTAATAATACAAGCTCCAAGAGCTTTCAAATTTGACATGCTAGCAGTCAAGACAGTTGCTTAACCTAATAGAAAAACCTGGATGTGAATATCTTTATGCATGTAGGAAATATATACCTATTGTAACAAAGGTAGCAGACAGGGGTAGGTGGAAGGTGCAATATGGTTGTACAAATAATCAAACACACATTCAAACAGCTTTAGCTCCCCGCTGGGAAATGGCCAGGGGCATTTATTTAAACAAAACAGAAAATTAAGAAACCAACAAAAATCATACTGGCTCCCGGTGAAGTACCTAACTGTCTTTGCTATAGTCCAGTCTTTAACTAGGCCGGGCCGCTGTCCGGCTTACCGGCTGTTAACTCACAGTTTGGTTGTCTCCCAACAGCTCTCCCACTCTCCATTCCAAGACACCCTCTGATGTTCTTGGTCTGTCCTCTTTGAGAGGCATGCTGATTGCTAATTGAAAGACAGCTGTGTGTGGGTCTGCATGTGTGCAGCGGTCAGTCTTCTTCTCTCCATTGGGGGGAGCCAACAGGCAGGAACATAGCATCCATTGATCACCATTCCCCTCAGCCCCTTACATACCCCCCCCCCCCCTCAGTCCCTGCTTGGGAGAGGCAAATAAGGTCCAGAGGGCATCTCTCCGGGACAGGGCGTCTGCGTTCCGGTGTTTGGCTCCCGACCTGTGGATCACAGAGAAATCAAACTCCTGCAAGGAAAGAAACCATCTACCGACTCGAGCATTAGTCTCCTTCTTTTTGGGCATCCAGACTAGGGGTGCATGGTCAGTTACGAGAGAGAAATGTCGGCCCACCAGATAATATCTGAGACGCTCCAATGCCCACTTGATAGCCAGTCCTTCCTTCTCTACCGTGGCATATCCTTGCTCCCTTTGGTTCAGCTTCCTACTGATGTAGAGTACTGGATGTTCCTCACCTCGTATCTCTTGAGAGAGTACGGCTCCTACTCCCACCTCTGACGCATCTGTTTGCACGATCATCTCCTGCGTGAAATCCGGGGTGACCAGAACGGGCCGTGCACAAAGTGCCTCTCTGAGACCCTGGAACGCCTTCTCTGCCTCTTCCATCCATTCCACCATGAGGGGCTTGGTGGCTTTGGTTAGGTCTGTGAGGGGAGCAGCTATAGAGGAGTAGTTAGGGATGAAACGAGAGTAATAGGAGGTAAGTCCCAGGAAGGTCTTTACCTGTCTCTTAGTTGCTGGTCGGGTCCACTCCTCAATAGACTGAACCTTACGCTCCTGTGGTTTCACATTTCCTCGTCCGATGGTGAAACCCAGGTATTCAGCCTCCTCCAAACCAAGCTTGCACTTCTTTGGATTGGCTGTTAAACCTGCTTTGCGGAGAGCCTCCAATACCGCGGCAAGCCTGTCCAAGTGGCTCTCCCAGTCCTCACTGTGGATTACCACATCATCCAGATATGCAGCTGCATACTCACGGTGAGGTCTCAACACTTTGTCCATTAGCCAAACGCATTCTTCTCCTTGGAGTCAGCTGCTAGAGGCACCTGCCAATACCCCTTGGTTAGATCCAGGGTGCTGATGTACCGGGCCTCCCCCAGCCGGTCAATCAGCTCGTCAACCCTAGGCATGGGATAGGCATCAAATTTAGATATTTCATTAAGCTTCCGAAAATCATTACAGAACCTTTTTGTGTTGCCTGGCTTAGGGACCAGGACGATCGGGCTAGCCCATTCACTATAGGACTCCTCTATGACGCCCAGTGTCAGCATCTTCCTGACCTCTTCTTCAATGATGACCCTCGTGGCTTCTGGGGTTCTGTAAGGCCGCATTTTCACCTTCCGACCCAGCTCTGTCTGGATGTGGTGTTCCACCAGGGTGGTCTGGCCTGGTACACTGGAGAACACACCTGAGGCTCTCTGCACCAATTCCTTCATCTGCTGCAGCTGCATTTGAGAGCCCTGGCCCATACGTCACCTCGACACCTTCATCCCTTGGTGAGGAGTAAGGGAAGACACAAGGAGAAACACAAGACCAGCACATCTCTGGCATACCACATCTTAAGCAGGTTGACATGATAGATTTGAATAGGCTTTCGGCGTCCTGGCTGGCGCACTTTGTAGTTAACTCGGCCTACCCTTTCGGCCACCTCATATGGTCCGTGCCAGGAGGCCAGAAACTTGTGGTGGGTACCAGTACCAACACTTTGTCCCCAGGTTGGAACTCATGTGGCTGTGCACCCCTATTATAGACTCGTCTTTGGGCTTCCTGGGCTTGTGACATATGTTCCCTTACCATTGGCCACAGTACCTTCATGCGGTCCCGCATCACCTCCACATGTTCCACCAGGCTGCGATGTGGGCTGGGCTGCTCCTCCCAGGCCTATCTAGCCACATCAAGCAGGCCCCTTGGTTGCCTTCCATACAGGAGTTCAAATGGTGAGAATCCTGTAGATGCCTGTGGTACTTCTCTAATGGAAAACATGAGGTAAGGCAGCAACTGATCCCAGTCCCTGCCATCCTTATCAACCACTTTCCGGAGCATGGACTTCAGGGTCTTGTTAAATCTTTCGACCAAACCATCTGTTTGTGGGTGGTATACTGAAGTTCTAATTTGTTTTACCTTGAGGAGCCGACACATGTCCTTCATGATCCTAGACATAAAGGGGGTCCTTTGGTCCGTAAGTATCTCTCCGGGTATCCCAACTCTGCTGAAAATCTGGAGCAGCTCCCATGCAATGCCCTTCGTTGTCATGTTCTGGAGGGGAATGGCCTCAGGATACCTGGTGGCATAGTCAAGGACAACAAGGATATATTAGTATCCCCTTGCAGATTTCACTAGCGGCCCCACTAGGTCCATGGCAATCCTATCAAAGGGCACCTCAATAATCGGCAATGGTATCAGTGGATTTTTGAAGTGGGGTTTTGGTGCCATCTTTTGACATTCTGGGCATGTGCGACAGTAGTCTGTTACCGCTCTTACCACTCCTGGCCAATAGAACCGTCCCCTGATACGGTCTCTGGTCTTTTTGACCCCCAGATGGGCCCCGAGGACATGGCTGTGGGCCAGGTGTAAAACTGTGGACACATACTGTTTGGGCACCACTAGCAAACATCTTTTTTGACTGTCCACCATCTGAGCATAGTAGAGAAGTTGATTTTTTATCAGAAAATGGGGATATGAGAGTTTACTCACCCACGGGAGCCAGTTTCCCTTCTATCTCTTGCACATTGCTCCGATTGGGATCCCCCAACTGGGCCGTACCAAACTGTCCTCTCAACCAGGGTAAGGGCTGGATTCCCTGCTCGGCTTCCCCCGAGCTCACTTCATCTGGAAAGGAAGCAAATGGGTTCTCCAACTCCTCTTCTGAGCTGGGCCCTGTGGAGCTCTGGTCATCGTTCTCCGGAGCAACACACACCAGCTTGGAGGCCTCTCCTCCTGGGGAATACACCTTTGGGGAAGTTAGTACACGTTTGCGTCCTTTTGAGGTTACATTACATCGAGTATATTGAGTTCTCTCGCTCATCTTTTTCCACCGGTATAGTTTCTCATAGAGGGGGCAGTCTCGGCCAACCAGCACCGGGACGGGGAACCACTCCCACCTTCAGTTCACAGATACCTTGAGGTGTGGTGAGCTGAACCTTACCCACAGGATATTCCCTGGTATCCCCATGAACACAGGACACAGGTATCGACTCACCAGGTTCCAGCTGGTCAAGGAGATGGGGTTGGACCAGTGAGACTGAACTACCTGAATCCACCAGTGCTCCTGCATCCTTTCCATTTATTTTTACCGGCACCATGTGGGGAGGGGAGCATTCGGTGGCCCAACAGGAGTCCAGTAGGTGGCAATGCCTCCCTGAGCCTCCACCAGCCGAGGCTGCAGTAGGCATGGATTCATCCCTTGTGGGGCAGTCCCAGGCGAGGTGTCCCACCTCTCCACACTCAAAGCACCTCCTCCTATCCCCAAGCACTGGGAACCGTCTGCGTCTCAGCACCTGGTCTTCTCGCTCTGGTTCTTTTTCCCACACTCGGGCCTTCTCTGGGACTTTCCTGTTTTTCCCAGCCTCTGGTCGCTCAGTCCTTCCTGACTTTAGCAGTTCAATTGTGACCTGGTGGCTTTCAACAAGATTGACCAGATCATCAATCCCGGTTGGGTTACCATGGCTCACCATTTTCTTGGCATCATAGGGTAATGTACGGATAAATTTGTCCATAACCACTCTCTCCAACACACTCACCCCCTCTGGGTCATTAGTCAGCCAGGATTTGCCCAAACGAGCTAGGTCATACAGCTGGGCTCTGGCAGACATCTCTGGAGTGTATTTCCACTCATTAAATCTTTGAGCTCGAGCATGCAGGCTGTAACCATACCTAGCCAAAGTCCTTTTTTTAGATGGGTATATACCTTAGCTTGTTCAGGGGAGAGGTCAAGATAGGCATGCTGCGCAGGCCCGGTGAGAAAAGGTCCAATGAGATCTGCCCAGGTGTCCTCAGCCCACTTCTCCCTGGTGGCTGTTCGTTCAAATGCCAGAAAATAGGCTTCCACATCATCATTTTCAGTCATCTTGGGGATAAATCTGCTCGGGTTGGGTTGACCCTCAGCTCCACTGTGCTGGGTAGGGCCTGGCGCCATACCTTTCTTCATCTCTGCATATATGAGAGCATTCTGCTGCCTTTGTTCTGCCAGGAGCTCCCGGTGCATAGCCTTCTGCTCCTCATTGTCCTTTAACAGCTGCATCACCAGGTTCTCCATGCTGCTCCTAACAGTGTTTGATTATTGTACAAACAAATTGCAATGCCCGCATTCTCCAGCAATGTAACAAAGGGAGCAGACAGGGGTAGGTGGAAGGTGCAATATGGTTGTACAAATAATCAAACACAGTCAAACAGCTTTAGCTCCCCGATGGGCAATGGCCAGGGGCATTTATTTAAACAAAACAGAAAATTAAGAAACTAACAAAAATTATACTGGCTCCCGGTGAAGTACCTAACTGTCTTTGCTATAGTCCAGTCTTTAACTAGGCCGGGCCGCTGTCCGGCTTACCGGCTGTTAACTCACAGTTTGGTTGTCTCCCAACAGCTCTCCCACTCAACATTCCAAGACACCCTCTGATGTTCTTGGTCTGTCCTCTTTGAGAGGCATGCTGATTGCTAATTGAAAGACAGCTGTGTGTGGGTCTGCATGTGTGCAGCTGTCAGTCTTCTTCTCTCTATTGGGGGGAGCCAACAGGCAGGAACATAGCATCCATTGATCACCATTCCCCTCAGCCCCTTACACTATGTACACATACTTAAAATAAGCGGAAATGTAAAAAATGAATATCTATGTAGAATGTTCTCATTTACTTTGTAGTAGCTCTGCCATGGATTGTCATAGAAACACATATGAGGGCTTTTTCGGAAAGCTGTGGTTGTGCTGAATCCAGCAATACCACATGTGTAAATATTGCATGCATGGTCAGGGAGTTGGCTCAGTAAATGTATGAGGTGTCCTAAATGAAAGAAAATTAAACATTGACATAATGAAGTCTTCAGTCCAAAGCCCATTATCAGTGGTGAGAAGCATGTTGACAAATTCAATGTTACTGCAAAGTAAAGTCACTTGAGGTAATGTTCTGGTCTATAATGTTAAAGGTCCCATGCATTATAAATGGCCTTTTCCAGTGTTTAGCATTATTTCCTAGCAATTGGGGATTATATCAATGTGGTTCTTTGTCGTTAATTATCATATTGACTCATCAGTCTGTCTCGAGTTCACGAGATCTTCCCTCACTCAACTAAGCTGTTCTGATTTGACTCGCAATGCGACGTAGCAAGTAGCTGATCTGCAGTAACGCCCCCTCTATGGTTGTAGCGCATAGTGTAACCCGACACTTCCTCAAACGGGTTTTGACAGAGGCAGAGAACGAGCGAGTGAGAGAGAGAGAGGGACCGGCGGCACCGTGCAGAAGTGTGTGTAAAAATGTGTGTACGCCATCTCTCTCCCTCGTCGGAGCATTTACACACAAACTTGACTGTGTGTGTCGGGGACGCATCTCTCCTCTCTCTCTCCCTCGTTGGAGCATTTACACACAAACTTGACTGTGTGTCAGGGACGCGTGTATCGCTTCCGCAACGGAATTCGGTTTCCGGATTCCCCTGATTGGCCGCGGCGGCCACGTGACCCACGCCGCTATACGCCCTCTCTGCCTCTGCCGCTGCCTGTGTGTTGACGCGCGTGCGGCATGGACTTCACTGCCGCTTTCCCACTTCAACGCCAGCCAACAGCGCTCTTGTTTAATAATATTGTCGCGTCATCTTCTGAGTGCAGAAACGCTGCTGCTGGGGGATGGGTAGGCGGGGTGGGGGTAACTGTACATTGGATTATCGACGAAACCTACTTGGTCCAAGAAGAGGGTCTCGTGTATTACTGGGTTTAAGTCGTTTATTTATTTATGTTTTACTGTTTGCATACGAGGTGGTCCGCAAATGTTCTTGATAACAATCTAGTGGTCCGCATAAAACAGAAGTTTGGGAACCACTGATATAGACAATCTCTAAATATGTGTTCTATGCTACGTATACAATACTGCATATCTGTATGTCATGTCATAAATGTCATGATATATATCTGTATGTTGTGTATGTCATAAAAATAGGGAAACAATGTCCAGGCACGCACTCCAGGTTTTTCCAAATGTATTGGCAGCCTGTAATCATGACGTTTCGGTGTGAACACACCTTCTTCAGAATGGCTTGCATGAAGCATGAAGGGTAAGTGACCCTAGTGTTGTGTATGTCATAAATGTCATTATGAATTGAAAATGGAGGACCCTGATGTAAACAAGACGAAAGTCTTTCTCTGGTCTGCCTCCCCTTAACAATTGTGTGTATTGAGCTGTACTGTATTGTACCCATTCTGCAATCTGTTAATAAAATCTTCAATCAATCAATGGCCTGGGCGGCCAGAACATAACTGTTCTAACAGCAATATATAATCCATTTCAGACAGAACGCACGCAATAAGTTATAATAATAATAATAATTATTATTGAAATGTTCTGTATTTTAGGCTTTTAAATTTTTAAAAATTTTTGGGGTAAGAATTTCTTATTTCGGTAAGAGTGCTCTCGACCACTCTTATAATTTGTTCTTGCCTGAGAAAAAAGCAACAATAAGAAGACTTTGCTGAATCCCAGGTAAGAACAAAGTAAGAGGAAATGCTAGTTAAGAACGAAATCTGTTCTTATATCGCTTCATGCATGAGGCCCAATGACTTAAAAAAAAAAAAAAACGTACAGATGTCTTCCATAGACTCACAGGAATTGTGTAAAGTTGCCCAAATAGTGCAAGGAATAGCAATGCATGTCCCCTTTAATATATTTATGATACATTTAATAAATTATACATTTCATATGATACATTTTATGATACTTCAAATGGAAAGAAAGATCCAATTGAATCAGGTTGAAATTGAAACGGAACACTTTTATTTCAATCTACTGCGTTCTGAGCCCCCTGCTGTATTCACTGTACACACATGACTGTGTGGCCAGGTTCAGCTCCAACTCCATAGTGAAGTTTGCGGACGACACGGTGGTGGTGGGGCTGATCTCTAACAATGACGAGAAGGCCTATCGGGAGGAGGTTGATGAACTGGCACGCTGGTGCCGGGATAACAGCCTAATCCTGAACATTGGTAAAACCAAAGAGCTGATCGTGGATGGACAGGGTGAGCAGTTCAAGTACCTGGGAGTCCACATCACAGAGGACCTGACATGGTCAACACACATAGATTCTGTGGTGAAAAAGGCGAAAACAGCGCCTCTATCACCTGAGACAGTTAAGGAAGTTCAGAGTATCGGGGAAGATACTCCACTCCTAATATTCCGAGGCTGTAGAGAGCATTCTGACTGGAAACATCACTGCCTGGTTTGGAAACAGCACGGCACAGTACAGGAAGGCCCTCCAGATAGTGGTGCGCTCAGCAGAGCGTACTACGGGTATTGCACTACCACCCCTGCAGGACTTATATAACAGGAGGTACAAATCCAGAGCCTGCAGAATAATGAAAGACCCCCACCACCCCAACAACAGCCTGTTCAAGCTGCTGCAGTCAGGCAAGTGCCTACGTACACACGCTATGAGCACAGAGAACTCTCCACTCACAAGTACAGTACACATGAGCACACACACACAACACAAAAGGAAAGAACAGATGTGGTTCTTGTATAGTTTAGATATAGTAAGTAATACATAATAACGGAGTTAAAATTGTATATTGTTTAGTAGTGTACATAGGAACCAGTGCCCCGCTACGACGGTCATTTCATGTATGGACGAGGAGACATAATCTAGCGTTGATTTCAGGATGATTAGATAATAGGCTGAAAAATTACAACGTGATGACTGGATTACAGTAAAATGCCTTTTCTCGCCTTTTTCCTGGAATTACTGAAAAACACCCAAACCATACTCTATTCAAAACGGTATAAAACTGAAATGTACGGATGAAAAAACAATCTGTCTCGGGCATGTTGACTAGAAGCAACTCACTGAGGGTCGACGGCGTTATTAGACCGATTGATATAATATAATATATATTTTAAGCACTCACAAATGTCAGTCTAAAACTATATCCATTGAATAAAGACCTGGCGATGAATGTGGTATCAGCGCCCCCTGCTGCTGGCGGTCAATGTGTTAACATTGACAAACATATTTACAATTAGCATTTTATAAAGTAGAACTGTATGTGTACTTTCTCAGTCAGTGCTAAGTGCAGCATCACTTTTCACATCAAAACAGTCATGTTTCTCACTCAAGTCACTAAGTCAGTGATTGCTGTGACTGGATACTGTCTACAAGTGATTTTTTTTTATCCACTTTTTCTCCTTATTTTCTATTTTTCTCCCATCCCAATTTCGTATTTCCAATTCTCCCCTCCCCTGTCTTGAACGTTGCTAGACTATGCCTCCCACTCCCAAAAAATCATGCACTGTAATGTCGAATCATTTTCCATTTGTATATACAATATGGTGAATAAAGTAATCTGAATCTGAATTCTCTCTGCTGACAAGTCCCCAAAAGTCACTGTCCTTTGATCTGGCTTTCAGCTCTATGTCATTTTGTAAATCAACCATCTCCATGTCAACTCCACTTGGCAAAGTAAATATTTGCTGGAATTTGGCTGCTACCAGGTTGTCCAGGTGAGCACAGTACTGCTCAGGGTGAAAAGCATCATTGTCTTCCAATGCCTGTGCCATTTTCTCCAGGTTGGGAAAGTACGTCAGCCTCCCATTCTTTAGGTCTGTGGTCCAAACACAGAGCTTGGCCTTGAACCCATTCACTGCGCTTATCATGAGGAGAAGGTGTCTGTCTTTTCCCTGCAGCTCGTAGTTGAGTGCGTTCAGTTTTGCGGTTATGTCTGTCACGAACCCCAGGTCCAGTAGCCACGCATTGTCTGACAGTTCCTTGTGCTCCTCATCCCTTGTGGACAGGAACGTCTTGATCTCAGGCAGCAAGTCGACATACATACACACTTGTCTTTCACCAAGGTAAAGAGAAATTCTTCTTCCCATTCTGGATGGAAATAGTATGTTTTCGCTTACTTCCGTGGAGCCTCCGCCATGCTAGCGATCTTGCGTCACCTACTATCACCACCTGTCATCGATTTTTTTTTGCGAGTCACGTGACGTACCAGTACTATTCTCTTATCTGATTGGTCACTTTCATGCAGCGTCTGCGACACAACAGTCGCAGAGAGAGAGGGAGAGGCGTGTGCAAAACGTAGGCTATTTGTGTATTTATTTGTCTCACTTTCTATTATTTTTGGGACAGGGAAAGATCTACAGGGAAAGTCTCAAAGATCCACCAGTCGATCGTGATCGACGGGTTGGTGACCACTGGGTTAAAGCATACATCTATACACAGGGGAGGAAATTAGGCCATTTTACTCGCCAAATGCGAGTATTTTCTATGTTTGGCGAGTGATTCATGAAGACCACTCGCCACACTGGCGAGTAAAGAAAACAAAACAAAAAAGTCTGCAGTTTTTTCCCGCAACGGGTCAAATGCATCTAACATGCTTTGCATCGTCGCCATTCCTTTATGCCCACGTCGCGTTAAATACCTAAATTAACGTTACGTTAGCTGTTTACGCTAACTAAGCTAAGCAGCTAGCCCTGAGAGAACAGGAGACGGAGAGGGGACTGGGGAAGGAGGGGGGGGTCAGTCTCCCTTTCTGTGTGGGGACTGGGGGAGGGGGCATTCTGTGTGTGTGTGTGCGTTTGAAAAGACCAGATGAAGTCAGGAGTATTATATTGATAGTATTTACTGAGGATGGACAGATAATGTTGATATTTAAACATAAAAAATACAATACATGTTGTGAAGGGCCAGATTAAACCGAATATATATATTTATTTATATATATATATTTAATTGTATTTGTATATTCTCTAATATTCCCTGATATCCCTTGTATATTCCTTGTACAATATGCATTGAATATCCATTCTAGCCTACTGAACATCCCATAATAGTCTCCATTCTACTATTGGTCGAGACCTTGGTGCCAGGCTGCCATACCCCTCAGACCCAGTTCAAACGTACCGCTCCACATGTACGAACAAGTCCTAGTTCCGCGTAGGAATCTGACTACCGCACCACTAATGGGACTATTTGTTCATAGTGCGTATATATACTGCGCTACTAAAGTAGGACTTCCTTTTCAGTCCAGTTTCTTACCCTCCAATAGAGTCACAGACGTAAAGCCTCCCCGCGACGCCACGTGTGGGAGTAAGGCCAAGTTCGCCTACCATCGGTATTGAGACATCGTGTATATTAATATTTGAATAGTCATATTTGGCACTATATCGTCGAGTTGGACGTAGTCTATTAAGCTAATAATAGTCTGTTAATATATAGTGCTTCGTGCGGTGAGAATACTACCGTAGTCAGTACCCCATCGTTTCGGGCAGAGAACTGGCTGCTTACCCAGGGTGGTTGACCCCACGTGAAGTTGCACCCGAGGAGCCCCAGAGCCGACGAGCGAGTGGACCTGTATACCGGATTATTCTACCGACGACAGCCCGCCTTCCCAGGCACGGATTATGCTTTGTACACATTGATTATTCCATGGATAAAGACCCCCGACACTGCCGTGTGTTGGAACCCCCCCCCCCTGGAGAGGACGCAAGGTGAGGAGACGCTCTGCAAGACGAGGTCGCTTCACGTCTCTCCTCCGTGGACCGGATGACGCCGGCCCACAAAGAGTCCACCTGCTTTCATCTGTGGTCCAAGGATCGCCGGCGCATTGAACGGCACTACAGTGGGTTCACCTGGGATACCCTTGGCCGGATGAGGCAGCCGGATTCTACCCCCCCCCTTCCTACTCCTGTCGGCTTACAAGCGACCGGATTAACCCCCTCTAGTGTATCCAGTATATAATCATTAAAGTATCATTGCTGTTATTCCTTAAACTATTCCAGGTCGTATATGTACCACCTGCGCCTTCAGAGATTGGACATTCTCTATTGATATACCGACGAATACTCTTGCCATAAAAGTGCATACTATTTCCATTCATAAATGTGATTGATTTGATTAAGTGCTTGCTCTACACACCATCGCTGTGTAGAAATAAAGACCTATTTCTAATTCGTACATTTGTGTTGGATCCGTTTCATCTACGTGACAGTGTTCATCATAATATATTTATGCCGTGTACTGGGTGGCCGAATATTAAGTACAAAGGTAGTGGTAGTAAGTATCATATCTAGTAATACAGTCAGGGAATTGTACCCCTCAGTTACAATTGGTCCTTCGAGCCGGAGGGTAATTAGTGTAATATTAATATAGTGTTATTAATATTGAAATGGCCTATGATGAACACTCCACGAAACGATCCTCCTAACCAACGCCCGCAGCGCGAACGACGGCTCCCTCAGTACTTAGAGGCCTACGCTGTCAGTCAACAACCTAGTCTTCTACTAACAGTAAACGCGGTAAAACTAGAAAGTAAAAGTATGTCTAACCCCAACGCCCAGACTACCCCGACCATAGAGGCCCCTACGGGCTCTAATGTAACTGACCAAGTTCACGGTGGGGACCAGTGGGAACCAGACATGACTTCACACCCCGCCAGTACTGAAGAAGTAGTCCCCGATGAGTCCCGGGAGGAATACAACGCTACCGAGAGAGAACTCGGCACGGAAGAAGACGGGGAGAGCACCGTGGAGATAGAGCTCCAAGGCTCCGCAAGGAGTACCCCGAGGGAAGGCTCCCCTATACAACCGCCTTCTCCCAGCGAGGCAGAGAGGACCCTACAGCAGGCCTTCCTCATCAGCCTGAACGCCGCTGCTGAACGCGACCGACTGCAGATCCAGCAGCGAAGCGAACACGAGCAGATACGTCTAGAAATAAGACGCATTCAGATGGAAGAGAATGTGGCCCGAGAACGAGCCGGTGCTCAACGGGACGCAGCGCGCGACAGACAGCAGTCGCAACTAATAGAACAGCTGATCAGACGGACAACACCCTCTCCCTCCGCCAGAGGCTCCAGGAACTCGTCTAGACACACCTCCAGGGCGGCATCCCCTAGCCGAGTAAACAACCCTGAACTTGACCAACAGACGAGGTCTATACCCCCCACAGACCACCTCCCCCCACCGGTCCAAGCGAGACCTAGCAACCGGGAAGGAGCAGCATATCCTGTGGAGAGGCTAAACCAGAGACTACAAGCACTGGATGACCTAACTGAAGACGAAGAGGAAGAGGAGGAGAACCACGCCCGAAGACAGCACAGTACTCTACCGGACCAGGAGGTCCGGTACAGCCCAGGCTATACTCCCGCGGAGCTGCGCTACAGACCCCCGACTCTATACACGGGTGAGCACGACGCACGACCCGCACCGAGGAACAGCACCTGGACAAGCGGGCCATGGTACACTGCCGGTACCAGCCCATACCAAGGAGCGGGAGGAGACTCGCCTAGGAGGCCTCTCCCCCAACGCTCGCCGATGTATCCACAGTCAGCGTCATACATTGGCACGCCTATGGTACCCGACTTCACCCAAGAGAACCGGGCCCAGTATACAGAACTCCGCATGTGTCTGGAGACCATGTTGGTGGATGTATTGGATGAACGCCACAAATACGCCATCCTACTGAAGCACTTAAAGGTGCCCCGCGCACATAATATAGCGCTCGCCTACGCGACTTCCACCACCCCATACACAGCAGCGCTGGTAGCATTGGACCAGAGGTATGGGCGCATATGGGATTACGTGATCCAGGAGATCCGACACATCGACCGCTTACCCCCAGCAATAGACAATCGAGCACTGGACGACCTGTCCATCAGAGTGCAGTCCCTGGTAGGGATGTTGGGAGCGCAAAGGGAGAAGGGGAGGCATGAACTTTACGCCAACTCAAATGTGGAAAGGATTCTGGAGAAGCTGCCGCCCGCTCGTCAGGAGCGCTTTAGGCGGCAGAGGGACCACAGAGACCCGAAT
This sequence comes from Notolepis coatsorum, assembly GCF_963971535.1. NCBI lineage: Eukaryota > Metazoa > Chordata > Actinopteri > Aulopiformes > Paralepididae > Notolepis > Notolepis coatsorum. The sequence continues at coordinate 8,434,616 of NC_140183.1, read as the reverse complement.
GGCCCCGAACCGAACCTCCTCGATCTAGCAGACTTCCTGGCGAGAGAAGTCAGCAGCCTACGGCTAGATACATTCGGACGGAGCACCCCTGGCTCCAGAGAAGGAACCAGACGACTAAATGATGGAAGAAGATCGGTGACTGTGATGCACCAATCGGAGTCAGTACCGAGCAGCAGGAGCCACAGTACCCCCTCCAGAACGGAGAAGTGGAAGATAGTGTGCCCCTACTGTGAGAAAGAACACTGGCTAGCGCAATGTGACTCCTTCCCCAAGCTGAACGCGGAGGAAGCCAGTCAATGGATAAAGTCCAACAAGCGCTGCTTTCGCTGTGCGCGCTCACACATGGCAGCCGAATGCCGCTTAAAGAAAAGGTGCACCAAGTGCGATGGAGCCCATCTGGACATACTTTACGACAGTAACAGACGGCGCCCTTCACCCGCACCATCCAGCCGCAAAGCGAGCGTCATGTACATCGATCCCGCCAGCAGCAGTGGAGCCCGAGTACTCCTAAAAGTAGTGCGCGTGACACTAAGCTACCAGAATAAAGTCCTGGACACTTACGCCGTCCTCGATGACGGGTCAGAGAAGACCCTTCTGCTCGCCTCCGCTGCGGCCCAGCTAGGGCTGCGGGGAAGCGAAACCCAAATGACAATTCGGACAATAAGACGAGATTTGAAGACGATAAAGGGCGAGAATGTCTCATTCTCTATCGCAGCAAGCGGCCAGCCTGAGCGACGGTACCAGATTGCAGACGCTTTCACCAGCCAAGAAATAGGACTGTCGCGGTACACATACCCCGTCGCCAAGCTGATGGAGAAATATGTACATCTGCGCAAGTTACCGATCCCGCTCATAGACAATGCTATGCCGACCCTGTTGATAGGCTCCGACCATGCAGACCTCATTGTCCCGATAGACCGGGTTCATACCGGACCCCGAGGCTGTCCTGCAGCAGTCGAGACCCGTTTGGGATGGACTCTCCAAGGCCCGCTCGCCAAATCTCTCAACCGAAGTACAGCCACTAGATGTCTCCACTCCCGAGTCACAGGGAGAAACCGCACTCCTGCAACACGTAGAGCGGCTATGGAGCTTGGAACAAATGCCCTTTAAGAACGGAAAGAAAGACATTCGCTCTAAAGATGACATTTACGCCATTCACCTCCTCGAGACAGGGACCAAGAGAGTCCCGGTCAACGGCGTGTTGAGATACGCCACGCCACTCCTGCGGCGAGAAGGAATGCCTACTTTCCACGCCAAGACAGACGCCACAGAACGGTACCTGCTGAACACGGAGCGGCGCTTAGCCAAGAACCCCGCCCAAGAGAGTGTATACCGCGCTGAGATTGAGAAGCTCATCACAGCGGGACACGTCACAAAGATGGACATTAAAGAGGCTGACCAGACCACTGAATCGTGGTACGTGCCTCACCACAAGGTCCATCACAACGGTAAAGACTGCATAGTATTTAACTGCAGCTACCAGATCGGATCCCAAAATCTGAATAAAGAGTTACTGCCCGGTCCCACACTCGGCCCCTCCCTACTCGGCGTTCTACTCCGCTTCCGCCAGGAAAAGGTGGCCATCAGCGGGGACATTAAAGGAATGTTCCTGCAGGTGAGATTAGTAGAGGCGGACAAGCCCCTGTTACGGTTCCTATGGAGAGAGAAGCCAGGAGATGAGCACCCAGCCATCTACCAATGGGAAGTCCTCCCCTTCGGAACGACGTGCAGCCCCTGCTGTGCTACATTTGCACTACAGAAACATGTAGCAGAGGACCCAGCAGCGGACGAAGAGGTCCGACACAGCGTAAAGAACAGCTTCTACGTAGACAACTGTCTACAAAGCCTTTCAACCCAAGAAGAAGCCGAGGCTCTCCTGATTAAACTCCGCGCCTCATTGATCAAAGGCGGCTTTGATCTCAGGCAGTGGGCCAGCAGCGATCCGCAAGTACTGCGCAGCCTCTCCTCCGAGGACAAGGCAGCCAGCAGCGAGACCTGGATGGCTACAATCCCGGGAGAAGCCCAGGAGATGACCCTGGGATTGGTGTGGCGATTCAAAACAGATTCGCTTCACTACAGACACAAGCCCCTGACTACGGAGCAGGGAAGGCCGGCGGCGGCGCCGACCACCAGACGGAGTGTGTACACAACACTCGCCCGACAATATGACCCGCTAGGATGTATTCTACCGTACACCACCAGGGCAAAAATGATTGTACGAGCATTGTGGGACAAGGACCAGGGCTGGGACGACCCCATTCCCGCACACCTTGCATCCACCTGGAGAGAGTGGGAGATGGAGCTCCACTCACTCCCAGGCGTTAATATGCGCCGAAGCTGCTTCCCACCCACGGTGAGGCCGGAGACATGTAAAATGGACTTGCACGTCTTCAGTGACGCCTCAGAGGTCGCATACGGATCAGTAGCCTACTTGCGGGCCCAAGACCAGGGGGGAGAGATCTACACAGCATTTGTCCTCGCCCGCTCGAGAATAGCCCCACGCAAGCAACAGTCTATCCCACGTCTAGAGCTCTGCGCAGCCCTGGCCGGAGCGCACCTAGCCACGCTCATCCAACGTGAGCTCACCATGCCGGTGTCTGGAACAATCCTGTGGTCGGATTCCACGACGGTACTCGCCTGGATCAAATCGGACTCATGCAAGTACAAAGTCTTCGTGGGAGTCAGAGTCACCGAGATTCAAGACTTAACCGAAGAGTTAACCGGAGAAACAGAGTGGCGCTACGTTGATACAAAACAGAACCCAGCTGACGTCATCACCCGGGGGATGCCCCTGGATGACCTCACCCGTCGCAATGTCTACAGTGACGGCCCCGCATTCCTAAGACTCCCGGAAGGACAGTGGCCCATGCCTATCCCGAGGGAAGCAAGTCCAGAGGAGGTGGAAAATAAGAAGTCTGTGTTCTGTGGATTGAGCACCGTAGCCTCCACCGACCCTAACATAGACGATTGCACGTCCATAGAGAGTGCACAACAAAGAACATTCCTGCGGTACCACCCGGAGTGCAAGTCCCCCGCTGATATGTCAGCAGCTAACTACGAGGAAGCAGAATTGCTTCTACTGCAGCGAGCCCAGAGAGACTCGTTCCCCGCTGAATTGGCCTGTCTACAGGGAGGAAAGCCCGTCCCATCCGACAGCAGATTAATTCATCTGGCCCCCGAGAGCGACGCTCATACCCTCATCAGAGTGGGTGGCCGCCTACGCAGAGCCCCCAATCTACCGGATGACATTAAATACCCGATCGTATTGAACAGCCGACAGGTTTTGGAGCAGTTTCCTACTGCACTACCTACCGTCTCTACAGACCCGCCAGAAGTGGGTAAAGGAGAGAGACAATTTGACAGAAGGAACAGTCGTCATGATTATTGATCAATCACTGCCCAGAGCTGTGTGGCCGGCCGGCCGCGTAGGCAGAGTGATCACCGGTGCCGACGGCAAGGTCCGAGCAGCTGAAGTGCTCGTCCAGGGTCGCACTTACACCCGTCCCGTGGCGAGGCTCATAGAACTGCCTCGACTCCCAGACACAACCGATGATGACCATGACCCTATAACCCTATGACTTTGTGAAGTTGACTGACCCCTACAGCAAACCCTTATGTGTAAATAGACAACGCGATTAATCTGTCTCTGTTTAACTGATTAGGTCTGGGACCTATTCAGGGGGTGGCTGTTGTGAAGGGCCAGATTAAACCGAATATATATATTTATTTATATATATATATTTAATTGTATTTGTATATTCTCTAATATTCCCTGATATCCCTTGTATATTCCTTGTACAATATGCATTGAATATCCATTCTAGCCTACTGAACATCCCATAATAGTCTCCATTCTACTATTGGTCGAGACCTTGGTGCCAGGCTGCCATACCCCTCAGACCCAGTTCAAACGTACCGCTCCACATGTACGAACAAGTCCTAGTTCCGCGTAGGAATCTGACTACCGCACCACTAATGGGACTATTTGTTCATAGTGCGTATATATACTGCGCTACTAAAGTAGGACTTCCTTTTCAGTCCAGTTTCTTACCCTCCAATAGAGTCACAGACGTAAAGCCTCCCCGCGACGCCACGTGTGGGAGTAAGGCCAAGTTCGCCTACCATCGGTATTGAGACATCGTGTATATTAATATTTGAATAGTCATATTTGGCACTATATCGTCGAGTTGGACGTAGTCTATTAAGCTAATAATAGTCTGTTAATATATAGTGCTTCGTGCGGTGAGAATACTACCGTAGTCAGTACCCCATCGTTTCGGGCAGAGAACTGGCTGCTTACCCAGGGTGGTTGACCCCACGTGAAGTTGCACCCGAGGAGCCCCAGAGCCGACGAGCGAGTGGACCTGTATACCGGATTATTCTACCGACGACAGCCCGCCTTCCCAGGCACGGATTATGCTTTGTACACATTGATTATTCCATGGATAAAGACCCCCGACACTGCCGTGTGTTGGAACCCCCCCCCCCTGGAGAGGACGCAAGGTGAGGAGACGCTCTGCAAGACGAGGTCGCTTCACGTCTCTCCTCCGTGGACCGGATGACGCCGGCCCACAAAGAGTCCACCTGCTTTCATCTGTGGTCCAAGGATCGCCGGCGCATTGAACGGCACTACAGTGGGTTCACCTGGGATACCCTTGGCCGGATGAGGCAGCCGGATTCTACCCCCCCCCCCTTCCTACTCCTGTCGGCTTACAAGCGACCGGATTAACCCCCTCTAGTGTATCCAGTATATAATCATTAAAGTATCATTGCTGTTATTCCTTAAACTATTCCAGGTCGTATATGTACCACCTGCGCCTTCAGAGATTGGACATTCTCTATTGATATACCGACGAATACTCTTGCCATAAAAGTGCATACTATTTCCATTCATAAATGTGATTGATTTGATTAAGTGCTTGCTCTACACACCATCGCTGTGTAGAAATAAAGACCTATTTCTAATTCGTACATTTGTGTTGGATCCGTTTCATCTACGTGACAGTGTTCATCATAATATATTTATGCCGTGTACTGGGTGGCCGAATATTAAGTACAAAGGTAGTGGTAGTAAGTATCATATCTAGTAATACAGTCAGGGAATTGTACCCCTCAGTTACAATACATGATGAATGTATTCAATCAACATAAAACAATTGTAGGAACAGTTTGGGAGACGTGTTTCCCACAGGATTTTCAGAGACTATGGGGGGTGAACGTCCCACCCTCTAGGGGGGTCCGGGGGTATGCCCCCCCGTAACTTGTGTACATTTTAAAGTTAAATGCATCAATCTGGTGCACTTTGAGAGCAAAATAAAGAGGCTAGATCTATGATGAACTTTGTGCTCAAAACACAAAATCAACTAGACTAGTGCTTCCCAATCCTCTCCTCGAAGCACCCCAGCCGTTCAATGTATTTGTTAAATTCCACCACCAGCACACCTGATTCAACTTAACTAGCCCTTTATTAGTTGAATCAAGGTGTGCTGGTGGTGGAATTTAACAAATACATGGAACGGCTGGGGTGTCTCGAGGAGAGGTTTGGGAACCACTGGTAAAGCATACATTTGAGCCATCAAAGAAATACCTGTGTTGAACTGGTTTATTTTTTAGAAAATAAAAGAATATAGTGGATTACTATTACGACTACTACCACTGCCAATACTACTGATACATCCCTATTTGCAAACTTTATATTTATAAATATGGTTCATTATACAACTGTGGCGGGCCACCACAGTCTAGGTCAGTGGTCACCAACCTTTTTAAGCCCAAGATCACTTTTTTTTTTTTTTGGTGAAGGCAAGATCTACCTATTGAAGCGTTGAGAGAAAAAGACAGCCAAGATTGTACTTTAAACTAAATGACTTTTATTTGCCTGTATTCTAATTACATGCAATGCTTTGGTCCAACATTAAAACGTCAAAGTAGAACTATTATGTACTTTCTCAGTCAGTGCTAAGTGCAGTCATCTTATGCAGCATCACTTTTCACATCAAAACAAAAGTAGAACTGTAATGTGGACTTTCTCATATTATTAACATTGACAAACATATTTACAATTAGCATTTTATAAAGTAGAACTGTAATGTGTACTTTCTCAGTCAGTGCTAAGTGCAGCATCAGTTTTCACATCAGAACAAAAGTAGAACTGTAATGTGGACTCTCATATTATTAACATTGACAAACATATTTACAATTAGCATTTTATAAAGTAGAACTGTAATGTGTACTTTCTCAGTCAGTGCTAAGTGCAGCATCACTTTTCACATCAAAACAAAAGTAGAACTGTAATGTTTACTTTCTCAGTCAGTGCTAAGTGCAGTCAGTGCTAAGTGCAGCATCATTTTCACATCAAAACAAAAGTAGAACTGTATGTGTACTTTCTCAGTCAGTGCTAAGTGCAGCATCACTTTTCACATCAAAACAAAAGTAGAACTGTAATGTGGACTCTCAGGGTAAGATCTAAATTTTTTTTTTTTTTTTTTTTTTTTGTAATTTTTAATTTTCATGGAAAGATCTACAGGGACAGTCTCAAAGATCGACCAGTCGATCAAGATCGACGGGTTGGTGACCACTGGTCTAGGTAATTAATGGGAAACCCTGGGAGAGGAAGGGGGAAAATGAACACTCACCATGCCTGCTCAATCCAGTATTTAGTCCAGTCCATTCCAGCATCTCTTGTCCAGCCCAGTGCCATATAATAAGGTCCAGCCCAACCCAGTCCAGTGCAACCCAGCACAGCCTAACCCAATCCAGCCCAGCATCTTTCACTGCCCAACCCAGTCCAACCTAGACCTGCCCAACCCAGTCCATCCCAGCATCTTTCACTGCCCAGTTCAGCCCAACCCAGTCCAGAATAGTTCCCTCTTTCATGTTAATATGTTTTATGCTAATATTGTGAAGAGTAGAGACACTGTTATTAATGTTTTATGGTAATAAATATTTTAAAGAGTAGAGACACAGTGTGATTATTACTATGATTGAAAATCAATTTAGACGAAGACATACAAAGAAGTAATTATCACAATTAGCGATTTATTTTTGGCTGGTAAAAAATCTGTTCGGCTGGTAAAAAAAAAATCATCTACTCGCCGGTTGGCTGGTAAGCCAAAAAGTTAGTTTCCTCCCCTGTCTATACATAGCCTTAGCCTTAGACAGCCAGTTTACAAACCTATCTTAATTTTTTATGTTTCCGTCTCTTTCTGTTCCCCAGATCCACCTCCTGTCCTGCTGCCCGGCAACCAATAGAGACATGGAGGAATTGAGGCATCATTCCTGTGACCAGTGTGGGAAGAGCTTCAACAGAAAGACTCATCTTAAAATACACCACATGGAACACACAGGAGAGACACCTGACTGCTGTGACCAGTGTGGGGAGAGTTTCAAGAGAAACGCAGAACTTAAACAACACCACATGGTACACACAGGAGAGAGACCTTACTGTTGTGACCAGTGTGGGAAGAGCTTCAAGAGAAAGGCAGATCTTAAACAACACCACATGGTACACACAGGAGAGAAACCTTACTGCTGTGACCAGTGTGGGAAGAGGTTCAAGAGAAAGGCAGATCTTAAACAACACCACATGGTACACACAGGAGAGAGACCTTACTGCTGTGACCAGTGTGGGGAGAGTTTCAAGAGAGAGCCAGAACTTAAACAACACCACATGTTACACACAGGAGAGAAACCTTACTGCTGTGACCAGTGTGGGAAGAGCTTCAAGACAATGTCAGAACTTAAACGACACCACATGGTACACACAGAAGAGAGACCTTACTGCTGTGACCACTGTAGGAAGAGGTTCAAGACAATGGGAGAACTTAAAATACACCACATGATACACACAGAAGAGAGACCTTACTGCTGTGACCACTGTAGGAAGAGGTTCAAGACAATGTGGGAACTTAAACGACACCACATGGTACACACAGGAGAGAAACCTTACTGCTGTGACCACTGTAGGATGAGGTTCAAGACAATGTGGGAACTTAAACGACACCACATGGAACACACAGGAGAGAAACCTTACTGCTGTGACCAGTGTGGGGAGAGTTTCAAGACGATGTGGGAACTTAAACGACACCACATGGAACACACAGGAGAGAAACCTTACTGTTGTGACCAGTGTGATATGAGCTTCAAGACAAAGGCAGAGCTTAAAAGACACAACATGGAACACACAGGAGAGAAACATTACTGCTGTGACCAGTGTGGGGAGAACTTCAAGACAAACGCAGAGCTTAAAAGACACCACATGGTACATACAGGAGAGAGACCTTACTGCTGTGACCAGTGTGATATGAGCTTCAAGCAGTGTTAATTTTGGCAGCTATTTTAGTTTTAGTCTTAGTCATGTGTCAAGTGCTCCTTTTTCGTTTTCATCATATTTAGTCATCTTCATTTATTTTTCGTTTAGTCAGTTTTAGTCAACTAAATGTCTGAGCATTTTAGTCTTACTCAGTTTTTGTCTCAATTTTGTCTTTTTTGTTTTAGTCTAGATTTAGTCGACAAACGGATGACATTTTTGTCTATTTTTAGTTAATGGAAAAAAACGTGTCAGAAATAGTCAACATGGAACATATTCTGATTTAAATTGCGTATTTATTTTTTAACCTAGGGGAATCTGAGTCGGCGGCACAAGTGATACACAGGAAGGGTGCGCTGTTGATCTGTGAATGGAGAAATAACTTAATAAGATAAATATTAGATAACAGTAACGGCAGTAACAGTGTAACAACACTAACTAATGTAATGGAATTAATATGCACTTCTGTCTGCATGTATCTCAAACGCCTGCACACACGAAACTGCCCGTTTGAGGCCCACAGTAGACCACAATGCTCTTGACAACTCTGCACAAATTCCATGTAACCCAGCACGCATTGTTCAACCTTTGACACGTCTGACACCTCTTATCTGAAACTGTTTGACATAACACCTTTTACACATAGGAACATCCTGTCCCTCGCATAAACAACACCCTGTCTTGCTACCCACAGAGTAAACTGCAAACCACAAGAGCCTATGTTCAGAGACAATAGGCTGCGTAAACCGTGAACGGTTTCCTGAGCAGCTTTCCTCACATAGCCTCACAACACACACACACACAACACACACATACACACGCGCGCACACACACACACACACACACACACTAGCAAAGGGGGGTGTGTTTACTTGGGGGACACAATATATACTCGTTGCAATCTAACTATCAGCACACTCTGACACTACAATTCGTCGTCCTGTCAGACTGTGTCCAGCTGCCCAAATAAAACCAACAACGGAACGTCCATTTGTTTCCTTTTAATCTTTATTTCATCAGCTCTCCTGTTTATCATTTTATTCTATTACAACTTGGCGTAAATTAACAGGGTACTTTGTTACTCTTCAGACATGTTCAGCCGGACGGGGTGCAAGCAGGCCTGCTTTCTCTACCTCGACACAAACCGTCAGAGAAGAGGGAAACACACACCCACCCGACCCGACCGGACCGTCTGACGACGCGCACTCGTACTCGAACCAGGGAACATCTTTAACCCTCGACAACGGTGAGCTCAACGAACAATAAACACTGCAACAACCATCAAATGCACACAGCACACACACCCACACGCACACACTCACTTAAACAAACAACACACTGCAGCACCCACTCTCCACACTTTAGATCACCTAAACACACTTTACACTTTATATTTATTGGTAAAGAATTTGCACTACAACCCATACCTCATTACACCTTACTGTAAATTGTACCTAAATTGTACCTCATCCCATTTCTGCTCTGCACTATATAGTATTGTATATTAGTACATTGCATAGTATATTGTATATTGTATGGTAACTCAGTTACTTCTATTCTGCATCGAACATTGTACATATGTCTATACTGAACACTGTGACCTTTTTTTTTTTACTTCTATTTTACATGCTATACTATTTTATTTCATACTATCTTGTCTAGCACAGTCTCTGGAGCGTAACAGTAAGAAGCATTTTGTATAAAAGTATTCTGTACTTCTGTATGACAACTATTAAAAAAACTTGAACTTGAAACTTGAAACTGTTGAAATTCTGATTTCACTAAATATTTAAAATATTTCCAAATAAAATTGGGGAGAGATTATCTCCAATTATGTACCTTATTAACCTATGTATCGTATCAACTTTTAAACCTTGCCGCACAACCTAAACTCTTCCACAATAATATTGTACCTTTCAACCACCTTAGTCTAGGTTAGAGGAAGGACTGTTTTGCCACTAAACCACTTACCTCACACCTCATAGCGTGGGAAGCAACAATTGTGGAAAGTCCACAAGAGTTGCTTTGTTATTCAAAGCAATAGCTTGCTATTCAAACTGACATAGAAGAAGGTTTTGTGTAATAACAAAACTGCGGTTTGCTATTGCAAGAGTCGGTATCAGACAGTTACTAAGGTTTATATAACAGATAAGTTGCTGTCTTCGATAGAGGTTGAGAGTTTTTTCTGAAATTTGTACTTTAACGAAATTACAGATTCAACTAGACGTACTTGTTTAAAGGAAAACTCCAACATTTTGGTAAATTAGCTTATTTAACATCTTCCCTGGAGTTAGACAAGTAGATGCATACCTTTTTTGTCTCTGTGCATGCATTAGGCTTAAGGAACAGCCGCTCCGTTAGCGTTGCTTAGCTTCATCCCTGGAAGTGGGTCAGAGTTGTAGCCTGACGTTCCCTACAGTGCCCTACAGTCACGAAATACACTCAAAATACAACTCCAAAACGTTCCTGTAAACATGTTGTGACCTGTGTATTTACCACATGGAGAAATAAAAAATTATTGAATTCGACAATTACGTTTTCTAAGCAAATATACTCTGAACTATTTTTTGCCTAACCACTCCTCTCTGAGCGCAGTCATTGATTTCAACGTGTCGCCGTGTTTGTTGACATTCTCATTCATTCAAAAGATCCGAACCGATTGAAGTTTATGGATACTGTAACTGAGGGGTTACAAAACCCTGACTGTATTAAAGATTGTGATAGATTAAACCACTGCTAGTTATGTACTTTAATTACTGGCCAGACAGTACATCAAATATAGATGGTGAACACCCACAAGAACACGGCATTGACAAATAAATAGTATTTGAGGGTATTTTATTATTATGCAACATTAGGTTACAGAATGAGAATTAGGGTCGTGCTTGTATGGCGAAGAATATGCGTAAAGTCAGTCAATAGCATGAGTCACTAAGAATAGCAGGAATCCTACGATGGGTCTAAGTTGACACCACCTGTCGTATAATAGCAACTATAGAAGGCAACGCTGGTACCGCCTGGAGACAATGGGTTCCCTCCGGGGTGTAAGGCCTGGAGGGTAGAGGAATGTTCGGATACTCAGTCTGATTCAATGAAGAATAAAGAGACTCCACGTACAGGAGTCGGTCCTTATAAATCCCACGATCAGCAGCAAAGCAATAGTTGTAATCCAAATGCTCGATAGCACTGATGACAGCTAACCAGCCTCTGTCCATGAGGCCAGCCCGAGTTGTAATCCTCACGAGGTTGAATCCCAAACGATAGTGGAAATCAAAGAGGCTCTTCTCCGGGTAACACGTTCCAAATCAATATAATCCAACCGGTAATGGTTCTGCAATCGCCGACACTGGTTCTCCTGTGCACATGTCCAACGGTTCTCCGACTAGGCCTCCTCGGGTGTGGGCGACGTATTTAGGCCACACACCCTGGCTAAGGTACACTAGCTAAAACACGACGAACCGCTGGGTAATGCTACACGCGAACGAACTGTGGCCGCACGATATACAATAAATGAACGACTATTTACTTCACATTAGATTAGGTCGAACTTGACGTTACTGCATTAAACTCTGACACTTTACTATTCTATTCGCACATGTTCTCAACGCACGAGTTGCTCACTTCACCACGATGAACTACGTTGGGCTTGTTTAGATGGACAAGCAGGTGCTCGGGGTAAGGTGGGGTAAGGTACTGCTGTGCGCACCTTGCGCGGTATATATACTTAAGTGACTATCTAGTCCCAAACCGCAGTCTTTGTCTGGTATCAATACGCTGTCTCCGGGCATGTTCTGACATGCCTGAACTTGTCTTTGAACCTGACGTTGGGGGCCTGCGAGCTGGCGCCTAGGGGCGCTGTCCAATAAGGAGAGCGAATATTACTCTGGTTTGAACGCAGGTAAAGGGATATTCCGTGTATATATAAATAATATACAAAGTATATCAAACAATAAAGGTAGATTCTCAGTTTTAATCTGGCCCTTCACAACAGCCGCCTCCTAATTAGTCCGCACCTAATTAGTTAAGGGAGACAGATTAATAGTCCAGTCAACTGCTCAATGTCTGTTGTGGGGAGTAGGGCAGTCTACAAAGTCAGTGGGTCATGATCGTCATCAGGGGAGTCAGGGAGCCTCGGCAACTCTATCAGCCTCGCCACGGGTCGGGTGTAGATCCGCCCTTGGACAATAACTTCTGCCGCTCTGACCTTTCCGTCGGCACCAGTGATCACTTTGCTTACGCGGCCGGCCGGCCACATAGCTCGGGGTAGTGACTGGTCTATGATCATAACGACTGTGTCCACTTGTAAGTTGTCTCTGTCCTTTACCCACTTCTGACGGGTTTGGAGAGACGGTAGGTAGTGGAGGAGGAAACTGTTCCAAAACTTGTCAGCCAATATTTGACTGTACCTCCACATTCTTCGGCCGTTCGCTTCTTCAGGTCTGTACACCGTCTGTGGAAGCGCAGGGTCCAGCCGCCCCATCAAGAGAGTGTTGGGGGTGACTGGGTCGACGTCTGCTACATCACTTGAGACGTACTCGAGGGCGTTGTGCTCGCCACTTGCGGCAGTCTAGACAGGTCCGCTGGAAGCAACGTACTGCTTCTCTTCCTTGCAGTATCCAATAACGACGTCGGATCTCAGCGAAGACTCGCTCTGCGCCAGCGTGGTGCACATCCTCGTCGTATTTCTTTATGATGAGCTCAGTGACCTTGTGTCGGCTGTTGAGGACTATAGGAAACTTGACGTCATCCGTTAAGTCCGGGGCCCGTCTCAGACTACCACCCACCCTGATGAGGCCATGGGTGTCGCGCTCAGGGGCCAAGTGGAGCAGTCTGCTGTCTGAAGGGATTGGCTTTGTTCCCTGCAGGCAGTCTAGCTCGTCGGGGAACGAGTCTCTTTGGGCTCGCTGTAGCAGAAGGAGTTCTGCCTCTGCGTAGTTCGATGCGTCAATGTCTGTAGTGGGGGGAACCTCAGGGTGGTGCCACAGGAATGTTTTTAGCTGCGCACTCTCAAAGGTGAGGCAGTCGTCTATTTTAGGGTCAGTGGGGACTGGGATGTGTGTCAACCCACAGAACATAGATTTCTTGATCTCTGCCTCCTCTTGACTAGCCTCCCGTGGGGTGGGTGTAGGCCACTCCTCCTCCGGGAGCTTGAGGAACTCAGGACCGTCACTATAGATATTGGGACGTGTGAGGTCATCTAGGGACATCCCCCGTGTGATGACATCGGCTGGGTTCTGTTTCGTGTCCACGTACCTCCAGCACGCTGATCCTACCAGGTCTTGAATCTCTGTGATTCTGACTCCCACGAAGACCTTGTATCTACAAGAATCGGACTGGATCCATGTGAGTACGGTCATGGAGTCTGACCACAAGATTGTTCTTTGCACCGGGATGGTGAGTTCACGTTGGATTAACGTGGCGCGTTGCGCGCCTACCAGAGCTGCGCAGAGCTCTAGACGCGGGATCGATTGTTGCTTGCGGGGGGCTATCCTTGAGCGAGCCAGGATGAAGGCTGTGTGTATTTTTCCTCCCTCCTCTCGGGCCCGCAGGTAGGCCACCGAACCGTAGGCCACTTCCGAGGCGTCACTGAAGACATGCAGGTCCATCTGGCACGTCTCCAGCCGCACTGTGGGTGGGAAGTAGCTCCGGCGTATGTTCACATTTTGGAGCGAGCTGAGTTCTCTCTCCCACTCTCTCCAGGTGGAAGCTAGGTGGTCGGGTATGGGGTCGTCCCAGCCCTGTTCCTTGTCCCACAGCTCTCGTACAATCATTTTCGCCCGAGTGGTGTAAGGTAGGATACACCCCAGCGGGTCGTATTGACTTGCGAGTGTTCTGTATACGCTCCGTCTGGTGGTCGGTAGAGGGGTCGACCTTCCCTGCTCCAGGGTCAGGGGTGTGTATTTGTAATGGAGCGAGTCTGTTTTGAAGCTCCAGACTAGGCCCAATGTAATTTCCTGTGCTTCACCTGGGGTGGTCGCCATCCAGGTCTCGCTGCTTGCTGCCTTTGTCTCTGGGGAGAGGCTGCGAAGTACTTGAGGGTCACTGCTGGCCCACTGCCGGAGATCAAAGCCGCCTTTGATCAGTGAGGCACGGAGCTTGAGCAGGAGGGCTTCGGCTTCTTCTGGCGTCGAGACGCTTTGCAGACAGTTGTCCACGTAGAAACTCCTCTCTACACTTTGTCTGACCTCCTCGTCAGCTTCAGGGTCTTCTGTCACATGTTTTTGAAATGCGAACGTAGCACAGCATGGGCTGCATGTGGTGCCGAAGGGGAGGACCTCCCATTGGTAGATGGATGGTTGCTCATCGTTGATCCTCTCTCTCCATAGGAACCGCAGCAGGGGCTTGTCCTCCTCCACTAGTCGCACCTGCAGGAACATCCCTTTGATGTCGCTGCTGATGGCCACCTTGTCTTGGCGGAAACGTAGTAGTACGCCGAGGAGAGAGGGGCCGAGTGTCGGGCCGGGCAAGAGTTCTTTATTCAGATTCTGTAGTCCGATCTGGTAGCTGCAGTTGTATACAATGCGATCCTTGCCGTTGTGGTGGACCTTGTGGTGGGGCACGTACCAGGATTCAGTCGTCTGGTCGGCCTCTTGAATGTCAATTTTCTTTGTGTCCCGCTGTGATCAGCTTGTCGATCTCAGCGCGGTACACAGTGGCTTGAGTGGGGTCTTTGGCTAGACGCCGCTCGGTGTTCAGTAGATATCGCTCTGTCGCTTCTCTTGAGGCGTGGAGGGTGGGCATACCCTCTCGCCTCAAGAGTGGAGTTGCGTATCTCATCACTCCGTTGACCTCGACTCTCTGTCTTCTGCTCGAGGAGGGCTATGGCATAAGTGTCTTCCTTTGATCGAACGAGTTTCTTTTCATTCTTAAAGGGCATCGCGTCTAATGTCCATAGCCTCTCGACGTGCTGCAAGAGGGTGGTGTCGTCTTCGTTTATCCTCGTGTAGAGGCAGCGAGGGGGTGTCGGTCGGTTGGAAGACCCGGAGAGGGGGCCTTGTAGTGTCCAACCCAGGCGGGTCTCGACCGCTGCTGGACAGCCTCTGGGCCCGATGTGGACCCGGTCCGTTGGGACGATGAGGTGTGCGTGGTCGGATCCTATGAGCAGGGTCGCGGTGGCGTCGTCGATGAGCGGTATAGGTAGTTGACGTAGGTCCACGTATTTCTCCATCAGCTTTGGGATGGGGTAGGTGTACTGTGACAGGCCTATGTCGTGGCTGGTGAAGGCGTTAGTGATGCTATACTGCTTCTCGGGCTGCTCGACCGCTGCTATCGTGAAGGAGACATTTTCACCCTTTATGGTCTTCAGGTCTCTTCTAATGGTACGGATTGTCATTGTTTCTTCGTTCCCCCGCAGACCCAGCCGGGCTGCGGCGGATGCGAGGAGGAGAGTCTTTTCTGACCCATCATCTAGGACGGCGTAAGTGTCCATGACCTTGTCCTCGTAGCTTAAGAGCACTCGGACCACCTTCAAGAGCACTCGGGAGCTCCCGCTCTTCGCAGGGTCTATGTACATGACGTTCACTCTCGTGCTGCTTGGGGGTACGGATTTCTTCTTGCTGTCGTGTAGGACCTCCAAGTGGGCGCCGTCGCACTTGCTGCATCTTTTCTTTAGGCGGCACTCAGCTGCCATATGGCTGCGCGCGCAGCGGAAGCAGCGGCGGTTGGCTTTGATCCACTGCCTCACCTCGTCAGCGGTCAGCTTCTTGAAGGTGTCACATTGAGACAGCCAATGTTCATTTTCACAGTACTGGCATACAATCTTCCACTTCCCCTTCGCGTGGGGGGTGCTGTGGTTCTTGTGCTGCGGCACTGACTCGGCCTGGTGCATAACTGTCACTGACCGGCGGTTATCGTTGGACCTCCGAGGTCCATCTCTTGGGCTAGAGCCACTCCACACGAATGTGTCCAGTCGTAGACTGCTAACTTCCCTTGCGAGGAAAGCAGCCAGGTCTAGGAGGGATGGCTCTGGGCCGTTGGGGTCACGGTGGTCTCTCTGCCGCCGAAAACGCTCTTGGCGGGCTGGAGGGAGCTTCTCCAGTATCCGCTCCACATTAGAATTTGCATACAGTTCATATCTCCCCTTCTCCTTTTGGGACCCCAGCATCCCCACAAGGGATTGTACCTTGATAGAGAGGTCATCCAGTGCTCTATTGTCTTTGGCTGGGGGGAGGCGGTCGATATCTCGTATTTCTTGGATCACGTAATCCCATATGCGTCCATAGCGCGCGTCGAGGGCCACCAGAGCCGCGGAGTATGGGGTGCTTGAGTTGGAATATGCCAGCGCTATGTTATGCGCTCTGGGCACCTTGAGATGCTTGAGGAGGATGGCATATTTGTACGACTCGTCGTGGACATCGGACATCATAGTCTCCAAACACATGCGTAATTCCGTGTACTGTGCTCTGTCCTCGCGCGTAAAGTCTGGGAACGTCGGTGTGCCAAGGTAAGATGCCATGGATGGCTGGTACATTGGTGAACGTAGGGGAAGAGGCCTCCTGGGCGAGTCTCCCCGTACGTGTGGTCGTGGGTTAGTACTTGGTGGGTACCAGAGGCCGGGTCCCCAGGTGCTGTTCCTCGGTGCTGGTAGCTTTGTCGGGTAGGGGAAGGTGCCCTAGACCCTTGTCGTGATGATCTCCGGGAGCTCCGTGCGGAGAGAGGGGGTGTCGCCCTGGCGATCAATTGTTCTATCATCTGCGCCTGCAGCCGGTCGCGCTCTGCTTCGCGCTGCGCATTGGCGGCGTCGCGCTCTGCTTCGCGCTGTGCATTGGCGGCGTCGCGCTGTGCATTGGCGCGGTCTCGTTCGATGTTCTCTTCCGTCTGAAGTCGCCTCTCCTCCAGTCTGATGCGGTCGTCCTCACTCCGTTGTTGCGCCTGGAGGCGCTCTCGTTCCGTTGCAGAGTGTTCGCGCTCACTAAGGGCTTGCGCTTGGAGTTGCGCGTGGAGGCGCTCTCGTTCCGCTGCAGAGTGTTCGCGCTCGCTTAATTGTTGCGCCTGGAGGCGCTCTCGTTGTTCGCGCTCGTTCATTTGTTGAGCCTGGAGGCGCTCTCGTTCCACGGCAGAGTGTTCACGCTCACTTAATTGTTGCGCCTGGAGGCGCTCTCGTTCCGTAGCAGAGTGTTCGCGCTCACTAAGGGCTTGCGCTTGGAGTTGCGCATGGAGGCGCTCTCGTTCCGTGGCAGAGTGTTCGCGCTCACTAAGCATCTTTGCTTGAAGCCGGTCGCGCTCACCCTGGAGTCGGTCTCTTTCGGTTGAGGCTGTCAGCGTGGCGATCAAGGCTTGCGCCAGTCTCTGGTCCGCCTCGCTGGGGGATGACACTGACGGAGGTGATCGGGTGCTGACAGGGCTTGTTGGAGATCTGTTCTCCTGGCGCGCTCCGAGGTCTATCTCCTGAGCGCGGTACTCTTCTCTTGGTTGTGTGTCGGGTTCTATCCCTGGAGAGCTTTCTTTATCCTGGAGCGCTCCGGGGTCTATCCCGGTGACGCTGTCTGGAGGTATAGTCACGTCATGTCCCACTTGGTCCCCCCCGTGAGCTAAGTCAGTTTCGTTTGAACCCACTGGGGTCTCTACTGGCAGGGTCGCCAAGTCGATAGGATTGGACATGCTTAAACTATCCGATTTATCCGTATTTAACGTCTGTTTAGATAAGCTAGGGGGTCGAACGAAAGCGAAGTCCTCCAGATATGGAGGTAGCTGACGTTTGCGCTGCGGGCGTTCTAGCTTAGGGGAGCCGCTTGGAGAGTGTTCACCGCTGGCCATGTCAATATTAATATTATATTAAATATTACACTCCGGCTCGAAGGACCAATTGTAACTGAGGGGTTACAAAACCCTGACTGTATTAAAGATTGTGATAGATTAAACCACTGCTAGTTATGTACTTTAATTACTGGCCAGACAGTACATCAAATATAGATGGTGAACACCCACAAGAACACGGCATTGACAAAGAAATAGTATTTGAGGGTATTTTATTATTATGCAACATTAGGTTACAGAATGAGAATTAGGGTCGCGCTTGTATGGCGAAGAATATGCGTAAAGTCAGTCAATAGCATGAGTCACTAAGAATAGCAGGAATCCTACGATGGGTCTAAGTTGACACCACCTGTCGTATAATAGCAACTATAGAAGGCAACGCTGGTACCGCCTGGAGACATGGGTTCCCTCCGGGGTGTAAGGCCTGGAGGGTAGAGGAATGTTCGGATACTCAGTCTGATTCAATGAAGAATAAAGAGACTCCACGTACAGGAGTCGGTCCTTATAAATCCCACGATCAGCAGAAAAGCAATAGTTGTAATCCAAATGCTCGATAGCACTGATGACAGCTAGCCAGCCTCTGTCCATGAGGCCAGCCCGAGTTGTAATCCTCACGAGGTTGAATCCCAAACGATAGTGGAAATCAAAGAGGCTCTTCTCCGGGTAACACGTTCCAAATCAATATAATCCAACCGGTAATGGTTCTGCAATCGCCGACACTGGTTATCCTGTGCACATGTCCAACGGTTCTCCGACTAGGCCTCCTCGGGTGTGGGCGACGTATTTAGGCCACACACCCTGGCTAAGGTACACTAGCTAAAACACGACGAACCGCTGGGTAATGCTACACACGAACGAACTGTGGCCGCACGATATACAATAAATGAACGACTATTTACTTCACATTAGATTAGGTCGAACTTGACGTTACTGCATTAAACTCTGACACTTTACTATTCTATTCGCACATGTTCTCAACGCACGAGTTGCTCACTTCACCACGATGAACTACGTTGGGCTTGTTTAGATGGACAAGCAGGTGCTTGGGGTAAGGTGGGGTAAGGTACTGCTGTGCGCACCTTGCACGGTATATATACTTAAGTGACTATCTAGTCCCAAACCGCAGTCTTTGTCTGGTATCAATGCGCTGTCTCCGGGCATGTTCTGACATGCCTGAACTTGTCTTTGAACCTGACGTTGGGGGCCTGCGAGCTGGCGCCTAGGGGCGCTGTCCAATAAGGAGAGCGAATATTACTCTGGTTTGAATCTGGCCCTTCACAACAGATACCATGACTTAAAATCCTCTTACCTTGACGATTAAAAGCCTCCCCAATTTAGAAAACAGTATTCCAATCGCTGGTCTTGATAGGCTGCTAGCTAACGGAGCTAACCAACAAACACAGAACCGGGCGGACACTAAAGTAAATAACGAGAGCAATGACTTCCTTTCTGGGGGGTTTCAAAATAAAAGAGCGACGTCTATAGCAGCGGAATATGTTTATTTTGTACATTATCTAACGTTAACACGAACCTAAACTAACTTTAGGTTAGTTGTAACGTTAGTTTAGGTTTGTGTTAATGTTAGATAATGTACAAAATAAACGTATTCCGCTGCTATAGACGTCGCTCTTTTATTTTGAAACCCCCCAGAAAGGAAGTCATTATATTTGCTTTAGTGTCCGCCCAGTTCTGTGTTTGTTGGTTAGCTCCGTTAGCTAGCAGCTTATCAAGACCAGCCATTGGAATACTGTTTTCTAAATTGGGGAGGCTTTTAATCGTCAAGGTAAGAGGATTTTAAGTCATGGTATCCATAAACTTCAATCGGTTCGGATCCTTTGAATGAATGAGAATGTCAACAAACACGGCGACACGTTGAAATCAATGACTGCGCTCAGAGAGGAGTGGTTAGGCAAAAAATATATTTGCTTAAAAAACGTAGTTGTCGAATTTAATTATTTTTTATTTCTCCACGTGGTAAATACACAGGTCACAACATGTTTACAGGAAAGTTTTGGAGTTGTATTTGGAGTGTATTTCGTGACTGTAGGGCACTGTAGGGAACGTCAGGCTACAACTCTGACCCACTTCCAGGGATGGAGCTACGCTAACGGAGCGGCTGTTCCCTAAGCCTAATGCATGCACAGAGACAAAAAAAGGTATGTATCTTCTTGTCTAACTCCAGGGAAGATGTTAAATAAGCTAATTTCCCAAAATGTTGGAGTTTTCCTTTAAAGAATAAGTGTACACTCAAGATTGCTTTTGCCTTCAGAATGGGGGCAAAATAGGTAACATTGCTAGAGCCATTTCCAACGGGGCCACATGCTAGTATGCTTAAGAAATATGGCACTGAAGCTGTAATGCATATTTCTTATTGGTTGGAGAAGTGTGGTTTTCCAGCAAACAGGTCTTTCTCACTAAATCAAATTGAAGCACTAGGCATGCAATTAAAGGAAGAACGTGACAAATTGATGACAAACGGAAAAATTTAATCTAGTGATTTGGAACTCTGTTACAGTCATAGAGACTCATTTAATTTGTGGAAGGAAGAAGCCAAACGCAGAGATAAAAGAACCAAAAGAGCAAAGACCAACCAATGAACCCCCCCCCCCCCCTCCACTCCTTATCATAACAAACACACGCCAAATAGGAATTACAATGCAATATGGACATTCAACCCTTGCACCCTTCTCTCTCCCTGCCTTCAGAATGGGGCCAGATCTCGGCGTTTGTCCTCTCCTACCTCGACCCTCACATCCTGCCCTGCCTGAAGTGACCCTGCTGACCACTCCGACGACCCCTGTTTTTGGCAACAAGATCCCTGCGACTCCGTCTCCAACTCAGCCATCAAGAGGGAAGACACAGGAAACGACGGCAATTACAGTGACAATGTCCCCTACGATCGCTCAGAGAGTGAAAGCTCTCGAAGCATCTATGGCTGCCAGCTCCATTGATGAGGAGGAGGATGAGGCGGACGATGACGACTGGATGGTCATACCTGTGGCAGTTCCTGACCTTACATATGAACCCACAGATATAGACCCTGTCTGGCCAGAAAATGCTCTTCCACACGCAAAACACACAGAGAGAAGAATCCAGGAGGGAAAAGAGAAGAAAGCTGTCGTCACAGCGTCGGAGAACTTTCTAATGCAAGTGAGAGCAACCACAAGAAACGCCAAAAGGCTACTCAAGACAACGTGTTTTACCTGCGGACAAACTGTCCATCGGCCAGTTTTATAGAATGGCCTATAAAATGGCACCACACAACGAATGCACATCTCTGATAGTCATTTTAGTATGTGTGGCAATCTCCGTCTCATTTGCTATCTCAGTCGTTTTAGCCGTGTTCGTTACTGCCAGACTCTGTTCAATTGATTGACATTTACTTTGACAAACATTTTGTTTGATGTTTTAGTGTCTGTTAATTTTTTTTTTAATATCCCGTTATTGTTTCAGAGTCTGCGCATAATATTTTTCCTTGTGTGCCTGACCAGCTTGCTAGAAATACTGCCTTTATGCATAAATCAGGATCCTTAAGATCCGGTTCAGTCTGTGTGTAGACTTTATTCTGGTTCGGTGGTCCTAAAAATGTTCTTTGGTCAGTTGGCCTACAAACTAACATCACGTAACAAATGCGCACCACTAGTCATCATTCTTATGTGTGCAGCGATCTCCATCTCATTTGCTATTTCGGTCAAAAGCCTGTCAACAACCATAAGATGGAGATGCGAAATACTGTTGTTAAATTTACTTTCAGACTCTGTTCAGTGGGCTGAACATTTTGGATTCTGCACCATGATAGGAGTCTGGACATAATATTTTCTTGTCATCAAATACCAGGATACCACCTTTTATCTTCGTGCAACATCTTTTGACCAAATACAAGTCTTCCTTCAGATTTTGTGCCTGTCTTGCATTGTATTACGGATAGTGCACTCAAGCTGAAGTATAACTCTGTACTAGCTAACACATCCGCTTTTGATGTTGTCCTGATGAGACCGACCTAACCAAACCATTTCCCCGGTTACGCTCAGCCTCATCCCATGTACATGTGTGCCCCTGTTTATTTTGATTTTATATATATATATGATATACACTGTTGCTGTAATTACTGTCAAACTCTGTTCGATTAGGTGGCAAATTTTAATTTCTGTTTAGATATGATGTGCTTTACCTTTATCTTTTACAATTAGCTGATGCCGACCTGATACATTCTACCTCATGCTTTCATTTGTCTTTTACATTTGTCTTTTACATTTTAAATTAGGTGTGCTTCTAATTTCTGTTTAGAGATGATGCGCTTTACCTTTCATTTTAAATGTATTTTTTAGTCCTGTTTAGATGCCTTTTAAATTAGATGTGATTTTCTTTTTTTTTGTTGTTTGAAATTGGCATAGCCTTAAACTTTAATAGAATTTTTTTTTGGATGCATTGCCTTAAACTTTAGTAGAATTTTTTTTAAAAAAATCTTCTTTCACTTTGTGCCTGGTTGTCCCTTCGTTGTTACTGTTGTGGATTTGTCTTTGGAAGGGAATTCCCTACCGTATAGTGCCATATACATTTTCACTTTGTTGATAAGTTAATTATCAAAAGGGTGGAATTGTAATGGAATTAATATGCACTTCTGTCTGCATGTATCTCAAACACCTGCACACATGAAACTGCCCGTTTGAGGCCCACAGTAGACCACAACGCTCTTGACAACTCTGCACAAATTCCATGTAACCCAGCACGCATTGTTCAACCTTTGACACGTCTGACACCTCTTATCTGAAACTGCTTGACATAACACCTTTCACACATAGGAACATCCTGTCCCTCGCATAAACAACACCCTGTCTTGCTACCCACACTGTAAACTGCAAACCACAAGCGCCTATGTTCCGAGACAATAGGCTGCGTAAACCGTGAACGGTTTCCTGAGCAGCTTTCCTCACATAGCCTCACAACACACACACACACACACACACAGCACACACATACACATGCGCGCACACACACACACACACACACCCTAGCAAAGGGGGTGTGTTTACTTGGGGGACACGATATATACTCGTTGCAATCTAACTATCAGCACACTCGCTGACACTACAATTCGTCGTCCTGTCAGACTGTGTCCAGCTGTTTTGCTCCAGCTGCCCAAATAAAACCAACAACGGAACGTCCATTTGTTTCCTTTTAATCTTTATTTCATCAGCTCTCCTGTTTATCATTTTATTCTATTACACTAACTAACAGGATACTGTGTTGTAAACAAACACACAGTACAGTAGTTGAGTAGATAGTAATAGTAGTGTGTATAGTACACACAGTAGCAATCTGATTGCAATCTTCTTGCATAAAAACGTATAAAATGATAAATCACATTTTGAGGTTGGTGTAAAGTGCCACATGGTGATGGAAGAGGTCTGGTTAGGGGTTAGATTTAGAGGTGGTCTAGGTTTGGTTAGAGTTAGAGATGGTCTAGGTCTGGTTATGGCCCCTATTAACCAGACCTAGACCACCTCTGACTCTAACCCCCAACCAGACCTAGACCACCTCTAACTCTAACCCCTAAGTTAGGGTTGGTGATGGTCAGTGCTGGGCTGCTGCCTGCTGGCAGCGGTTTATTCTATAACAACAGGATACTGTAAACTAAGTAAACATAACACACAGTAGTACTAGTAGTAGTACACACTGATTGCAATCTGCTTGCATAAAAACATATAAAATCACATTCTGAGGTCAGTGTTAAAGTGCCACGTGGAAGAGGTCTGGTTAGAGTTAGAGGTGGTCTAGGTCTGGTTAGGGTAACTTAGGGGTAGTTAAGCATTCATTATAATTTATTATTATTATTTAGATAGATGGATGTAAAGGGCTAGACCTTGGCCTTCTTGGGGACGGGGATGATGGTTGAGTCCTTGAAGCATGCTGGGACGTGACACAGCTCCAGCGATGCATTAAAAATGGTGGTAAACACCGGTGCGAGCTGGTCAGCACAGTGCTTCAGGGCAGAGGGGGAGACAGAGTCCGGGCCGGCCGCCTTCCGGGGATTCTGACTAGAAAACAGCCGTTTCACCTCTCTCACACTGACAGAGAGAAGGGGGGGGGGATGGAGGTTGTGACCGAGTGGGTGAAGGAAGAGGGCGGGGGGGAACCTCTTTCTCAAACCTACAGTAAAATGTGTTTAGCTCGTTCGCCAGGGGGAGGTTATCAGGCGCCTGTGGTGACTTCGGCTTATAGTTTGTAATGGTCTTGAGGCCTTTCCAAACGGAGGAGGAATTCCCCTCAGAGAGCTGCTGCCGCAGTTTCTCTGAGAAGCGAAGTTTCGCCTCCCTCACCTCTTTGGCGAATTTGTACTTGGCCTGCCTGAACCGATGAGCATCACCACTGAGCCTGGCACCTTCTTCTCCGACCTCAGCCGCCTGAGTTGGGCTGAAAACCAGGGTTTGTTGTTGTTGTAGATCTTCCTAGTGCGGAGGGGGACACACACCTCCTCGCCGAGGCTGATGAAGGATGTCACAGTGTCTGTGTAGTCATCCAAGTTGTTTCCAGCCTCAGGCCCCGTTAATATCGCCTAATCTATGTTTTAAATTATGGCTATGTGTCTAATCTGCCCGTCGCTTATCAAAGACTCATTTTCCAGTCAACATTGTCGTAGCAGATTGTTTTTTTATCGCTTCATTTCCGTTTTCTAGCATTTTGAAAATCACTTGTTTTTACGGAAAATATAACACATTCCATTATAATCGCCTTTTACTGGAATATTCTAGAACGTTGTCATTGTTCAGCCTATTTATTAATCGTTTTCAAATAAACGCTAGATTATCGATAGTATATGTGCACGCTCGTGCTGCGAGTTGAAAATCGATTCTCCTATTTTCTGACCGCTCGCACAGTGAAACAGCAATATCACATAATCACATAAAAGCTTATATCTCTGTGAAAACGAGTCTGATTATCCTAATACTGGTAACATAGATTCCTTACCTGAGATCAGATGGTATCCAAATGGATTATTCCAATTCCTGATCGCCATTTGAAAAAATCGATATTTTTATTGATTCACCGTGTATACTGTAAAAACACATAATCTCCGCTGCTCTGAAAATCCAGAGTGAAACTGGTCGTCGGCGGTTGCATGAGTGAGAAGTAAAATGTGGAGTGCAGGGTTTTTTTTCTCATTCATTTTCATTGAGTTCAATCCAAAAGTGTGAATTACCATCTGGGAGACGATAGGGGGCGCTTTTTTCACATCTGAGCGCCTGAGGTAGCTGAATTTCCAACGGTAGACTCTGTTGATGAAATATGATTTCAGATCAAAAAAAAAAAAGAGAACAAACGAATATTCTCCTGAGTGGGCATTCAACCCGCGGGGGGTAAACCCGAATATTCTCGGGCGTGGCATTCAAAGTGTCATTGCTGAAAGAAGGCATACACGCTCAGCAAATCTACCGGGGGTAAAGGTTTGAAATCAGTTGTGTTTTATTTTCCAGGTGGACTGACTAAGGCAGACCGGGAGCTGATAGTTGTGGCCACCAGTATCTACAACAAGTGCCTCTACTGCGTGGTATCCCACAGTGCACTGCACCGCATCTACTTCAAGAAGCCCACTCTTGCTGACCAGGTATATGGCGGCATATCATCTTCAGGTCAATACTTTAGACTGAGATTAAAGTACAGATACCCCCAGTGCCCCTTCACATAATGGTTTGTCTACTTACAGTATTTGACGGGAAGCACCCTCAGCACTCACTCACTCCATTCACTACACCCTCACCCTATCCACTCTGTGCGTTCATGTGAAGTGTTTGCCATACTAAAGAGCATCCCAAACTGATTTGCGGGGAGGTGAATTGGACAATAGAAGTCTTCAACAGCGAGTGTGCATTGATGCTGTTGTTCAAGACAGACCATTAGACTCGCCCGGTGTTACATGCTTTGTAACACAGTTTCGGCCTTTTCAGGACAAGCTAGCATAAAACAGCTGGTACCTACGGATTACTCAAGATACTGTTGTGGAAAGGTTGTTTAACACAGCAGGAGACGATATTTCCAATTGTAACAAATAGGTAATTTATTTAAGAAAAGAAGTTCTTTAACAGCAAGAGCTATGGGTCAAAGAAGATCACCACGGCTTGAACAAAAAACACTCCCCCCTGGATCCCTTTCCCTGTCCCTAAATCCCCTCTCAGTCCTGCCCCCCCATGACAGATATGATGACGTATCACATCATGTCAGATCTGACATGACGTACATTAAGATGATACGTAGATTTAACATCGGAGAGAGAGAACATGAAGAGAGATAAGCAAGATATGATATCCACACACGATATGATGTAGAGAGTGAGATGTGTGTGTGTGTGTGTGTATGTGTGTGTGTGTCTGTGTGTGCGTGCGTCTGCGTACAGACGTATGTGTATTGTATGTGTGTGTCCGTGTGTCTGTGTGTGTGTGCTGTGCCTGTGTCTGTGTATGTGTGCTGTGTATGTATGAAAGAGAGAAAAGAACAAGATAAGATTACCAGCACACAATGTGCCGTACTGAAATGTCCCTCTGTCCAAGTTGTTTTAAGAACGTCAGCCAGACGTCTTTCAGCACTGCTAGTTGACCTATATTAAACTAGTCCACCTCATACACATTTTCCCCAACATTCCCCCATTTGGGGCTATCCCTAGTCCCACCCAAATCATATAACCAAGAAAATGTGAACGTCTAACTAAACAAGAAACCTTACTTCATTCACTGGACCCCTAACGGACCAACAAAGGCTGACTACCGTTCTCACAATAAACACAAAACCGCTCAAAACAAGAGTAATAATAAAACATCAAAAAAAAATACCCCAATTTATAATCCTAACCTGACAGACAAATCCCCCCAACCTCCACCGCTTACCAAATGAGCCACAGTTCCGGCCGGAAACCGCGACTCTCATCAGGGAAAGGAGAAGTTGACCGTCAGAACTAAACATAGAACATCCCTCCCAAAAAAATGACATTGTCTCTTCCATAACATTGAGTCCCAGTGTCCATCGCTCAGCCCCCCTTCCATGCCCACGCCATAGTCTCCTCACCGTATTGCCAAAAGTCACATTTTGCCAATACAGCAACCACCACGCCACACCTCCAGTCCTCGTAGAAGCATGTCCCCATGCCTGGACGGGAGGCGCTGGTACCGACCTCACCACGTGTCCCCCCATCTTCGACGGGAGGTGCCCATCTTGCCCACTGCGTTAGCCCCCCCCTTTGTCCCTCCAGTCCCCAGAACCGATCCCCCGACCACTTCTTCTCAATGCTTCCTCAGGCTCAGAACCGACACTCTGCCGATGCCCCTTCCCATTCCGGTTTGACCAGGACCACAAGTAAAATAAACAAAAAATAATAAAAAAATAAAAAACAATGCAATGATTTTCAATGGTTGCAATCTCTATGCCGAAGGATCATTAGAAAATCAGACTAAAATTCCTAGTTAAAGGAATAAACCAACAAAACTGCACTCAGACCATCCCCCGTCACTCTTAAAGGAAAGAACCAACAAAAAGAAAATGTCCCTACCTCACCATACCCCTAATCCTCTATCCCCTCGTCTCCCTCTAAGGCAGCATAAAGCTGAGGATATGGCCCGATTTGTGGCTCAATCTCTTTCTGTCCCACCATCAGCATTTGGCTCGTTACGTGTGAAGTTACCAGCCTACCCAAGAGAGGCATACCACAACAGAAAAGGAGAACCAATATCAACCCTGCCACCCCGATGGATATCCCCGTCTGCATCACTATGCTTCCCCACTGTCCCAATCTTTCCAACACCCCACTCCCCCACCATTCTTCATTCCGGCCAGAATTCCCCCTCAACTCCTCCCTCAAATCCTTCAGCTTAGCCATGGCCTCGGAGAACTTTCCCCCTGGCCCCACATTCGTCGGAATGAATGTGCAGCAGTACTGTCCAAACATGGAACAGACTCCACCCTTCTCCGCCATTAACCAGTTCAGAGCCTGTCTATTCTGCCACGCCACCGTACTGGTCGCGTGCATCTGGTCCCCCATTGCATCCAACGCCTCCTCGGTGTAATTGAGATACCGCTGCTGATTGTAAAACAAATAGTTGATCCACCCGGTGTTCTTATTGACCGATATCCATGGCAGAATAGACTCAAACCCTGCCGCAATCTCATTCTTAGCCATGAACTCGGCTGGAATGCCCCTTGGCTGTCCTATGCTGTCCAGATACACCCTTGGGTCTGCCTTGTAGCTACGCTTCGTTCGAGAGATAGGAGACTCAGAAGGTCCTTCCGTCACTGATAATGGTAGGACCACCATTGGCATGATCGCCTGAACCCGGGCACATCTACCTGACCAATCTAAAGGAAGTGTATTCCTCAACCTCCTACCGCCGCAGAGCCAGTATTGGTCCGCCAGTGCCATATCCTGGACATGAAAAGGGCAAGCTACAGGCCGTGGGTTGGTATCCACTCCCTTTAACACGACCCCGTGTCCACACTTTCCTTCTTTCGTACAGTTAGTCGTGATGCTCCAAATAGTAGTGCACCGCCCCTCTGCCACCTCCCCTACATCCCGGGTCCCCTCCTTTTGCAAGCACTCGAAATCCTTGGTCAGCCATAGTTTGACACCTCTGGGTATTGGCAACCCCGTCGCTACCCCCTGCACACGTACATCCAATTTCCTACACCGTTCCCGCATAGTGACATCCTTGAAATCCGTGACGTTTCCTGCCGCCTTAAAACGACTAGAGCCGAGAAACCCCAAACACTCTGCCTCGCACCAAGGGCGACTATTATGGGGCCCCTCCCATGCCTCTGCGTCCCTGTCACACTGAGCCCAACTGAACTTCGTGCCCTTCACCAGCAGCCTATCCGGACGTGCCTTGGAGCAGACATAACAATCCTCTATCTGATTCTGCGCGCTCGTGTACTGGACCCACTTAAACCACTCATTCCCTAAAGCCGCCCTATACATCGGGTCAGCCTCCGGGTCTTCCTCGTCATAGTCATAGTCGCCCCCATCTTGTTCCCCGGAAGGAAGCAAACCCCTCAACCTGGCCCAGAGTGAGCCCACTGAGTCCCTCAACGTTCCGGCTGTCCTCTGGAACATATCCTGTCCCCCCACCTCTTCCGACTCAGTGTCCTTGACCTCCCTTTTTCCCCTCACCCCTGTCCCCTGTGATTGGTTCGGGACAGGCTCAACTCTCCTATCTACCCCCACAACCCGATGCTCGTTAGTATAATGGTAAGTATCCCCGCCTGTAACGGGGGAATGGTCAAAATCAAAAACATGCCCTTGCGGTCCTACGGGAAACACCCCGTTTGGTTGTAGTCTTATCTTCTCCCCCCCTTCCTCGATGGAGGGAAAAGGGGGCGCCTGATTCTGAGCCTGGTCATGAAAGTCTGCTGGTACTTGAGCCTGAGCGGGACCCCGTGGGACTCCTACCCACTCAAACCCGTCATCCTCAAGGACGGGTCGACCGTGACGGTTCTTAATGACGTCGTTGTGCCCGGCCGACCGTCCGCACACTGCTGCCAACATCTGCGGGAGCATCAGCAGGCACTGCACCTTCCAGTTGCCGTCTCGGACCCTCCATGTCGGGTTCTGCATAACTGCGATCGATTGTATCCCCCAAGAGATCGCCGCTGGCCTTTATGCAGTGATTGAAGTGGAACCAGGTCGCTGATCCCTTGACTTGGACTGCCGTTCCAGTCGATCGGATCACCTCGTACG
Organism: Notolepis coatsorum; assembly: GCF_963971535.1. Lineage (NCBI taxonomy): Eukaryota > Metazoa > Chordata > Actinopteri > Aulopiformes > Paralepididae > Notolepis > Notolepis coatsorum. The sequence continues at coordinate 8,404,836 of NC_140183.1, read as the reverse complement.
GGCCCTCTCTCCGGGGTGATGACCACTTTCTCTTGTGGACCTTTACGAAGACCAAGTCCCCAGGGATCAGTCTCGGTTTGGTGGCTTCCTTCTCCGCCTCCTTCTCCCCCTTTCTCTCCTTTCTCTGCTCCTGTCGAAACACAGCTTCATGTATTTTAGTCACTTGCTGAAGATATTTTTTCAGATCTTGCTCAAAAATATCTAATGCCGGGCCCCTAGCCAGGTGTCTAAATGGCGGTGCTGGCATGCTGCGGCCTGTAAGCATTTCATGCGGTGTTAGCTGTGTTTGGCGGTTTACGCTGCTTCTAATAGCCATCAGAGCAAGTGGCAAAGCATCAATCCAGTTAAGCTTAGTTTGCATACAGATTTTCAACAGTTTGTTTTTAATGACCAGATTGGCCCTTTCCACCTTCCCCTGCGACCCGGGACTATAGACACAGGAAAGGCGCTGTCTTATACCTAATTTCTGCATCAGCCCTTTAACCACCTTGTCGATGAACTCGCGGCCATTATCGCTTTGTAATATCGTGGGAATTCCAAATCTCGGAATGACCTCGCGACACAGGAACTTGATCACTGTGTCCGCGTTCTTGTGTTTAGATGGAATGGCCTCAATCCAGCGACTAAAGCAGTCCTCTACTACCAGGAGGTATCGTTTGCCCTGCACTGGCGTTATCATGTCTGTATAGTCCATAATCAGATGTCTGAATGGTCCCTCAGGGAGGGGTGTGTAAGCCGCCACTGTCGGTACTCCTTTGCGCACATTGCCCTGTAAGCATGTTAAACACCTGGCTAGTGTAACGTCAATTTGTGCCTGAAGCTTTGGGGACCAAAATCCCATTTTCGTGATTCGTTTCAGGGTCTCTGCTCTTCCACAGTGATCAACACCATGAGCCTCAGGTATCACTAAGGACAGAAGATCGATGGAGGCGACTATCAAACCGTTATGACTCCTCCCCAGACCATCTGCCCCCCCTACAGCCCCCCTCTCCGTCCACGACTGTTTCTCGGCCTGCGTGGCTGAGTCCTGAAGATCACTCAAATTATCCTCAGTTACCTCAGTCGTCAGTTCGGCCGCAAACATCAGAACAGCCGTGGACGGCACCGCAGCCGCCGTCTTCGCGGCCTCGTCCGCCGCGTTGTTTCCCGTCGTCACAAAGGACAGGTCTTTTCTGTGTGCCTGGCACTTTAC